>NW_026639413.1:0-471278 GCF_028554395.1 Pezoporus wallicus | reverse complement strand
TACAGAGCTCTTCAGGACTGCCTGCAGCAGAGTAGATAGAGACAAAGAAGGCATTCAGTAACTCTGCCATCTCTGTATCTTCTGTCACCAGGGCACCCATCCCGCTCATCAGTGAGCCCACATTGCCACTGGTGTTAGTTTTATCTGCCATGTATTTGAAAAAGCTCTTTCTGCTGTCCTTGACCCTTCTCGCCAGATTTAATTCTAAGGAGGCCTTAGTCATCCTAGCTGCCTTCCTACATCCTCTAGCAGCAGCCTTATATTCCTCCCAAGTGGCCAGCCCCTCCTTCCATGACCTGTAAACTCTCCTCTTCCACTTGAGCATACCCAGCAATTCCCTGTTTAGCCACTCAGGTCTCCTGGCCCTCTTCCTTGACTTCCTACGTGTTGGGATGCTCCGATCTTGAGCTCAGAAAAAGCAATCTTTGAATGCCAACCAACTATCTTGGGCCCCTTTACCTTCAAGCAGCCTTGCCCATGGGATTTCCCCTAGCAATTGCTTGAAAAGGCCAAAGTTTGCCCTGCTAAAGTCCAGGGTTGCAATTCTACTTGCTATTCTACTGGTCCTACCACACAAGATCCTGAATTCCACTATCTCGTGGTTGTTGCAACCAAGGCAGCCCTCTACCTTTACTGCTTTGACCAGACCCTCCTTGTTAGTGAGGATGAGATCCAGCAGCGCTCCTCTCCTGGTTGGCTCATCCACCATTTGCATGAGGAAGTTATCATCCATACACTGGAGGAACCTCCTGGACTGTGGCTGGGTTGCTGAGTGGTCCTTCCAGCAAACACCAGGGAAGTTGAAATCCCCCACGATGACCACGGCCTGTGACTGTGAGGCCGCTCTCAGCTGCCTGTAGAAGGCCTCGTCAACTTCCTCACCCTGATCCGGTGGTCTGTAACAGACACCTACAACAGTATCGCCCCTGCCAGCCTGCCCCTTAATTCTCACCCACAGACTCTCAACTCGCTCGTCATCTGTCCCTGGACAGAACTCAGTGCACTGTAGCTGCTCTCGCATATAAAGAGCAACCCCACTACCCCGCCTGGCTGGCCTGTCTTTCCTGAAAAGGACATAGCCCTCCATGACTATATTCCAGTCATGTGAGCTGTCCCACCACGTCTCTGTAATTGCCACCAGGTCATAGTCTCCTGACTTAACACAGGTTTCCAACTCCTCCTGCTTATTTCCCATGCTGCACACATTGGTGTACAGACATTCCAGGCAGCGAGCTGAGCACACCGATTTCACACTAGGATTATAGGAGGCCTCCCAGTCTTCATCAATTCTGGAGTGCTGCCCCACTGGGGCAAGCCCAGCTATAACCCCATCTCCCTTCGAATCTAGTTTAAGGTTCTCCAAATGAGCCCTGCTAATTCGTGCCCCAGCATCCTTTTCCCTCTGTGAGATAAACCTTTCCCACATGCCATTGTCCAGACTGGTGCCCTATAAAACCAGCCGTTATCAAAGAATCCAAAGCCCTCCCTGCAACACCAGTCTTGAAGCCAGTTGTTTATGGACTGAATTTTCCCATTCCGTCCCACATCATCAGTGGAAGATGGAAGGAGTGAGGAGAAGATCACTTGAGCCCCAGACTCTTTCCCCATCCGCCCCAAGGCCCTGTAGTCTTTCTTCATCCCCCTCAGACTGCGGGAAGCAGCTTCCCCCTCACCTGTCTGGAAGACCAGCAGAGGGTAGTAGTCTGTCTGGTGCACCAGGTTGGGGAGCGCCCTAGTGATATCCCTGATCCGGGCTCCAGGCAGACTACACACTTCCCCATGATGAGGGTCAACTGTGCATATCGGGCCCTCTGTTTCTCTCAGAAGGGAATCGCCTACTACGATGACCCTTTTTTCTTTCTTATCAGAGGCAGTCTTGAGGTACAAAGTCGACTGCCTTTTCCTATGTGGCCTTGTAGGCGGGCCTTGCACCACATCCTCACCTACCTCTCCTTCAAGATCCAGGGCCTCGAACCTATTACGGGTTCCCAAACCTGGGAAAGCAGGGCAGTAAGGGAGGAGGGTTGCCCATGACGCCGAACTGGAACTCGCTTCCAACCCTCGTTGTCTTTTTGGTCCCCTACCTGTGCGCAACAGCTGCAGGGCAGGGGCTGTCTCGGGCCATCCCCCTCTGTCTGAGAGGGCAGGGGGTCCATCCCCTTTTGGGGGGTATCTCCCTGGAACTGTTCCAACTGGCACGCCAGGGAGTTACTCCACCAGTCGATCTCCCTTTCACACTCCCTGATGGTCCTCAGCGTCTCGACCTCCTCCTTAAGTTTTGCCACCAGGCTAAGCAGATCTTCTACCTGCTCACACCTCACGCAGGTGGAATGCTGTCCTCCCTCCCCCAGCAGCAGCAGGCTCTGGCACTCCCTGCATCCAGAGACCTGAACAACCACGGTTTGGGAGGGGGTCTCTGTCTGAGTTGCTACAGTCTTCTTACGGCAAGCCCTCTTTCTGGAGGCGACCATATTGGTCATCAGTCTGAGACAGCAGGGTCAGCAACACGACCTGCTTGTTCCTCCCTGCGCCTGGTGGGCAGCGACACGTCGCTGCCCTCTCAGAGGCTCTTTCAAGGCAAGGGGCATGGGGGTGGTCACCGTCACCGTGGGAATGCCCCCCGCCACGTCAGCCGCTCTCTCGCAAGGGCTGCTGAAGCTTCAGGGATCGGGAGATGTTGGGAATCGCGATGCCTCTGCACTATTCCCTCTGATTTTCCTAATCTCTGTTGAACCTCACGGTCGCTGAAGCATGCCAGCTGCAGCTCTAGCTGGGCTAGCTCTGATCAGCTGACTGAATAAGAATAAGCCATTAATTAAGGAAAAAAGAACAACTCCTTCCTATCTGTGGTACTAACCTTGCCTAGCAGAAAAAGGGCAACTTAAACCACTAGAGTTAAAAATTCAAGAAGCTTTCACTTCTGTCTATTTTTTTGATAAAAGAATTTTCATCTAATAATGTTTTGCATTCTGGTGTTTTGCATTTCGGTTTCTTTAGTCCGCAATAAAATGGTCATTATAATGTCATTCAGTAGGAGTTAAGCACTCTAAAGTTGTGATTATGTAGTTGACCACAAGTGAAAAGACTTTAGATTTTCTAAACAGCCTAAAAATACAACTGCTTGATAATTTGTGACTCTATCCAAACTGTAAGTCTCATTGTTCAACATTAAGCTTGAAAGTTACACAGTAATCTGTCTTTGTGAAGTTAGATAATTTCTGTGAAATGGTAATCACTGTGGAGTTTTTGGTTTTGTGCACTGTGCAGAAAGGTTAAATTCTTTACCTTGAGCAGCCCCTGAGATATCCCAATGGCTATATTACTGTTTATACAATCCTACTTCTCATCTTCTTTTCACTCCCTTAGGCACAGTGTTAGTGCTTGACATAACCTTAATATCATTTAAACCTAGCTGAGAAACATAAAGTATTACAACTCATACCAAAAACTTTGTCTACTTTTGACATGATTTAGAAAGAAGAATGCCAGCATTTTCTAACTTACATTCTAGGATAACACATTTTCTAGCTGTGTTCTAGGATAACACAAAATACAGCACAAGAGAGAATGAGTTGCTTTTTGCAGAATTTGTAATTCATCCTAAATTGTGGTTCCAATGTTAGTAGTATTTACAACTCTTATAATTAAACCTAGTTTGTAAATAATTTTTCAACCGGTATAATTATTAGTCAATGGCCAGAGAAAGCAAAGATCACAGTAACATACGTATATGTACATATAGACGCACACGAATTTACATTTCCTGATGAATTGAACAGGGATTTACACATTCAAACAAGCCATATTAGCTGGTGTGTTACATAATTTATATCAGCCTTAGTTATGTTGGTCTAAATATGTTTTATTTTGCTACTCAAACAATTACAGCAACGTTAAACACCTTCACAATGCCCAATTGGAGAGTCTAAGAGTAGAAAGTTGTCAGACTTTCTTAACTATACTACTATAGATAAAGGTAAACTATTTTCCAAGTATTGCCTTCAGCTGTAATGTGTAGCATGCTTTAAATTGCCAAAATCTACAATAATTACATTTATAAGGTAAGGAATAAATTCAGATCTGGTGAAATGTAATACACACAAACATGAAAATTACCAAATACAATGGAAACATATAGAGACACAGACATCAATAGCCTTCTCATCGGGGCAGGGGGCTAAATATTTACTTAAGCAAGTCTGATGTATTATAGGCTTGTTTGCATAAAAAGGATTTGCCGTTTTCAAGGGATCTATGAATAACCATTTGTACTGTTTTCTTTCTGATACATCAAACCAATTAGCCATATTCTCTCCAAGAAGAAAACTAATAGTGTCATGTTGTATATGTCAAGGACTCCATTTAAAAGAGTTTTTCCATCTGATTTCTTCTAAAAATCACTAATATTTTTCCTGGAAATGCTACAGAGAACAAGAAAATAATTGGTGATCAAGTCATATTTAAATCCTCATAGATACAAATCCATTACTATCAATTGATATTTCTCTTTGACCAACTCACACAAAGAGAGGGTATTTCAATCAGCAGTGTAGATGAAGGCACTTCTTTCTTTTTAGCTGCTATTACCCAGCATATCATCATGATTATTGTTGGAAGATGTTATAAGGATTAATTAGTAGTCAGAGCAATTGAAGCACATATATCACATTAGCAATGTGTCAAATTCCAAGACTGAAGCTTTCAAATACAGAAATGAGATCAGAATATCACAGTGCTTGATAGGTCAGGCAAGAATATAAAATTGTATTTTTTTGGCATGAGGAAGCTTTTGTGGGGATATGTAATAATGGTAATGAGTCTTTTTTTCCTTCATCAGAACATCTTTTTAAGTTTGTAAAAACTCATTAAGTGCTAATTAAGTAAGAAAGCATCAAAAATCTAATTAGGAACAATTAACACCCATTGTCACTGCTAAGTAAAAATAAAGGAAGAAAACGTATTTGGCAGCATGCAGACATTTATTGAGGTATTTTATTTAAAATGAGTGCACATCAAAATACTTTACTGTGCAAGACTTCAAAAATCCCAAATTATAGCTTTTGTTTTATATAAAATAATCTGCTTGAATAATCAAAGAACTTATGAAGAATAGCTTAAGATGCACTATGTTGTATGTCATTATTAGAAGCTAAAATTTCCTGAATAAGGCAAAACTCTTGAGAGTATTGTAGACATATAGCCACAACCGCAATCAAACATCAGGTGTGTGTGTGAGGGAAGAGTTTGAGCATATTTTCCTTTCTTTGTTAATATCAACACATTAGAGATCAACTGAAGAGCAGCAGCCTTCCAGTATCTGAAGGGGGGCTATAGGGGTCCTGGGGATGGACTCTTCATTAGGGACTGTAGTGATAGGACAAGGGTAAGGGGTTAGAACTTAAACAGGGGAAGTTTAGATTGGATATAAGGAAGAAATTCTTTACTGTTAGGGTGGTGAGGCGCTGGAATGGGTTGCCCAGAGAAGCTGTGAATGCGCCATCCCTGGCAGTGTTCAAGGCTAGGTTGGACAGTGCCTTGGGTGGCATGGGTTAGTGGGAGGTGTCCCTGCCCATGGCAGGGGGGTTGGAAGTAGATGATCTTAAGGTCCTTTCCAATCCTAACTATTCTATGATTCTGTTTAATTTCTGCTGTTTCTTCTTAAAGTGTTCTGCAAACAAATGTATTACTCATTCAAATGCTTGCTCTGCAAACTCAACAGGTGCATACACCAACAAAACTACTTTTGTATGTCCTCTGTCAGAGGTAATTGGTTCACATTTGCCCTTGCTTCTCAGCTACCTGGGAAGACAAGCAAGTTCAATTCCAGAAAGCTATAAACTGTCACAAGGAGTAAGAACACTAAGTATTTTACAAAACATAATTTCCAAGCCAGAAATTAAATGGGATCCTTCACGATTTCAGATATCTTTCACGAGAACTTAGTAATAATAGATGGCAAGGGAATCTGGTGATAAAATACAACGCTGATAAGTTCTGCAGCACAAAAAAGCAAGACAACAGCAAACAGCATGGCACACTGTAATTGATATAAACAATTAATAATTTAATAGATGGCCTTGTCACAGTTCTTATGGCAGTGATCCCTAGTAACATTTCTCTGTTTATGATTTTATTTTCTCTTCCAGTTATCTTCCCTTTCCGTTGCCACTTACTGGGCTGATAGCCACTTAAGTAGCTTTTCAAATAATAAGCACATTTAGGAAACTACAGAATATTTAACTCTGAAAACTGTATTATGATGGAAGTTGTTCTATTTTATCAAGAAATGCATTTAAACCTCCTGCATATTTTACAGAACCATATGTCTGTTTCACGTACATTTATCACTTGATAGCTCTCATCTGCAGGGCTCTCACCATTCTGAAGTCTTCAGAAGGCTTTCTTCAAGTTTCTGTGTCTTCCAGATGTAACCATATCATCTAAATTAATTAACATCTCTAGAAATTTCATGTCTTCTACAATTTTCCTACTTAACTGCTACAGTGTAGAGGGTGTTTTAAACCTACCTTCAGTTAAACAGTCAAAGGACAGATGAAAGGTGTCTACATTTTATCATCTTTTCCCAGGAGTTCTACTCATATTCACTTCAAAGTCCCAGACCTGGAACCCATTCATTCCCTAAGCAAGCTAACAAGCAAAGAGATCTTCTACATGTTTACTGTAAGGATGGTGAGGCACTGGAACAGGTTGCCTAAAGAAGTGGTAAATGCTCCATCCCTGGCACTGTTCAAGGACAGGGTGGACAGAGTCTTTGGCGACATGGTCTGAGGCATCTGTGCCCATGGCAGGGGAGTTGGAACCAGATGATCTTAAGATGTTTTCCAACCTAACTATTCTATAATTCTATGTAGCATGGCATCCTCTACCAGTCTAGTAGACCAGTAGTCAAGTATTTATACAGAAGTTGTTTGAAATGTTAAAATTTTTGCTTCCTGAGAAGTTGAAATGAAAAGTTCAGCTTCAATATGAAATAAAGCTCATCAAACAGATTAAGCTCATCAAACACAAATATAACCCTTTCCTCCTACCTCCACCATTACAAATTTCATATTAAAGAAAGCAAGCTTTCATGTAGTTTCCGGCTCTTCTTAATGGCTACATTTGACAGTGACAGCTGACTTTCATTACACTGAAACCGCCAGAGAGTTTTCAAATGAGATAGATTTCCCTGCTAAAACCACTCGTGAAGTCAACTACAACTTTGTCATTCTTCAGGAGGGTGGAACCTAAGGCAATAAAGTGTATTCGCATCCACTTGCTCCCCTCCCCCCCACCTCACTCTGCTCAGGTGCTACATTTTTTAATTTATGTTATTTTTCATTATGAAAACAAAAAAACTACATCAGAAAAAAATGAGAAGACTGGAGTACTTGTTGTACTCTTCCTCTTTATATTATGTTTCAGTGCAAAATACAGATTCCTAGGCTTAAGTTAAGAGTAGGTTGAGTATACTAGGTTATTGTATTATAGCTTCCAGAAGGCATTTGTTTTACTTATGCTAAGTGAATTTCTGCTCAGTCCAAGAACACACTCTGAGGTGTGAGTGTCATGAGGCGAAACAACAGAAGACTGAATTTTCCAAGAGTAGTAAAAAACCACCTGTTTGAGACAAACCCAAACTGTTAGAGAGGGTGAAGTTTTTACAATAAAATAATCATATAAAATAGTAAAAAAATTATATTTGAGAAATTTATAAATCAATAGTGAGGCTTTGTATATTAGAAGACGTTGTAACTTTGTTGTTTTGTATCATAGTTACTCTGTAACTAAATGTTACAATGGTAGTCTTGGTAGCAAGAGCTAACATAACTGTATATGGTGAGGGGAGTATGGGTGTATGTATTGTAAAACTCTACCCAAGCAGAACCTAAGTTTAAGATAGCCAAAAACGGCATACCAGAAGCATCCTGGTGAAGATAAGAGATGCTAATGTCCACAAGACGATTGGGACCTAGCCAAGTAGAGAAAAGGTGAAGAGGACAACCTGAGGAAGACTCCTTACTTCATCAGGGCAACCACCAGAGGGGGCTGCGCAAGCGCAAAGGAGGCTGATGTTGTAATAGACTGATGTAGCCATCCTTGATGCATATGTATTAGTCAATGATGTAATCTGTGTTGAATATGCATTAGTTACGAAATTTTTAGTGTATAAATTGCGAACGCGATGTGACGGGAGTCGGAACCAGATTTGGGTGCGTACCCCTGGTTCCCGCCGCCTCAATAAAGCATCTCATATAACCATCCCGGTGGTTATGTGTTTGTCTCGACGCTAACAAAACTACCACAGGTTATCTGCTGTTCTCAGTTTTCAATAATAATTGCTTAACACCAGCATGAGATTTCAATAAAGCTGTAATATAGATAAATGTGTGTATATATATGTATACATATATGTATATCCAGGTTTAGCATTTCTCAGGGAAAATAGATTTCTGGATTCAGTTTCTGAGTTTGTGTGGTAGAAATATTGAGAGAGCTGGGCTTGTTCCCCCCTGGAGAAGAGAGGGCTTCAGGGAGACTTTAGAGCTGTAGCCCCTTTAGGCAGCTTCCAGTGCAGTGCCTGAAGGGGCTACAAGAAACCTGGAGAGGGGCTTTGAACAATGGCCTGTAGGGACAGGACAAGGGGGAATGGCTTTAACCTGGCAGAGGAGAGATTGAGATGAGATCTTAGGAAGAAGTTTTTCCCTGTGAGGGTGATGGGGTGCTGGCACAGGTAGCCCAGAGAAGCTGTGTCTGCCCCATCCTTGGCAGTGTTTAAGGCCAGGTTGGATGGGGCTTGGAGCAAACTGATCTAGTGGGAGGAGTCCCTGCCCATGGCAGAGGGTCAGAACTGGATGAACTTTAAGGTGCCTTCCAATCCAAACCAGTCTTTGATCTGTGATTCTATGAAATATGTCTGAACGGATACAGAAAGCTGTTAATCATCTAAATTTTGACAAAACAAAAGGTTAAAGTTACATCATGTGTTTGTGTGTATTAAATCATCTGTATTTTAGAGATGGAAATACTTCTGTGTCAGCTGTCAAGGTCTGTTCTGAAGTTTAGACAAGATGCAACTGAGAAGCAGAACTACATCTCCAACAGGAGCATTTTATTTCACAACTTAAATTCAAAACATGTTTGGAATGAGGCTATGGAGAGAGGGACACATGCATACACATGGTATAAAATATACTATGTTTTATTGTCTTATTTTCAGGAAGGACTCCTCAGTACTTTAAAGATTAAGGTAGTTTCAGTTTTAGAATGATGTCTGTAACATTCCTGGGGTCTGTGAGAGACTCATCTTAAATCAGACTCCACTGCCTATTGTCTCAAAGATTGGTCTGAGAAACTGAGATGGAAATCCACCTACCGTTTGTCTCAGAGATGGGTGGGAGGAGTTAAGACTCCAATATCCATTGCTTGGGAGAGGGGTGTGAGAAGCTGAAATGGAACTCCATCATCCATTGCCTGAGGGATGAATGGGAAAGAGCTGAGATAAGATGCTGTTACCCTTTTTTACTCTTTTATGTAGGACTGGTGTAAGGTATTATCCCAAGAACTGCTGCAGACGCACGTGTGTGGAGACATGCAGTCGAAGAGCCGGCTGCAAGTCCAAGGAAACTGGTCCACCAGGAACATATAAGATGTGACATGAAGAGCAGAGGTACTCCCCCCAACTCTTTACAAAAGGATAAAAGGTAATCACCAAGAGACACATCACCAAGAGGCACATCACCACGGGGCTATTGGCATGAGAATGACTCCAGGAGGACACCTCTGTGAGGACACACTCCACCAATGACTACTACAGATCCTGAGGGACACCCTCTATGAGATATTGCCATGTGGGCTACTCCATGAGACACACTCCAAAGAGTACCTTCAAGGGGATGACTTCAGAAGGACGCCTCCACGAGGACACCCACCTCTGATGACTACTATGGACTCTTGCTGGACACTGTTCTCCAGTACCAGCTACGAACCCTGAAGAACACCCACCACCAATGACAACAACCGATCCCCAGGACACTGCTGGATCCATGGTGGTGACTCTCTCTTGCTCTTTCTTCTCTCTTTCTCTCTCTCTGCACCCTGAATCCTCGCTTCATTTTTCTCCCTTTTTTCCAATAGGTCCTATCACTATCCCCTTTATTATGGTAATTTTCCTTTTTTATAACTGTCTTTTATTAATAAACCTACTAATCAGTTATGGTACTTGACCTCATTTGTGTTGTAATTTCACTCTTGGGATCACAAACTGAAACAAGGTCTGGCACTGGGGTTTTCTCCAATCAGGCATTGACAGGGTCAGACACAATTCTCTCAGGACACATCTGTGCTGCATTAAATATACTTAACATACCTGAAACAAATTGATACTAATTAAAGAACATTGAAAATGTCAGAAGTCCATTAAATTTTTTAAAATTGCCTTTGGCAAGAAATAAAGACTAGCCGTAGATCGTGCCAGGATTTTTTTTAAATAGACACAACTGCTATCATATCTGTGGAAGTCAGGCACTTGCTGGACCCAGGTACTTGCTGATAGAAAATGCTGAAAAGAACATAGAATTGGTTGCACTTTAATCCTGTTCCATGAAAGACATTTACATACAACCAGTTCAATAAATGCTGTTCTCATATAGAGAAGTTTGTCAGTTAAAAGACAAACTGTACCTTGAAGAACCTAAACAAAGAGAAATCAAATCAAATCCACTGAAATGTCTTCATCAGACTCCCTAAGTATATGAATAGGAAAATTAATTTCATTTTATCAGCAAGTGTGTTAAAAATTACCCTTTGTTACATCATGCACTACAGATAAAGCTGTCTGTGCTACTGATCTGATAAATCATATCAGTATTTTCACTTTCAGCCTTTCACTTTTTTTTGATCAGAATCTGTAGAGTCACAAATGATGTGGGAGATCATCCTCTGTGCTTTCCATTCTAACCACTCAGTCTGAAAGAATATAAATCTGTTGATACTTCTATATTGACCTATTCTAGTCACAACTTCCAAAGAAGCTCTGAGGTAATGGACAGTGGATTTTTAGGAACTTCCTAAGCCCTCGTGACCATCAGCCCGTAGAAGCTGAAATCAAATCCAGATTGCAACTGTAGAAGTCCAAGCATCAGACACTTGAGTTTCAGAGCAGGAGAAATTGCACTAAGCAGTCCTTGGTAGACTGACACATCTATATTGCACAGTATTATAAAATGTTACAGAGAAACATCTCTGCAAAGCCTGCTTGAAACAAGAGTGTTCATGAATATTTGGTTTCATTTTCAAATGTCAGTCTTGAGAGATCTGTTACATACTGTAGCAATGATCTGGACTGACTGAGTGATTCTTTCTTTGCAAAATAAGTGTGCTGACTTATACTGCTGCCCCAAAAATGTGAGGCCTCTTCAGTAAAGAGCCCAAAATCCATTGAGACCCTGCTGTGCTTAGGAAAAGGCAACATGCAGTATAAGGCTAATACTTTCTAGCATCAGACTCTCCCCTCAGTCTTTGTTTTCCAACATGACTAAATGCCTGTGTTCCAAATGCAATCAGTTATTTTACTTCATCAGCCACTGAATAAACTGCTATCAGCTCTTTGTAAAGAAGCTTGCAAAAGGAAAAGATAGAAAAACTTAACAGCAAAGATGAACATACATGGAAATACATGCTCATCTATAAACAAGCAGTACCTGTACCACATATGAACGTTTGTAAATTATTTCTACTAGCACAAAAAGCAATGGATATTAATGAAATGTTATTTTTTCTGGGCCTGGAAATAGAGTTCTGACTTCTGGAAACTAAAGTTTTAAAAAGGTTTGCAAATTCTAATTAAAACTTTTTACACTTATGGAAACTTTGACATTTCCCAACATCTCCTTTGATCACATTGACATTGAAGCAATCAGGAAATGAGCGCAATAACCAACATTGCTTTAATCACTATTATAAACCTCCTGAGAGTAGTCAATGCAATAAAACTGGCATATTAAATATATGAAAAAATAATTGCACGTCTAACTAAATATGATTAATGATCAGACAACAGCTTTCACATGAAAAGAATATTAAATAGTTTTGCACTGTTGGCAGAGCCAAGGTTATTAACACATTGGCTTGTTTGTTTGAATATAGAATAGAGCAAGAAGGCAGAGAATACTCACAGACACCAAGCACTATTGATTTGCACAGTTTGCTGGATAACAAAATCTATGTGATGATACAGCACGATATAGAGCATCTGAGACTCAGCAAGGCAGCTTTCATATGACCTTTAATACACTATACAATTTCCTTTATGGAAATTAAGATCTGGCAGACTTCTGTTAGTAATTACGTTGTAGATAACGTCATCTACTGCCTTCAGGACTGAAGATAGTGCTGTAAACTTGTTATTTTGAGGTCTGGACTTAACTATCTGCTTGATCATCTGGTAGTAAGTGTTTGGGTTTTTTTTCATGAAATTATGCAAAACAGAGAAAAATTTAACTTTCCTGGCAAAGGGAAAAAGAAAAGAATAGTAAGTTGAGAAGTTTAATTGCTTTTTTCTTTTTAAAATTGATTATAGAATAAAAGACAGAAATTGCTGTTGTCATCATATTGAAAAATATTCAAAATAAAACCAAAATCTCTATACAGAGGTTTTTCTGTCTTTTGCTCCCTCTTTTTTTTATGAGTTTGTGAGGAATTAGCCATCAGATATACATTTTTTAATAAATTCCTAAAACTTTTCTTATAGAATGTTCAGAGTGTTCAGTATCTGCCCAGTTCAGTATACTCAGCAATACTGTGATATTGTACTGTGCTTTGCTTCAGATATGATTTCAAAATACTTTGTGAGTTCCTTAGGCAGATGCTACTTTTAATTAACATCACCACGTGGAAAACTCATCAAGGTATATGATAAATGCTTTATAGGTCTATCACTAATGGTATACATGTCAGTTTTACAACTGAAAATTATTGTCTATTAAAGCTGAATGACAAAAAGATATTCAGAGTCCACATGCCAGCACTGTTTCCACATTCTCTATTTCAACATCTCAGTGAGGAACCAGTTCATGTAGAATATCTAATTCCTAAATGTAACAAAGAACTTTATGTTTTCCTAACCCCTGCTGATTTTCCTAACCATTACCATTGTGATGATATTGGAACACAAAAGAAGGTCTGAATAATTTATATTTAAAATTTTGACTAAGCACGTGCCATTTTAGCACTCTGACTGTTGATATGTAGAAGGATCACAATAGATCCAGCACCTATTTTCATGTTGGCACATTCTTAGATTCAACAGACTTTTAAAAATTATAAAATACTGACAATGAAGACAGGGCTGGGTCATCTTTTGTTTCACTCTCCCTCTCTTTCTCCCCCCCGCCTGCCCTCCCCCGTACCTCTTCTGCAAGTACAAAGTCCTTTAATGCAGCCTAATCTTTAAAAAAAATATCAAGATCAAGGGGGAAAAACAGGAACAACAGAACACATAGTATGCTTTTAGAATTCTTCTTTTTCCTGACTAATGAGGAAAAAAGAAGAAAAAAACTTATTTTCTCCTGTTTCTTGAGGATAGGACATCAAGGAATGGATTAGCCTTGAAGATGTTGCAGAAATGTCATTATTTCCTCATGGAATGTTAGATGTAATATTCAGAAATATAAGAACAAAGAAATATATTTTTTAAGGGTGCGAGAGAGGTAATGGAGAAGAGGTAATTTTAGAAGACTGGCATCTCAGAGGGGGGATGAATATTTAAAAATAAAATTAAGGAACATTTTAATTTTCTTTCCTGGCCTTACATGGTCTTGTGGAGTGTTTTTTCTAGATCTTCAAACTATGTTGACTTTGCTACTGCTAAATTCCTTATCTTGTTGGGTAAAGAAAATTAGAGTTAAGGGTATAAGTAGCAAGATATCTTCAAACATGTAAAATAAGAGATGTATGTCAGCCTGTAGCGCTAATGCATTATTTATCTCCTGATATAGCATGGATCTTTAAGAATGTGATGAAAAATATTTTTCTTTTTTTCCTTCTTTATACTTCCTATCTTCCACATATGAACTGCTTCTTTTGCCTCTACTGAAAAAAAAAAGAAAAACAAACAAACAAACAAACCCATCCTAAACTCAGCAAGTCATTAACTGTTCATTTGTACTTGCTTTTCAGGCCATGTATTCAGTTTTCATTATATTTCACTGAAAAGATATCACAAAAGTTGCAAGTGTACCTGCAACTGAAAATTTTTGTTCTGTTTTGTCCTTTCTTTTTGTGGTAAGCGAAGGTAGATCCTGTATCTAAAAGATAGTGCTAAGCGCAGATGATATTTAGCAGATATCGAATTTGATGGATAGATTGTCATGGTTTAAACAAAGTCAGCCATAAATCACGCAGTCTTCATGGATAGAATTGTTGAAGTATATCTCTGGGCGTGACCTGTGTATGATGTATCCTTCATATTGAAAGTGATTTCTGTCCAGAGTTTTTGAGAGAACATAGCAGAATTAAAAAAACTAGGTTGGAAACACATAAAAATGATGAAGTGATGAGAGAATTTCTGCTGGTGAAGCACAGATTTAATACTTGTATTGTTGCTCAGTTAAAACTTACATTTTAAAATACATATTAATTTGAACAGTTTGTGTCACTTAGCTGTTTCCAGGGTATTGGATAACAAGGTGTCGTGGTTTAAAACCAGTCAAGCAGCTCATTCACTCACTCCCCCCCTTCTTTCCCTGCCCCTACTCCTGGAGGGACAGAGAGGAAAATGAAAAAGAATGCAACTCCCACGGGTTGAGATAAGAACAATTTAGTAACTAAGGTATAACACAAATCACTACTGCTACCACCAATGATAATAATGATAAAGGAAATAACAAGGGAAGAAAAAACAACACCTCACCACCAGCCGACCAATAACTCACCCCACTGCACCTGACCGAGCACCGATACCTAGTCCAACCCTGCAGTCCCCTAGCCCTTCTGGGTAACTCTCAGTTACATCCTGGGCACGACGTCCTGTGATATGGAATACCTCTTTGGTTAGTTTGGGTCAGGTGTCCTGTCTCTGCTTCCTCCTGTCCTCTGCTTCCCCTGGCTTCCCCTCCTCCCTGGCAGAGCATGAGGCTCAGAAAGTCCTTGGTCAGACTAAACATTTGAGCAGTAACTAAAAGCATTGGTGTTATCAGCATTGTTCCCAGGCTTAAAGTCAAAACACAGCACTGCACCAGCTACCAAGAAGGATTAAAAATGACTGCTACTGCTGAACCCAGGACATATATAAACCTGTGCAAACATATTAATCTGATCTGAAAAGTCCAGTCAGTCCTTTGAGTTCCTGTAAGGTATTCAGACTCATTTCAGAGTTCTGGTTTTATTTGTTTTCCAGTTTTCTCCAAAGCTGATCAGCTCTCCAAGGCTCTCTCTGATATAGTAAAAAATGATATAAAAGGCATCTTGCACTTAGTTATTCTTCTCCTTCATTGTAGCTGGTGCAGTGCTATTTTTAACTTTAGCCTGAGAACAATACTGATAACACACCAGTGTTTTAGTTGTTGCAAAGTAATGCTTACTCTGATCAAAGACTTTTCAGTCTCTCATGCTCTGCTAGTGAGGAGGTGCATGAGAAACTGGAAGGAAGCAGAGACAGGACACCTGACCCAAACTAGCCAAAAGGGTATTCCATACCAAAGAACATCATGCCCAATATATAAACTAAAGGGAATCACCCAGAAAGCCCAGATCATTGCTCAGGTGGGGATGGGTATCGGTCAGCAGGTGGTGAGCAATTGTATTGTGCATCACTTGTGTTTATTTTATTGTTTGGTTTTTTTTTTCCCTTTCTGCTTTTAGTTTTATATTGTCTCCTATTGTTATTTCCCTTATCATCATTATTGTTGGTGGTAGTAGTAGTAATTTTGTATCATATTTTAGTTATTGGACTGTTCTTAGCTCAGCCTGTGGGGTTTACGTTCTTTTGATTCTCCTCCCCATCCTGCCAGAAGCCAGGGGGAAGAAGAGTGGAAGTGAGTGAGCAGCTACATGGTTCTGAGTTACCAGCTGGGTTTAAACCATGGCAATCCCAAAAGGAAAAATTCCAATCATTTTTCTAAGCTCATCTGACAAAAAGGATAATAGGCAGAGTAAAAAACTTTATGAGTGTGTTGCTCTAAAATGCAGCCATGCTGACTCACAAAAGGTGGTATTTTGGTACAGAAATCTGCAGTCTTCAGAGCTGTAATTTATAAGGCTCTTGGTACTGCTAAATATAAAGCAATTCAAGGTACTGTGAAAACCAATTTAAGTCCAAACAGTGTTCGTGATCTAAACATTACATCATCCTTCTCAGAGTGTGCGATCACTTGTTCCTCTATTTTGAGCTTTGACAGATTTAAAGTTTGGGGATTTCCTAAGCCAAGTAACAGTAAGTAATAGTACCTACATTTGCAACAGTGGAGGTTATTTTTTTTTAATAGAGGTTATTGCCTGGACTCAAATTAAAATCTTCATTAAAATTTTCACAGTCAAGAAAAAAAAATGCAACAGGTACATTTAAAATAACTTTCAGAGTTGAAAATTTGTGAGTGCTTTTCATTTGAAGTACTCTTGCGATCAGCAATTGCTAAATCTTTTAGTATATAAAGTATATATTAAGGAAGGGACAAGGTGGAAATCTTCTGATTTAGGGATTGCAGAGAATAAGAGCATTATTGTTTTAAGGAACAGCAGGAGGTTGCTCCTCTTTTGGCCATCAACATCAACTGATAGCCCATTTCAGCAACCACTGGTACTTTAGATCCAGTCTATTAAATAATAACTCTGCACATACTGCTGGTTTTATCTGTCTATTTGAGCTAAATTTACACTAATCCCTACTGTAGAAATGGAAATGGAATTTGGAAGGGGCCAGGAGCCTTTTTTTTTCAATTCAACCTACTGATTTACAGGCTGTGGCTCACTGAAGTTGCTCTGCTACTAACCTAGGCTGATTACTTTTCAAATGCACAAGGTAGGGCAGACGTTATCTGTGTTCTTGTTCAGCACACTAGTCTGAGGTATCTAAAGATTTGGAAGATTTTTCATATGTGTCCTGGGTTCAGCAGTAGCAGTCATGTTTCTCCTTCGTGGTAGCTGGTGCAGCGCTGAGTTTTGACTTCCAGCCTGGGAACAGTGTTGGTGAAACCAATGTTTTCGGTTGTTGCTAAGTGATGTTTACCCTGACCAAGGACTTTGTGAGGCTCATGCTCTGCCAGGGAGGAGGGGAAGCCGTGAGGAAGCAGAGACAGGGCGCCTGACCCAGGCTAGCCAAGGAGGTATTCCACACCACAGCACGTCATGCCCGGGGTGGGGGGTAACTGGGAGTTACCCGGAAGGACACGGGCTTCCGGGTGGGCCTTGTTTCTTAGCTGGTGGTATTGTATTCTCTTCCCTTGTTATTTTCTCTTATCATTGTTGTCATTGGTAGTAGTGGTGGTGATTTGTGTTGTACATTGGTTGCTGGACCGTTCTTGTCTCAACCCGTAGGAGTTGCACCTTTTCGAACCTCCTCCCAGTTCCTCCGGGAGCAGGGAAGGGGAGAGCCCTGGGGGGGTGGGGGCCTCGATTGTTGTCAGCCCGGCACCACTCACTGGGAGTGAGTGAACAAGTTGCCTGACTGGGTTTAAACCACAACAATATCTTAAAGTAACAAGTTCATTTCTTAAAAGAGCTTTGATTTTTTGTGTGTTCTGTACAAGAAACAACCTTTGTAACATTACAATATTTACTTTCCTTTGTTCTTCCTCTTTAGGTATACTTGGGTGCAGCTGTAAAGAAAGGGAATAAATTTGTTTTGTATTTGATATGATGTCAGTGCAAAATATGAGCTGGAGACTTCTAAAGCACAAACTTAAGGCCTTTTGCTATCCATTAAAAACATTTAGGAAATACTTGAATAAGACTCTTAGATCCAATTATTTCTGGGAAACTAGAACTCAGATCTGGAATCTATGCTTGTGCTCATCTGTAGAAGAATAAGAAAAGCAAACAGGACAAAACTGTTCTAAACTCATAGATACTTCTGGCTTTGAATACACATTTTGTTCTGCTAATGTGTTACAATAAAATGCATATGTGCATTTGGAGAGATACCTCAAGAAAGAGTTGTGATATATTGGCTTATGTAATACCTTATTAGTCTACCTTAATATAAAAATCTTTAAATGAATTACTAAGAATAGAAAGATTTGGCACTTGAATGTTGGAGGAAAAACCTCTGCTAATACTTAGCTAAAGTTGCAAGCACAAATCCCAATGGAATCTCATGAAACATCAGTCTCAAATCTAAAATGAATATTTCACAAGAATGGTTACTCCTTTCTAAATTAGTGGTACTTTTATTGCTGAGGGAAAGCTCAGATGTTGAGTTTACCCGTTAAAATCTTTTCTGCTTCTAATCAGTTTAGGGAATACCTTCTTTGAAGTTTTATACTGAACTGTATGTATTTAGAGGAATGGTGAACTTAGGTCAAGAAATAAAGAGGTGAATCATGTAAATATTTTCAGGATTTTAAGTTCAGAATGTTATTATTCAAGGTTTGTCCAAAGCTGGAAATAGTTGGCTAGTTGGAAATGTATGTCTTCTTTTTCTGAACTGTTTGTGGCTTTATATAAGGTTTAATATGATGGCACTACAACATCCAAATGTCACTCTCATGTTAGCACATTTACTTATTATGATAAAAATCTAGCTTGTGGATGTTCTAGGCCCTGAACTATATTTTTTTTTAATAGATTATTGCACTTATTAGTATTCTATTTGGATAAGTTTGTTGAATGGGATCAATCAGCAAACTGAAATTCCAATTGAAGTTTCAAATATCCAAAATAGCACTAAGCTCTTCAGTTTCTTTCCTAATTTGGGGAAAGCAGTATAAATGAATTCTTCTCTACAATGTTTCTGATTTAGCATATGAAAAAGCAGAATTAGCTTCAACAGCTTTTGAGGCTGATGAAGTCTAAAACATCTAAGAAATTCATCATTTTCACTAGTACAGGAAGCTCCAAAACTTTTGAATGGTGGGATAAAGAAAAAGCTTTGCAAGATCTACCTGTTGCAAATGTGCAATACTTAGTCCATTTCTAGGGAAGGAGGTGTGAAAGGAATACTTCTTTGTTAAGACTGTTTTCAAGGCCAGGTTGAGCAGGGCTTATAGCAACCTGGTCTAGTGGAATGTGTCACTGTCGTTGTCAGGGGGTTGGAACTGGATGAGCTTCAAGGTCCCTCCCAACTCAAACCATGCTATGATTGATTCTATGATCATTTAATTGTTTTCTTTTAAATTCACTTTTTTGGAACCCATACAGGTAAGGAAATCTGGAAACCATATTGAGGCATGAATTGGTTCCAGTAACAGCCAGCTGTGTTGGGGACATTAAAAGACAATCCTGGTACATCTATGACAAGGGACATCCTGTTGGACTGGAAATCAGCAAATTGGTGTGAAATTACAAGTAATTAGTTTCCACAATTTCACAAATTCTGTGAAAATTATTTAAAAACAGGTAACAGGTTTTGACTAAGAAATAGTTTAGTTGCTGCAGAATATTTTGAATGCTACTAACAAAAATGTTAGCATTCTATGAAAGGCAGCTGCCACATGACAGCAGCAAAATTAGAATACAGTGCTGAACAACAGTTGTGATAAAAATATCGGTAGCAGATGTGTGAGTCTAAACATGTCGCTGTTATATACTGCAGCCTGAGTTTCTCTAAAAAAAGGTAATAGTGAACAGTGAAACTCAGCTGAGCACTCTTCCCTCTTGTTAGAACTTTGGGAGGTGCATTGGGCTTTTGGACATACATATTGTCATGGTTTAAGACTAGTCGGGAACTCAGCCACGCAGGCGGCTTGCTCACTCCCCCCTGCCATTCCTCCCACTCATTCCCAGAGGGGTGTGGAGGAGAATAGAAAGAATGTAACTCCCACGGGTTGAGATAAGAACAGTCCAGTAACTAGACTATAACACAAATCACCACTGTTACCACCAATAATAATCATGATAAGGGAAAGAACAAGGGAAGAGACTACAACTGCTAATCACCCGCTGTACTTCATGTAACATCGGTTGCATGACCCTGCCTTTGAACATCCAGGCCAGCACAGGCAACCGGGGTGCCAGGAGGAGCTGTGCTTCAGTGCCAATGAATTCCAAAGCAGCTCGAACCCCTTCATAGGTTGCCAGTATCTCTTTCTCAGTTGGGGTATAGCTGGCCTCAGATCCTCTGTATCCCTGACTCCAAAAGCTGAGGGGTCGACCTCAAGTCTCCCCTGGAGCTTTCTGCCAGAGGCTCCAGGTAGGACCATTCTCCACAGCTGCAGTGTAGAATAGTTAGGGCTGGAAAGGACCTTAAGATCATCTAATTGCAACTCGCCTGCCATGGCCAGGGACACCTCACACTAAACCATGCTACCCAAGGCTTTGTCCAAACTGGCCTTGAACACCGCCAGGGATGGAGCATTCACAGCCTCCCTGGGCAACCTATTCCAGTGCCTCACCACCCTAACAGGAAAGAATTTCTTCCTTATATCCAATGTAAACATACCCTGTTTAAGTTTTAACCCACTACCCCTTGTCCTATCACTACAGTTCCTAATGAATGGTTCCCTCCCCAGCATCCTTGTAGGCCCCCTTCAGATACTGGAAGGCTGCTGTGAAGTCGCCACACAGCCTTCTCTTCTCCAGGCTGAACTTCCTCAGCCTGTCTTCATATGGGAGGTGCTCCAGTCCCCTGATCATCCTCGTGGCCCTTCTCTGGACTTGTTCCAACAGTTCCATGTCCTTTTTATGTTGAGGACACCAGAACGGCACACAATACTCCAAGTGAGGTCTCACGAGAGCAGAGTAGAGGGGCAGGATCACCTTCTTCGACCTGCTGGTCACGCTGCTTTAGATGCAGCCCAGGATACAGTTGGCTTTCTGGGCTGCGAGCGAACACTGCTGGCTCATGTTCATTTTCTCAATGACCAACATCCCCAAGTCCTCTTCATGGCTGCTCTGAATCTCTTCTTCGCCAAACCAGTGGGTGTGCCTGGGATTGCTCCAACTCAGGTGTACGACCTTGCTCTTGTCATGGTTAAACTTCATGAGGTTGTCATAAGCCCACCTCATAAGCATGTCAAGGTCCCTCTGGATGGCATTCCTTCCCTCCAGCATATCAACCAAACCACACAGCTTGGTGTCATTGGAAAACTTGCTGAGGGCGCACTCAATCCCACTGTTCGTATCACCAATAAGGATGTTGAACAAGACCAGTCCCAACACCGATCCCTGAGGGACACCACTCGTTACTGGTCTCCAGCTGGACATTGAGCCATTGAACACAACTCCTCGCATGTGGCCAGCCAGCCAGTTCTTCATCCACCGAGTGGTCTGCCTATCAAATTGCTGTTTCTCCAATTTAGAGACAAAAATGTCTTGCGGGACAGTGTCGAACACTTTGCACAAGTCCAGGTAGATGACAGCAGCTGCTCTACCCCTTCCATCTGTTCCATAGCCCCATCATAGAAGGCCACCAAATTGGTCAGGCAGGATTTCCCCTTAGTGAAGCCATGCTGGCTCTCACCAAGCACCTTGTTGATTTTTATGTGCCTTGGCATGCCTTCCAGGAGAATCTGCTCCAAGATTTTGCCAGGCACAGAGGTGAGACTGACTGGTCTGTAATTCCCAGAGTCATCCATTTTCCCCTTGAAAATGGGTGTTATATTTTCCCTTTTTCAGTCGTGGGGAACTTCACCTGACTGCCATGACTTTTCAAATATGATGGCCATCGGCTTAGCAACTTCATTTGGCAGCTCCTTCAACTTGTCGCTGGGGCACAAGTTGCTGTACTTGGAGCTGGAGTAGCTGCAATGTCTTTTGCAGTTAGAGTTTGAGTAGCTGCTGTACTTGTTGCTGGGGTTGGTGTAGTTGCTGTGCCTGGAGCTAGAGTAGCTGCACTGTCATTTGCTTTGCCATCAGATCCAGGGACATTTTTTCCCTTTTGAAGGTGCTGGATAGTGTTGAACAGGGCTCTGTAAGCATAGGCCAAACCCCAGTATGTTGCCATGATTTTACCTCTCTGGTATGACCAGCATGACAACACACCTCATTTAAGTGTTTTATTAATTTTTCTGGATTTTGCACGTGTTCAGTGGTGGAGTTCCAAAGCACTTGGGCCCACTGGCCTAGATACTTGCCCATACTATCCCACACCCCCTGCCACTCATGACTGCCCAGCCTCAGGAAAAATCTCTTGGTCCTCCTATATCGTCATCTAACCCTAGACAATACCCAAACCCGACTCTGCTTAACTCTTGAGACAGACAAAACGACCATGGGCAAAACACACTCTGTATGCGTACCAACATGGTGATCCCCATCACAATCATCAAGCAGGTCTTAAGGGTACCCAAAGACTATTCAAAACCTTCAGAACTCTCAAATTATGCTGTAAATGGTCCGGTGAGGGGGCCGTGAGCATAAGGAAATGTCTCCTTTACGGATTGACCACCTGAGGAGGGGAAAAAGGATGTGTAATTGCTAAAACACTTCTATTATATACCTCCCAAGGTACAGAGGTGGTGACCACACTGGGAACACAAGCCAGATCAGTTTCATGATCGATGATTCTATTGTATTACAAGTCATTACCATAAAGTACAATGAGACAAGAAGCTTAGCCCAAGACCCCCAACCAATAAACCCTAACAGAGCAAATACCCGCTGTAAGGAAGGCACGACACGCTGAATCTCACTCCCGGAGGGATGGGGAGGAGAATAGAAAGAATGTAACTCCCACGGGCTGAGATAAGAACAGTCCAGTAACTAAGCTATAACACAAATCAGTACTGCTACCACCAATAATAATCATGATAAGGGAAATAACAAGGGAAGAAAATACAACTGCTGACCACCCGCCCAGTGATACCCAACCCGACCCTTCCAGGTAACTGCCCCCAGTTTCTATACTGGGCATGACATGCTGTGGTATGTCAGTTAGTTAGTTTGGGTTGGGTGTCCTGTCTCTGCTTCCTCCTGGCTTCCCCTGCTCCCTGGAAGAGCATGAGACTCAGAAAGTCCTTGGTCAGAATGAACATTACTGAGCAGCAACTAAAAACATCAATGTTATCAGCGTTCCCAGGCTGAAAGTCAAAAACACAGCACTGCCCCAGCTACTAAGAAGGAGAAAAATGACTGCTACTGCTGAACCCAGGACACATATGACTGTCCCCTACTTTCTTCCCTCTTGAAACAAGCAAATTATGTTATATTAGTTTGCATTAATGAAATAGTCCTTCACTGAAAGTCTGCATAAGATACCAGCATTCCAAATCTTTATAAAGACAGGTTGTTTATTATTCTTTTGTGCAGATTCCCAAGGAGTCTTGTGTGGATGATGCTAACATGTTAGCTGATGGCAGCACCTCTTCCCTCCAGGGCTTTATCCCATTGTACTATACCAAGCAGATCCCTGGAGAGACCAGTCTACTCTCCTGAAGTCCAGGGTAGTGAGCTTTCTGCTCATCCTCTTTGCTGCTCTAAAGATTTTGAACTCCACCAGTTCACAATCACTGCAGCCAAGGTTGTCTTTGGGCCTCACATTCCTCACCAGCCCCTCCTTGCTGGTGAGGGCAAGGTCCAACATTGTCTCTCTCCTCCCTGTCTCCTCTATCACTTGGAGAAGGAGCCTATGATCAGTGCATTCCAGGAACCTCCTGGATTGCTTGTGCTCTGCTATGTTGTTCCTCCAACAAATACTGGGGTGGTTGAAGTCCTCCATGAGGACCAGGCATCATGAACACAAGCCCATCTCTATCTGTTTATAGAGGACCTCATCTGCTTGGTCTTGCTGGTCAGGTGTTCTGTAGCAGACTGCTACAGGCCCACTGTAATGTTCCCTGTCCCTGCCCTCCCATTCTAATATTTGCTCTTCTACACAGATATTCTGGATATGGAAGCAGTGTCATAGCTGCTCTTAATGCTTACTAGCTGTTCTTAATGCTTACTAGCTGTGCCTGTCACTAAGTCTATGTAAATCTTGTAGGGCTGAAGGCAGGGTAACTATATAACTGTATGCTTTAGCATTCAATGCATGTACAGCAGATTGAGTAGTGCTTGTGTAAGGGAAAGGAGGTCTTTTTTTTCTTTCCAGGTCAGTTCCCTGAGATCTGAGCTTCTAATTCTGTAAGACTTTTTAACTGACATTTAGAAAATATGTTTGCATTTTTCCTGTGAGGTAAAATAAATAACAAAGCATTCATTGAACATGTGTAGTACTTCCAATGAAACAGAAAATTACAAAACTTTACTGAGTACTGAAATCCTTATTCAAAGGAGATACTACATGTAGTCACTAAATAAGCTACATCTTGGAAGCTTGAATTCATGAGAGTGAGTCCAGATAGCCTGCCTTAAAGGATAAAGGATATTTTTTTCTTTTCTATTCTCAGAATAGCAATATTAAATAAGTGCCTGTATGAAGCACCTACTTATAAACATATGTACGATATATATTGTCACTCTGGTTGTTACCTACCCATACAACATAGAACTGTCAATATCATTTTAACATAAATTTTATTGGTTTGGTTGTTTTCTTCTCACTTGCTTGTATCAACCATCTTTGACCATGGAAAGGATATCATCCTTTTTATTACTTGAAAATCTTTCTGTTGAAATATAGTCTTGTTAGACTATGGCAGTTCCTGATTCAATGTGCACCTATCTTTCATGAAAACAGTTGTACTTGACTCTAAGTAATAATATAGCAATTAAATAGCAATTTATTTTTTGAATGCCTGCTCTTTTAGTCGGCTTCACGCTCTTTGACATTTGGTGTTTTATTAGTCTAGTGCTGATGAATGAAATGAAAAGGTCCCATCACAAGAGGGTTTATATGAAGCAGTTTATATGAACAAGGAAAGAGACAGGTCACACAGCCCACTGTCCTCTAGGCTGGACCAAGTTCACTTGCACTATTCAGGACAAATTTTAAAATTTCCAGTGATGAAAATTTCCTGTCTTATCTTTATTAGCATTTAATGACACTGAATTTATGTCATTACTGTAAAAAACATCTACAGAAAGCACAAAATATGCAAAGCGCTTTAGAATATGGTAGGACTTAGAAAGAAGGTTTAAAAATAGTTGCAAAGGAGTGATTAGTGCGATCAGTGGTTTGCAGTGATCATTTTATCTGCCCATTGTGACACTAGGAATCTGTCCATTGTGACACTACAGATACAAATGCCACATTTCAAAGGGAAAAAAAAGTATGTATTGCTATTTACTGTTAATATTTAAAATTAAATGACCTGTGCGGAATTTTGTCTGTTACACTATTTTATGTTTGAGTGAACATTTTTAACTGCAATGAAAACTGTTATCCTGAAATCAGAAACAGTACAATTAAAAGCATTGAAAACAAATTCAATTTCGGTGCTGGTTTGTAAGGTAGACATATCCCTCAGAAAAGCTTTAACACCCTGCTCAAAGATAAAGTATAAAATGTCACTAAGATTTTAATGAAAACTAACACTTCATAGGTGGAACAAAGCACAAAGTGTTAATACAATGCCCTGAATCATTTCACTTTTTCAGAAGTTTGGAGGTGTAGGAATGAGGCCTGAGGCTGTGTGATATGTTGTGAAGCGATTAAGGAGGTGTAATTGCAACACCCAGATGGGCGTGATTAGACTGTCAGGTAGAGGCCTGATGGACTTAATGTTGGGTGGAAGTGGGAGTGATGGTTCTGTTTTGTCCTGCCCTTGCACAAGAATCACAGCCCTTGAGCAGCCTGACCAAATGTAGTTGGTAACTCTCCTTATCCCTCATTTACATATAATAAATACAACAAATTGAGAAAGTGACTATTCTCACACCATCTGTGACAGCAGCAACAGGTAATCTGACTGCAATCTCCTCTCCTTTTCCCTCTAAATTATAAATTTGGCCTTTGAACTCTTCCATGCAGAGAATGAGAATATGATCCTACTTTGCAGACAAGTTGGTGAGTTTTCTCCTATTTTCTCCTGTTGGTTGTTTTCTTCCCTCCCCTTTCTCTCAAAGCAGGGATACCTCTGGTAAGATTTGTGCTCTGAATATGTTGGGTGGTACTCAAGTGGAACTAAGTCTCATGAATTACCCATTGTTTTTTCCATGTGACCCCCATTAATTCTGGATTTTAGTACTAATGCAGTAAGTGAATTTATTAACAGTAATTCAAAATCTTTGCTCCTGTTGGTTCATTAAGCTGAACTATTTGTGAATTTGTAACAGTGGAAGCTCTTGTTGAATGTGAGCAGGTGTACAGTGTCAAATTGGCAATAACCAGAAATTAAGCTGAGCTGTCCCCAGCCACTCTGACTTCTGAGAACTGTCTGGAATGTGAAGGGGGAGTATTTTCTACCAGATTTTCCTACTCTTAATGCAGCAATATCCTACCTTCTGCTTCATGTGTGTGTGACTGCATGTTTTTTATTTTTCTGGTTTTCAGGATATGTTTCTTGTGTATCGTTTGCTCTTAAGGCTTGCAGTTTCGTAGAAGCACAGTGTAGAGCTATAGAGCTACTCAAATGAGAGACACTGGTTTTGATCAAGACTCTGTCTGTTACCAAAAGTATCTCCAAGTTCTGTGTTTCTGTTGACAATCTTCCAGGCTCACTCTCAGAAAAAAACCTTGTAGCATGTAACAGTAGTTCCCAGCTCTGAACTGAATTGAAACTGTTGACTGTCTATCTCCTCAGCACACCTGCATAAAATAAAGCCTTATAAACCCCAAGGTTTTAAATGTTATTGTCTTGAGCTGGAAACTATATCTGTAGAAAGGGTTTATGAGAATCTCCGTTTATCTATAACATATTGCCAGTTCGCAACAATTGCATTTAATGTCAGGAGTCTCATTCCCTAAACATCAAGTATGTACCTTTATCTGTTTTGCCCATAATAAGACTTATTTGTCTAAGATGTCTGATACTGTTTTAAATAAAAATGTTTCTAAATTTAAAGTGTTGAACAGATGTTACTTAACATGGAATTGTAAAGGAAAAATATGGATACAAAGTTTAGTCTTCTGCAAATGGAAGATGAAATTGCATTGTAATAACATATTTCAGAGCCTGATATGACATAACATAATCACCATAATCAGACCTCCCTCCTACTTCCTTGTATTGCTTTTATCAATTTAATGTCAAATACATGGATGAAGTACTGTTGAACGTACATGAGCAGATTAAGATAACACAGGCCGAAGTCAGTCAGAAAAGAACTAAATATTTGTTTCAACAACCAGCATGTTCCAGGACCCATTCCTCCTTCTTGACCACTAAAGCCAGGCATCTTGCACCCACATAAACACCAGTAGCACTAGCATAAAGAAGTACTATTTGTCCAGCTGGTCAGGGTTGGAGTTCACCAGAGAAAACACATATCTCACTCTACTTTCACGCTCACATTCACCTACATATCCTTTGAACATTAGCACAGGTTGTAAGTCCTTAACACTGATTTTACAAAAAGCAAGGAACACCTTACCATTAGTAAGATCCCACTCAAGACCAAAACCAGTGTACACAGTTACAAATATGACTATTTGAAATGGTTTCTCTTTTCTGTACCTTTTAGCACTGTTTATATTTGCAGAATGTCTGTTTCAGCTGACAAAGCTGAAGTCCAAGAGTCCAAGTTATATGATCTCTATCAGTTTGTTAAAAGTTTCCTGAGTAAGTTAGTAGTGTTCAGTTTAGTCTTTAAATTCCCTAATATTTTAAGTCTTGGACACTTGTGGACAGCAGCAGGTACTTGATGTTGACACTCTCAGTGTAAACAGCAAGGTGTCTGCAGTTTATCTATGAGGGTCCTAGATTTAGAAATTAACTTCCTTATTAATTAATTGGTCTGGGATTCAATTTTTTAGAAATCTAGATATGTTGTAAAGCTCATCTACTTTTGGCTTCCATTTTCTATTAAAGAAACTGAGGAAATGATCAGGTTATATAACTTTTAGGAAGTTATATTTTCAGAACTATAAACAGATAGCAACAGTTTTGTTTTACAAACTGGAAAAAAAACCCTCATAGATGAATTTTAATAAACTAATGCTAAAAATGCTATGTAAATATTTATTCCAAAATTAATGTTCCTAGGTATGGGGTATGGCTGTATTTTTCCCTTGCATTATCTTGCAAAAATTTTACAAATGGGTTTATATGCAGGCACACTTGCTGAAAAAAGGTAACGCAATCTATTACTATAGAACAACCACTTTGTAGACAGTATTTTTTGCAAGAAAATAGATTATGAAATGCCTGTGTGCACACTTGGACAGAAGAACCATAAGATATCCACAGTTAGTAAAAGATTTAATCAGTGTGCAGTTAAATGTTTGTTTATAGCAATAAATTGTATATATTGTTAGATAATTATGATACCTCAATTCACTTCAATTTTTACGTCTTTATCCTAAGTTTCATGCCCCAATAACATTAGATTTATTATTTCTAAATCTATTTCTACTTATATATGAAATACAAACTTAAAATAATATTTTGTATTTAATATTTTTCAAAAGTTAGTTTTTGCAAGAATAATATAGTAGGCCTAATTTTTGTTTACAATCTCAAATAAGCCTGTCACTGACCTCAAGGCAGAGATGAGCTTAAGCATTACAGTAGTACTTCTACCATGCCAGAATTAATGTCAGAACAAGTAGCTTTGAGTACTTCAAATAATACACAGGAAAAGTAAACAGTTTCACATGAAGAAATGGAAAGAATAGCACCTTTTCTCTTCACCTGCAATTACCAGGATAATGTTGATTCTATATTGGCTCTCCAGCTCACCTTGACTGGTAAGAGACAACTCTCACCAGCTTTGGAAGAACTTGAGCATAAATATTTCTTTACAGAGATGCTCAAATGTTCTGAACCTATGACTCCAGAATATTTTCATTACTTTATAAACTTCCCATACAAAAATTTTGTTGGGTCTTTTTTTGTTGTTGTTTTGTTTTTTGTTTTTGTTTGGGTTTATTTTTGTTTTTTAAGGGAGAATATTATGTTTGACTGCAGAAGTTCTCTCGTGTTGAATTACTCAAGAGTCTTTAATTAAGATTCTGTGACTTATGCTGGAGTCTGCCTGTTGAGCTAAGTGCACTAGATATTTTGCAACATAGCATGCTATGTTCTACCCCTTTAAACTGTACATGCTGTTCAGCACCAAAACAGCTCCAGGTACATGGATATGGGAAGTTCCATTTACAGCCAGATTACAGAACAAAACCTGATATATTAGTTTTCTAATTAGCTTTAATATCATCTTGAAAGACAATTTTAATTGTTTCTGCTCACAAATTAGTAAGCATGATTTGCTTAAGGATCATACAGAAATAATCATTCATGATGTGCAGTACTATCCCTTGGAAACTCATTAGACCCTAGCTTGCTTGCCAATATGTAAGGTAATATGTATATTGAACATATGTGTGTATACAGATGACCGGGAGATTCAGTTATAGAATCACAGACTGTTTTGGGTTGGAAGGGACCTTAAAGTTCATCCAGTTCCAGCCCCCTGCCACAGGCAGGGACACCTTCCCCTAGACCAGGTTGCTCCAAGCCTTGTGCAATCTGGTCTTTTTCCATTCAATAGCTCTGCCTAAGCAATGTTGCAGCATTGCTGCTTTTGGCATTCTGGTCTTCCTCACTGTCCTTTCACCCTCAGCCCCTTCTCTTTCATACAGATTCTTTTCTTTTGTAGGGAACATTATTGATTCTCTCAGCAATTACGCAATCTGTAATATTGACTTGAGTGTTTTTATGTTAAATACATTACTTCTGTTTCATTGAACTTTCACTAAAGTGTTTCATTTCAGCTTAGCAACTCCAGGTATTCAAAATAGTTCAAAGTCTGTCATCATGCTCTTCTTTAATTCTTTTGTTTGTTTGTTTTTTCCTAAAAGATGATCTGTGGAGAACCTGGAATGCCAATCTCATTAATATTGTCAGTTGAAACATCTCAAGATTATAAGTTAAAATCAAATGCCCATCTAAGGAAACATCACCCAAAAGACAACATAAAACTTAATGAATATTATGTAGGGGATTTAGGACTTTTGAAGGAAAACAGCAACACACTGAGTGCAGAATGTTATTTCATTATCTTACCAGAGTAATCTCTGATTTTAAGTGTGGAAAAACACTGCCTTTTCACTTTATGTAGAGATTCCAAGTAAAACATACTCCTACTTTTAGGAGAAAAGATAAATAGCCAACAAACACACACTGATGCGTAACCATCACTGGGAATATATTTGCTCCTGTTTTTCCTTTTTTCTTCTGAAATGTAACTTCCAAAATAATGGTCCTCTCCACACCTATGATGTAGGGTGATGCAGACTTTTAGAAGTAGTGCCATTTCAGTTCTATTGCAGCTTTTCTATGGTATGCAGAATCTTCTCTAGCGTTTTTGGTGTTCCCTTATGAATGCATTCACTTTGTAAGACCAAGTACATCACTCGTTTTAAACCTCTCCTTCCTGCCGCAGTATTGCATTATGCACTTTCTTCGTGTTTGTGATTTTTATGACACATACCATTTATCCTATTATACTACATGCTTTAGGCTGAAAACCTATTTTTTGTATTTTAATCCCTATGTGTTTTCTCAAAATCATGGTATCTGCTGTTGTGCACCCCTTTGCAACTACATTTAAAGCATTTCTGACTGGGAGTTTATTCATCTGCTGCTCCAGGGTTGTCCATGACTCTTCTGAAGAATTTATCTGAGGTAATGGACCTATTGCAATCTATTGGTGCTTGAAAAATTTGTTAGTAGTCAGCAAAAGAGTATTGTATAGTTTACTGCTTTGCATAACACAGCAAATAGTTATAACTTTCTGTGAATCTTTTAAGTTTAGAGCTCCCCATGCTTTGAAAGGTTGTGGTGGGGGAGTTCAAAGCAACATTGCCTTCTGGGGTGTCAGAGAAGGAGAAAAAAATCCTGTTTGTTTTTGGCAGTGTAGAATTGTGTTATCTTCCAAAAATTTTTAATCACTCTGAGTTTTATCAGAAACTGTCTCAGTTTTCTCATGGAATGCAGCAGAAAGAGTACTGTGTAAAAGAAACAGGCACATCATTCAAAAGGAGGATGTGCAGCCGTCGCAATCATAGCTGTTGTTCGTAAAACAGGTATTGCACAATCTGGAGATGCTTTGATTTCTTTTGTTTGTTAACATCCCCTTTAGTTCTTCCTTTATATTCTTCTAAAGATAATTTTTGTAGGAAATAAATATGTTAGTTCCACTGTGAGGTAATAATTTTGCTTTGTATTACTGTAATGATTTGTTAGCTGAAACTTCAAAAAAATGTTATGAAAACATATTGTAATTACGCCCCATTTATTTAATAACCTTGATGGGAAATAAGGAATGCTTTGGATAAATTGTCAAAAGAAATGGACTGGCTGACTTTTAAAGGATATGGGCCAGCTAGTATCACTGCTAGGTGCCATCTGATCAGGAAAACTAGCCAAAATATGGTCTGTCAGACTCCTAGAATTCAGGTTACAGTCCCTGGTCTGGGGAAACACAAGAGACTTCATCGTTCTCCATGCACTTAGAAACCAATTCTGAAATTATGACTGTTGTACTACTTGCACCTGTAACCTCTTCATTTCTGAAGGTGTTTTGTTCTGTAAAGGCTTATTGTGCTGCAGCACACAGGCAGACTATGTTGTCGGGGGCGGGGGGAAAGGCAGGTATGTTGTTATTTGAAGAGAAATTTTGTCAAGTTCAGAGGACTGACATAAAGGACAGTGACAGAGAGCACATCATTACCAGCTGTCCCCAGTAAACATTTTACACCCACAGTGGTACTACATTAATATTGATCATATATTGATATTTCCCACATTTGCTGTATAAATTGATGAACTACTGGTGCAAGCAGCCAGGAGGAGGAGTGGGAGGATTTGTCATTCTTGTAGCATCCCTGATTTTCTGTCTTCACAAGGCTATGTATTATCGAGAATAACAAATGGAATTTGTATGGCTCCCTCATTAACATGCATTAGCTGTATCAGAGAGTATCTTATGATTGATTAGGGTCAGTTCAGGAGAACTTCCATATCTTCAGACAATCTTTCTCTTCCTTAAAGAAAGCTAATAAAGATTTAGGACACTTTTAAGGAAAAAGGCTTTCAGGTTGGTTTTGGTCTTTTTCAAAGTTGGTTTCAAACCAGGTTCAATCAATTCACTTGCCCATGAACATCATCGTGATGACATTTGTCAAATGGGTCCACCCTTTGAAACTGCTGCAGCTGAACCCAGGACAAACTTGTGTTTTCTAATTCTGTTGTTTAGAAATGCACTAGATATTGTCTATTGTGTTTGGTTGTTATGGGTTTTCTGGAGGTTGTACCCTCTGTTCTTTTGGTTTGTAGTATCCACAGGACTTACTGTTTCTTTTTGGTGGGTTTTGTTATTTATAGCAGATTTTATATAATGTAGTCCAATTTACCAGGTGCTGCACAGAAATATGTGAGGGATCAGCTCAATTTGTAATCTAACCTAGGGAAAAGTTGAAGGAGGACAATGCTCCATCTTGCCACATACATATACAGCTCACTGTCACCTCAGGACAGAAGACAGTTTTACTTGTTGCAATTTTAATCACTTAGGAGAAAATATCTGAATGAAACATTAACACTTTTTACCCTAGAATGATCAAGGGTTTGAAAAGTTTTGGTTTGAGGGGCTGAGGTTGTGGTGATGGTGGTTCATTAAGAAGTCTTGTTTTTTCACTCACCAACCAACTTTACAATATTTAGCTATAAAACAACTAATATTCAACCTCTCTTGGGCAAGAGTTTGAAGAGTGAATGCTATTACTAATAGTGAAGCCATCTGTGAAGAAAGCAGCACAGATATGTAATCAAGCCAAGTAATCCAGCATAGTTTTAGTATTGGCTTGTTCTGAATGCTTTTATAGTCAGCTTATGGCTAAAGAAAATTTTTAATCATAAATTTTACCATATAATTTGGTGCATATATATACTGTATCTGTTTTCTCTGTTCCAGAGTCTTCTTATTCCACTAAACGTTTACAGAGCTCGTTAGCACATTGCTGAAGATATGATTACACTTTCTGTTGGCACAGCACTTTCCTGTTGATTGCAGGGTGATAAACAGCTCCCTTTGGTGCCTTTCCCTCTTATCTGGAGCACAGAACCTAACTGCTGTGACCACTTTTGTGACAAGTTTGGCATACGAAAGATCACAGATGCAAAGCTCTAAAATTTGTGTTTCCAGTGTAGCATCCGGGTGTATGATTGGCTTCCTGGTTGACTCCTTACAAGGATGCCTGGTCTGCTTCTACACATTTTCCACTTCTAGCAGCTGCAGTGAGAGTTGTGAGGGTTATGCTAGACTGTTGACAGAGCCTCCTAATTTTCATCATTAATTAAAGTTATAACTTCAAATAAAATAGCTTATTAAACAAAATACCAGTGTTCTATTACCTAAAAATGTCATGCTGACCAGAGAGTTATTTTATTTCAATCCACAACTATTCTGCTCCACTGTTTCACAGAGAATGTTTACTGAGGAGGTCACATCTCACATTCTATGATAGTTCAAGGGATTAATAATTTTAAAATGCATTGACTTAGAATAAAACATATTAAGTGAAGGGAATTATTCCTTTCCAACACTAGCTATTCTATGATTCTATGATTATATCATTTCTAATATTCCTTCAGTTGCAAATATTGTTCAATTGCACGTGATGGCTTACTTTATATTGAGAGTGCATTTGTGTTTCTGTCAACTGGCAGAACAAATACTGAAGTTATTTATATTTTAAATAAATTACAGTACAATATTAATATAAGCAAAGGAATTTCATATGAATATTCAGTAATCATTGTATCCTGTGTTATTTTGTTTGTGTTCTTTTAAAATGCAGTGTATGTCTAGAAAGCAGTGTGTTTCAAATTCTTTTGAAAATCTCTGCATAGAGAAAGAATTGACATTTTTGTATTAGGAATTTAGGCACAAACATGACATAAATTGGATATGTACTTCATATGTACAGGAATAACAATACCTAAAAATCCGTACTGAAACAGTTCTTCAGTTCGAGAAACATGAATGGTACTTTCAAAGTACCATGCAAAACCTGATTCATCCAGACTGAACAAAGTTTCTATACTCTTTATGTAGAAGCTTTTGTTGCTAAATGAGAAAAAAAAAACCTCAACCCAAACAACCAGCAATCCCAAATAAAACGCCACAAACATCAGTAGCTGTATGAGAGTGATTCTTTCATATTATGCCTTTATTTTGAACTTTGAAACTCACAGGAATTTATTTTTACACTTCAGGCATGTAAAATGATATTTCTGCAGACCACAATGGCCTTCTGACATGACCATTAATAAACGTAACAAGTGACTGTAAACAGCATTAAGAACTGTTTATTAATACTGTTCAATGAAAGTAATACAGTAAGGGGTGAAATCATACAACACGTTTGTTCTTGGTGATTTGATTTTTATGGATATGGGTGAATCTCAGGATGAACTGCGGATTCAGGACATACACCTTCAGGTATGTGTACCATGTGAAGATTCAGTAAGTGTTGAAATTAAAATGCACTAACTTCCTTCTTGGGAGCATGTCACAGCAGAATTGTGGAAGGTACGGAATTGTCACATTAGTTCAATCAAAGCTTCAGACTTTAGTTTTTTTGTGTTCTATTTCATGATGCCTCCTAGGGAAACAAGGACCTCTCATTCTCTTCTTCTGTTATGAAGTGACCTCAAGTTTCAACCAGTAACTTACGATGACAGTAGCTGTGCTTTTTCTAGCAGTTAATTTGCTGGTTTGCCTTTACACAGTAGTTAGGATGACTGGGATGAAGAAAAACATCTTTCCTCCCTGAATTGCCTATAATATATATAGATTATTTTATCTTATACTGTGCTTAGCCTTGCATAATTCATGGTTCCTATCTTTATACCAACAGTATTTCTCCAAATACTTACAATTTTTTTTTTCTTCTGGATTTTTTTGTAGCAGTTTATTTAAACAATTTGGACCTCATAAATCTCTCTAATTAAAACTGAGGGTGAACTTTTTATTTTGTTCTGAGAATTCCAGTCCTTTCCTACTGAATGCATGACAAGAACAGTGTCTCTCATTGTCTTTGCAAGTTTTGGTGGTTCTTACTGAAGTAGGTCATGGCTAATGCTATAGCAACAGTCACATCTACAGTGAGCAAATTTTATAACCTGAAGAATAGGACAAGAAATAAAGCTTTTATATTTTAAAAATTATTTCACACATGTACATATTGATTATAGGAACTTAGCAGCCTTTCTGTATTAATTAAATCTCCAAGAACTTTTCTTTATTCTTTTCTCCAGCTTCCACCTAGTCATACCTCTCTACACACAGAAATGACCCTCTGTATATGCATTTTCTATTTTACATGAAAGAGAGAATGAAATCTACTGGTGTTGCTTCCTCTGTGTCTTTCTACAATAAGGCAGAAGGCGCTTTGGGGCCACTGACATGCTGGTAATAATGGGAAGAAACCATGGGCTCCTGTCCTGGGTTCAGCAGTAGCACTCATGTTTCTCCTTCTTGGTAGCTGGTGCAGTGCAGTGTTTTGACTTTCGGCTCGGGAGCAGAGCTGATAAAAAGGATGTTTTGGTTTGGCCAAGGACTTTGTGAGCCTCATGTGCTGCCAGGGAGGAGGGGAAGCTGGGAGGAAGCAGAGACAGGACACCTGACCCAAACTGACCAAAGAGGTATTCCATACCACAGCACGTCATGCCCAGGAGGTAACTGGGAGATAGCCGGAAGGGCTGGGAGACTGCAGGGTTGGAAGAGGTATATCAGTCAGAGCTTGGTCGGGCTTGGGGGGTGAGTTATCGGTTGGCTGGTGGTGAGGTGTTGTATTCTCTTCCCTTGTTATTTCCTTTATCATTATTATTATTGGTGTTAGCAGCAGTGATTTGTGTTATACCTTAGTTACTAAACCGTTCTTATCTCAACCCGTGGGAGTTGCATTCTTTTTGATTCTCCTCTCTGTCCCTCTGGGAGTAGGGGGAGGGAAAGAAGGGGGGAGTGAGTGAACGAGTTACCTGACTGAGTTTAAACCACGACAGCTCCCCAGAGAATGAGTTGCAAATAGAGTAAACTTAAGAGGATTGTATGGCTCCCATGGAAAAAAACTACATGCTTAACATCTTATGATACCAGAATTCTTTACATAAAGTACCTTGTCCAGCAACCCTGTTGAATGTAATTCTGGCCAATAGACTTCATGGAGCATTCATGGACTTTCTTCATGAAATAGGCACCATACTTATGGCTTATTGATATTCTGTTTAGTAGTATGTTAAATTTAAAATTTAGTTTTAAGGTTTATTTCAGGTTTAAGTAGGATAACCCTTGTGATTACCATCTAAAGTGACAAATTTAACTCAAATAATCCCAGTTCCATCCCTCACAAATTCAGTTGTGTGCTTCCCTTTTTGCTGCTTAGGAAGAGAAAGGCTTTGAAAGCAGTTTTCCTGCTTAGGGACTGTTTCAGTAAGGATTCTTAGGTATTATTATTCCTGTAGATATGAAATACATATCTAATTTATGTAATATTTGTGCTTAAATTCCTAATACAAAAATGGTGGGATGATAAATTTTCAGCCAACTCTAAACTTGTTTGAGATTTGCTGCTCCAGCTGGGTGCACAGGAGTCTATGGGGCACAAAGTGATTCAAAAACTACTGAAGAAGCTGCCAATTGTATCACAGAAATTCTCCATTATTTTTCTACAGCCTTGATTGTCTGGATTCCAGTTGACTGGAAGCTGCCTAATATTGTCCCAGTTGTCAAGAAGGGTAAGAAGGAAGACCCTGGTAATTACAGGCCTGTCAGTCTCTCTTTGGTGCCTGGTAAAATTATGGAGAATGTTATGCTGGGAGTTACTGAAAAACACTAAAGACTGCAGTCATTGATCACAGCCAGCACAGTTTCATGAGGTGAAAGTCCTGCTTAACTAACTTAATTTCCTTTTATGACAAGGTCACCCATTTAGAGAAGCCAATAGATGTGTTTTGTCTGGTTTTAGCAAAGCTTTTGATACTGTCTGTCACAATACCCTTCTGGACAAAATCTCCACCACACAGCTTAGACAAGTCTGTGATGCAATGGGTGAACAATTAGCAGATGTGTCTAGCTCAAAAAAGTTATAGTAAATGGAGTTGCATGAGGCTGGTGATCAGTCACCAGTGGGGTTCCTCAGGGCTCAGCTTTAGGGCCTGTGCTCGTTAATGGTTTTATATATGTACATTTGACTCTTGCATTTAGATCACTAAGTTTGCCAATGATACTAAACTAGAAGGAGCTGTAGACCTCCTCAAGGGTAGAGAGGCCTTACAGTGAGAGCTGGATATGAAATGCTCAATGGTTTACAAAGGGAGAAGAAACTAATTAAGTAATAAGGAAGTTTATCTAGAAGCCAAAATTTGAAATGGTAAAATATTTGTAAATATAAAAATATAAATATTTTTAAATTATAAAATATTTGTCCATTACTGATCATAACAAATACAGCATATTCTGCAGAGTATATTAATTTTATTTAATTCTTAATTGAAAAGTTATTGTAATTTTTCAATTGGAAAAGGTTGCTTTATTTCAGTGAAATAGAAATGCTTTGCTGGATCACAGAATCATTTGTGTTGGAAAAGACCTTCAAGATCATCAAGTCCAACTGTAAGTCATCCTGAAAAGTTCTTTGAAGTTAGAGTCAAATTCTTCCTTTCATCAATCCCCTACATTCTATAGGTATTGCAAGTAAAAACTGTAAATACGTAACAGTGGAAATCTGTAAATAGCTTTTACATACAATTTACCCCCAAAAGCTGTTTCTAGATAGTCACTGCCTTGATACACTAACAGTGACTCTATTTCTGTAGTTACCTAATGCAATATATAACATGACTGATAATTTAGAGGCATTTCAGTTACATCAATACTTTTGTGCATATGCTACATCTACAGATATAATCCCTTCTTAATACTTTCTTTAAAAAAAAACTCAAACAACCCTGTTTCCTTTGTTTTCTTACACAATGTATTTGCTCTAAAGTTCCTGAAAATGGCAAGAAGTTAGAGAATGCTTATACTTTCAGTATTAAAACTTAATATGACAGACATAAAATTAAATTGCAGTTGATAATAAAATGTGTATAATTCATCAGTAAAGAAAAAACATGTCCTTGCAAAGGTCAGCATTCATAGAAGTTGTTTGTGTGTGAATTAATGGAATATTGGCTCAACTTCCAATGAGCTTTGTGATACAATACTCTGACTTCAGGCTACAATACTGTGTCAAAGGCATTTTTTCAAAATCATGCTGTAGCTGGTAGCTGATATTCAATAAATGTATCTTAGATACAACTAATTAATTTTTCTTTTAGTTAAGACTACTGAGATTTTAACAACAAATGCAGAAAAAATATTCAGAAGATAGAAATCTATTTTAATAAATTGGTTCTCCAAACAATACTTAAATTTTTTCTCTTCTGTTGAAGTAAATTTAGATCAATGTCTCTAGTGTTCAAAAAATAAACCAGGTCCCTATCATTATTAAAAGGCTGGGAAAAACTGATTTCAGTATCATCCAAAACCTGAAAAAAATAGGAAGCCAAGAAATAACTCATATTTTCTTTTCAAAACTATTGAGAACATAATGAATTTTTTTGTTATTTTGACAAATTTGTCAAATCCAACCTTGACTTCTAAAAACGCCTAGAATATTTAGCTCCTATCTCAGTTTCCCATGAGAATTCCCCCTCTTCATTGTTTTTCTTAAGATCTTGCTCCAAGAAATTCTCCCATTGCTCTAGAATCATGCTAGTGTTCCTCCCATCATTTCACTGTCTGTGCACCCTGGATTTTCCCTGTGTGTATCCATTTCCACTTTGATAGTTTTTCTCTGTTACTGATCTGTTGCGGGGCAAAGTCACTGACTTGTTCTTTGCAATTGTGAAGAGATGATGCAGTATTGCTGTTACAAGGAATGGTTCTCTAATAATCTTTACTTTCTGGAGTTCTGATGAAACTTCTCTAATTTCTTTACTACAACACAGATTTTTACTGGTATAAGCATGGGCTAAATGCCCTAGACATCCTATTTACTTGAAAATAGAAATTGAGAATCTGTGGAGGGGCACTAAATACTGGGCTTTTTCCAAATTACGATGCAAAATGGACTTGGGAAGTAGAGGTAGTAACAGCTTTATTACAGCATGTATTCCTATGCTTGCACGGGTGTGTATGCATTGCTCTTCCCTTTCTAGAGTGACTCAAACTCTGAGATTAACATAGCAGCCATGGAATATATTACTGCCAGGGAGGCTACCTGAGAAAAGGAGCCTTCTTTTCCTTTCAAAGGGACTCGCATTCACAACTTCCATCTGTGAGGGTTGAATGCTAATGGAGGTTTTAGTATTTCAGACAATGTATTTTTAAGGTTTAATCTCTGCCCTTCTCCAAAAATGTTTAAGTCCACTGCTCCTGTACAGCTGTATGCTTTCCTGCGTTTGTTGGCATGCTTTTCACCTTGAAATATAAGACAAATTTGAAAATGTACATAAATGCAAAGGAGCAGCATTAACTTGCTGGAAAAAGAGTATTGTGTAGAGGCAACCTTCACTGAATGGTTCACCAGCATGCTTATCTTTTTTGACTTAAGCCAAAGGTTCATTATGAATAAATACAAAAAGAAAAAGTGGTACCTATAAACAGACTCCTGAGGGAAAGCAAACGGAAAAACTAAAGAATTCTCAAAAAATCCCTGACGACTAAACTGAAATAATTACATATGTTGGCAATCACTTAAAGCTTCACAGAGCAGCTAATCTTTCAGCCTTCATCCAGCAGTAAGTAGGCAGGCACACAGGAATCCCAACAATGAATAATCATACAGTGGCATATAACTTGGGAGTATGACAGGATGCTTTGCTAGGAATTGGATGGCGACAAACGGTGATGATCAACCAGAAGATAAACAATAACAAGCAGGCTTAATGACAACACTGTGAGATTCATTTGCACCAGTGTATTCATTGCCCATTGGCCCAGTGCCCTGGATCTGTTGTTTTTCTTCTGCCAAACTGTAATTCCCTCCATAATTACCCCTTCCTCTCAGTCATCTTTATCCATTTCACTGTCCAAAAAATAAATTTTCAGTTCATCACCAAAAAATAGGCATTCAGTCTTATCTTACTTTGGATGGAGATGGTAAGATAGACACATTTTTTTAAGAGCCTGTTATATTTCAAAGTATGTAAAAAAAGAATCAATTGGATTAATAAAAATGTTTGCTAGTGAAAGCCCTACACAAAATATGGCCAGAATCTGGTGTCAGTCAGAGGCAGAAGTGATGCTGTGTTCATGTAATTGCAGTTGGCTAGCAGCTTGGACTGATGGGTTGAGATGCTCTGTTTGGAACAAATTTCAAGGGCTCAAGAGTGAAAAGATGCAGATGAGTGAAAGAACTGTGAAACAACATGCATATAGAGATGTAGGGAGAACAAATGTATTAGCGCTTTTGGGCTCCATTTGGATACCTAATCATCCTTCAGTTGAGTTCGCTGGCTCCATAAAATTGGTAAGCAAAAATCACCAGCTACAAATGAGAGGAATATTACAAAACATAGATAAACCTGAAATTGCTGGCTATAAACATTCAAACATCACTGCTTTATGTTTTGCAACATATGCACGTAAAACCAGAATTATTATAAAGCTATTTACAGTAAATACATAAAAAGAGTATGTGGGGAAGGGAAGAAATCAAACATAAAAACTCCTTTACAACTTTGGAGATTGGGTAATCACCCAGCAAATCAGATTTTTAGCTACATTTCTTGGTAAGGTTTGCCGTAAATATTTTCCACAGAATATCCAACCATTTAAATAGAGTTAATTTCTTAGTCTGTGAACCTCAGTCTAAATCCATGGAATCTCACTAAGTTAATGTTGCTGATCACAGCTCAGAATCTAAATTCCCTTTCTCTGTTGCTGCTCTTAACTGCTGTTCTTAAGTTTTTCTTCCCCTGGAAACCATAAACGCTGTGGTTCACTGTGATACTTGGATTGTGATACTTGGATTGCCATTTCCCTAACTTCTTGGAGGTCAGCACTGATTGATTGGATCTGGTTGATTTCTGTGATCACTGTGGAACAGAATAATTTCATGCTTCTCATTTATATATCAAATTCCTCATAAAATGCCAGATGCAGTGAAATACGTGTATGAATAATAAGTCCTTCATTTTCTTGGCTTAAGAGAAGCTTGGTTCGTATTTACAGCAGAAAGACTGGATAGTTCTTATTTCTTTTCCTCTTGGGAGCATCCATTTAGTATGCTGTATGAATTGTGGAAGCTGTTCAGTACCGGGGAAATAAAATCAAGTTACTCAAAATGGCTGATGCCCTCATATTAAGCACAAGGTGGCCATCTGTGTCCTTAAGCCAAAATGTATTTATAAAGAAGGTCTTGTATCTGTTTGAATTTTGAAGCTGCTCTTGAGAAATGATACCAAATGAATTAAAAATTAACTCATTAGAACAAGTAGAGTTCAGAGTAAATCAGTTCCTTGCTGTCTGTCTCCCAGGAAAGACATACTGACTTTGGTGCAAGTGCAAATCGTATTACCTGCCTATAAGTACTTTAAACAAGTACTACTCACAGAGTAGTAAAAAAAGTATATTCTAATATAAGAAAATTTAATATAGAACTAAAAAGAACATCATACTACACTTTTAAAAGTGTATTTCCCTGCCAAGAATGAATAATAGAACATTTTCATTAAGGCAATAAATACCTTAATATTAAGCTGTTTAAAAATGTTCAATTTAGGGCACAAAAATCATGAATCACACTTAAAAAATATGCATTTAAAAAATGAGATTTTCTTTTTTTTAATGTAATTATTGAATGCACCTCACTATGTAATGTTAAAAACCAAATCAGGAGGGTATGAAGCAAAGGAATATCTGATATGTTTATTTAGTGTCATGTAGCACCTTAGATATGAGTAAATCGCCTGGAAATTAGAGAACTCTTAAACAAACAATAGTTATTGGACAAATAGGTTTAATCTATGGGAAGGACTAAAACCCAATTTAGCCACTACAAAAGTTTGTAAAAAGTTCTTTGCAGGACTTGTCTGCCCAATCCCTCCTCTAACTCAAATATAACCCCATACAAAAAAATTTATGAGTTCAAGACCATTCTGCCCATATGTAGCTACCACAAGGAGAATTGTAATAGTTGCATTCCTTGAGACATTTTTCCCCTACATTTTTGCTTCTCCATACATCTGCTTGTAGTATAAAACTTGCATTATTTTTGGGATGTTTCCTGTAATTTTCCTCCCTTTGCAGAAGATTAATTTTGGTATTGGTTTATTAAATGACTCACACAGAATATACCTAGAGTTAATGCTAAAATACAGACTATAAGCTGAATAAATAGTTTCAACAGATTTCATCCATAAAGAATTTCTGCAATACAAGTAGAAAATGACACTGAATATACTACAATTCACAAATAATTTGAGTCTCTAATTTCCAGAGTTTTCTCCTGACAGCAATTATTTTAGAAAGGGATCAGTAAGGGGATGGGTTCATGATAAGTGAGTTAAGTGCATGAATAGCTGAAAAAAAACAGAACTGTAATATTTTTGAATGCTTAAAGTAAATGCTGTAAAAGAAAACCCACAACAGTTTCAGTTTATAGCAACTAGTTTTGATAATAATATGCATCATGTGGAGACACTCCCTTTCTCCCCTCTTGTACATGCATATATTAATTTGCTATACTTGTACCCATATTTTGTTACTGTAACATAGTAGCCATAAAGAAATACTTGGCAAATTCAAACTGTTTACCCAAAGAAGCCACAAACAGAACATTATTAAAGATTCATTTAAGTAAATGAATGTGGTTCATACTATTAGTTAACAAGAACAGTAAGTGCACTTTCTTTTATACAACTTCAAACAATGACTTTGTGAATTTATGCATTGAACTCCTGTGCTGTAATCTCAGTCTTATTGGTATGGTATTGAGCTGATAAGAGAAAATATGCTTGTTTTCAGATTTCCTGTTAAAAAACCCAGCCAATCAAGGTTGTCTAAATTATGCACAGTCCTTGTTAAGGAATGGATTAGAAAAGCACTCGGCATGTCTGGAGAAGAGATTTCTGTTACAGGGTTTAATTAAAAGTGCTTGTAATGAATTAAGAGAACTGGGTAAGATATTTACCATTCATATAAAACAATGTCCTTAAAAGAGCAATGACTACAGAATAAGATTATTAAAAGTCAGAAAATGACAAAATTAACATAGCACCCTTAACTGTGCCCCTTTTCTCATATACTTTAGGATATAGTCTCCAGTAATGGAAATACATGCTATTTTTCCACAGAATCCTTACTTTCTTAAGTGTATAAATTGGATAAAAAAAAAATCTGCCATTTTTTCTATTGCTAAAAGCAAAACTAAAGATAACTATATCTTTAGGTGCCCTGAGAGAGTTAAATAACTCATTGTATGGTCATGTTAATTATTCCCAGTTTCCTTGCTGAAATACAGTATTGTAGTGGTTTTTAATGTACACCTATATGTCATGTTCTTAAATGTTAAAGCAGCAATTCTCTTCCACTGTAAAGAAGATGGGACAAAGGCTTTTTTGTAAATGTCGTGGTTTAAACCCAGTGAGGTAATTCGTTCGCTCACTTCCCCCCCTTTCTTGCCCTCCCCCTGCTCCCGGAGGGACGGAGAGGAGAATCAAAAAGAATGAAACTCCCACGGGTTGAGATAAGAACAGTTTAGTAACTAAGTTATAACACAAATCACTACTGCTACCACCAATGACAATAATGGTAAAGGAAATAACAAGGGAAGAGAATACAACACCTCAGCACCAGCCGACCGATAATTCGCCCCCCTCAGCCCAACCAAGCTCCGACCGATACCTCCTCCAACCCTGCAGTCTCCCAGCCCTTCCGGCTATCTCCCAGTTACCTCCTGGGCATGACGTGCTGTGGTATGGAATACCTCTTTGGTCAGTTTGGGTCAGGTGTCCTGTCTCTGCTTCCTCCCAGCTTCCCCTCCTCCCTGGCAGAGCATGAGGCTCACAAAGTCCTTGGCCAAACCAAAACATCGCTATCAGCTCTGTTCCTGAGCCGAAAGTCAAAACACTGCACTGCACCAGCTACCAAGAAGGAGAAACATGACTGCTGCTGCTGAACCCAGGAGAGTAAATCACTTCCAATTTAGTTAAACTGTCCTTTATTCATATAATATTCATGTAGTATTAATTTAACCAACATATCTAGTATTTATTCTGGGACAGAGACGCTGAGAAAAAAAACAAAAAAAAAAACGGGAGGCAGTACAGGAAAGAAAGAAAACAAGCAACTAGAAAAATTCTGTCTAGTGGATGATGGTCTGATGGTCTGTCAGATTCTTCTCCCTGTTTCTCTTCTTAGCGTCAGGCAGCTCTTGGTTTTAGTTATGCAGCATATCCTTTGTTTACCTCTAAGAAGCATAGATTAGACTTAGTTTCATCAGTGCTAACGTGATGTATCTGGCCTTAGAATAAGCACCATGAAGATGGATGAGTAAAGGGGAACTTTAAACCAAGCAAACCTAAGTCTTTCTGCATTTAAATGTCAATGTTTGCTTTGAATTGGCAGTTATCATCAGTTCCTGCTAGATGTATATATGCTCCAGAGGGTCCAGCAGAATTAGCATTGTTAAGCTTAGTTGGTGAAACCCTACTGTATATACATGCACAGTCTATAGGGTAATACAGAAATAACCTGGACACCTTTAAAATCTCGAATTTCGTTATTCTGTTTGTGGTGCTGTTGCTTCTAGACTTCATCATTATTTAAATACTGTATTGAAATATCTAGTTCAAATCAACTTGTGGTGCTCTTTCATTTAGACATGTATAACCATCCTTTTTAACTTTGAAGTTGTATGTTTAAATCATTTACAAGTGTAGTTCAAGTTACACATTTCCTCTTGGTATAATATGGTAATGAAGAATGTTGTAAAAAATTTTGCAAGAACACAAATGAAGGTAGCAAAGTCTGTCTCTGAAAAAGGTAAGGAGATATGGATATGAGTCTGTATTGGCTCCTTTCAATTTTATAGTCACCCTGTTATTACCATCGCTTTTAAAATGTATTCTGGACTCATTTGTGTCACATGGATCTAAATTCAGTGACTGGTGTTCTTTATAAGCAATTTTTGCAGTTCTTTGTTACCTTGGCTTGTGGTGGTCAGTGTTGAAATGTAACCCTTCTTAGAATGCTGTTTTTTTATTCCTACTGCAGCTACCTGAGTTGATTTGTCTGGTACAAAACTAAATGCTGTAAGGAAAGGTAAATGGCATAAATTTAACTCTTAAGCTATTACAGAAAACACTTTTTGCCTGACCCATTGTAGTTACCCAGCCGGTAACTCAGAACCACACAGCCACTTGCTCACTCCCCATCCCCCCATTTTTTCCCCCTGCTCCAGGAGGGATGGGGGGGAAAATCAAAAGAGTGCAACTCCCATGGATTGAGATAAGAACAGTCCAATAACTAAGGTATAACACAAAACCACTACTGCTACCACCAATAATAATAATGATAAGGGAAATAACAAGGGGAGAGAATAAAACCGCTCACCACCCACCAACAGATACCCAGCCTGACCTGAGCAGTGATCTAGCCCTTCTGTGTAACTGCCCCCAGTTTATGCAGTGGGCATGACGTGCTGTGGTATAGAATACTTCTTTGCCTAGTTTGGGTCAGGTGTCCTGTCTCTGCTTCCTGCCAGCTTCCCCTCCTCCCTGGAAGAGCATGAGACTCAGAAAGTCCTTGGTCAGAGTAAACATTACTTAGCAAGAACTAAAAACATCGGTGTTATCAGCATTGTTCCCAGGCTGAAAGTCAAAAACACAGCACTGCCCCAGCTACTAAGACTGAGAAAAATGACTGCTACTGCTGAACCCAGGACAGTACCATTCACGTCATGCTCTGATCCCACATTTTTCAATATACCATCACTCTTGTCTCATATATATATATATATATATATATACACACATATATATATATAGTCATGGTTTCAACCTAGCCAGACAACTTGTTCACTCACTCCCAGTGAGTAGTGCTGGGCTGGAAGCAATCGAGGCCCGCGTCCCCCCACCCCGGGGCTTCTCCCTTTCCCTGCTCCCAGAGGGATGGGGAGGAGAATCAAAAGAATGCAACTCCCATGGGTTGTGACAAGAACAGTCCAACAAACAATGTACAGCACAAATCACCACTGCTGCCACCAACAACGATAAGAGAAAATAACAAGGGAAGAGAATACGACGCCACCCGCCAAAAAACGAGTCTGACCCAGAAGACCCCGTGTCCTTCCGGGTAACTCCCAGTTACCCCCCTACCCCGGGCATGACATGCTGTGGTATGGAATACCTCTTTCGCTAGCTTGGGTCAGATGTCCTGTCTCTGCTTCCTCCCGGCTTCCCCTCCTCCCTGGCAGAGCATGAGCCTCACAAAGTCCTTGGTCAGATTAAGCATTACTTAGCAACAAATAAAACATCGGTGTTATCAGCACTGTTCCTAGGCTGAAAGTCAAAACACCATACTGCACCAGCTACCAAGAAGGAGAAAAATTGACTGCTCCTGCTAAACCCAGGACAGTATATATACATGCACACACACACAAAGAAAGAGATATCATTCCTTAGTGCATGGATCAATCCCTATAAAGCTGCTGAGCTCATCCGGTCCATGTTGTCAGGCTGCATGTCTTGTAATAGTCTTTCAGAGTAGGAGAGATGGTGTGCAGTGTTGGATTGTTGCCTGCTGGTGACATCATGTAACTCGTCTGGTCACTGCTGAGCTCCTCTGCTTTCATCATTCTTTGTTGGGATGATGGTCAGAAGGAAGTCGGGGCCAGCCACTGGTGACCTGAAGACATCTAGTTGGTGGGCTATAAAAGTGCTACATAGCAAGCAACAGCATACAATTGAATTCATTGACTGTTCACCCCTAAAATAAAATCCCCTTGAGGTATACATCGGACTTCCCCATCTTCCTGCATTACCCACCAATTATATCTGAGCAAAACCAATGCCATGAGCGGGTTTGCCTTTAACAGTATGTAAAAGTTCTGACTGGGCTGGGCCAGTCCTCTTGGCAGATCCTCTGGTGTTGACCAACAAGGTGGCTTTTGGTAAATGCATATCCCAATGTTTGAAAGTCCCACCACCCATTGCTCTCAATGTAGTTTTTAACAGCCCATTGTACTGTTTGATTTTCCCAGAGGCTGGTGCATGGTAGGGGATGTGATATAATCAATCTGCCAGGTCTCCCCCATTTATACTTCAGCCATCATCCTCCATACCAGAGTGGCTTAACCATTTGATTTGCTTAATTGCAGCACATGTTTCACATTCATGAATAACCTAGCATCCATTGTTAAATCCACCCTTCAATCATGAGCCCATCTCTGCCCTGATGGCCTGAAGTGTCATGGGCCAGCCAGACCAAAAAGAATTCACCCTTATGTTGACAATCTAAGTCCATCTGAGCCACTTCAATCTTTGCTTGTTCTGGTGTTCCTCAGTGTCCCGACTCTTGGGTACATGAGCATCTACATGGTGTACCTTCACCATCAGGTTCTGCCCCCAGGCAACAATATCTTGCCGCAGCGCAGCAGCCCAGATCAGTTTACCTTTGCTTTGCCAGTTGCTCTGTTTCCATTGCTGCAACCACCCCCCCCCAGGGCATCCATGAGTCAGTACAGAAATAAAGTACTGGCCACTTTTCTTGTTCAGCAATGTCCAAGGCCAGCTGGATGGCTTTCACCTCGGGGCAAACTGACATGATTCACCCTCTCCTTCAGTAGTTTCTGCAGCTAGTTGTCAGGGACTCCATACAGCTGCCTTCCATGTCCAATGCTTCCAAAGCACTGGAGGGACCCACTGGACTAGATACTTGCCTGTACTGTCCCACACATGGGGGGACAGCCACTCATGGCTGTCCAGCCTCGGGGAAAATCTGTTGGTGGTCCTTGTATATCATCATCTAATCTTCAACAAGACTTGAGCCAGACCCTGCTTAGCTTACACGATCAGACAAGATCGGGAATTCTCAGGGTGATCATGCTGTAGGCAAAACATAGAGAGCATATGCAACAATAAGCTTGTTCCCAATGCTTTCAAGGGCATTGAAGGGATATTCAGGATCTTTAAATCTTCCAGAAGCTACTGCCACTGTAAATAGGCTGGTGGAGAAGCAGAGGGTGCGAGGGAATATCTCCTTCATAGGCTGACCACCTGAGGAGGGAAAAAAAGATGTGTAGATGTGTAGATGTGTAATTACTAAACACTTCTATTATATACCTTCCAAAGTATAGAGGTGATGACCGCAGTGGGAACACATACCAGCCCAGATTCATGATCAATGAGTGTATTGTATTACAAGTCATTGCCATGAAGTACAGCAAAACAAGAACCTTAGCCCCCAGCCGATAAACACAAAAGCAGCAAATACTGGCTGTACATAAGGTACAACATGCTGGAACTCCGAGATCAAGAGCAACAACTTTGGGAGCCAATAAAACAGCATTGTGAAGAGTGGCTATTAATCTGAAACAATGAATGCTTATCACAAATACGATTAGAAACACTCTGGTCAGATCTGTCATCATCTCAACCCCTCGGGCCCCACGTTGGGCACCACAAAGAACTGTCCTGATTTAAACCCAGCCATGACTCAGAACCACGCAACTGCTTGCTCACTCTCCCTCTCCCCCCCCGCCCCTTCCTCCCCTGCTCCCAGAGAGATGGGGAGAAGAATCGAAAGAGTGTAAATCCCACGTGTTGAGATAATGTCCGGGGTTCAGCAGTAGCAGTCATGTTTTTCCTTTGTGTTAGCTGGTGCAGCGCTGAGTTTTGACTTCCAGCCTGGGAACAGTGTTGGTGAAGCCAATGTTTTCGGTTGTTTCTAAGTGATGTTTACCCTGACCAAGGACTTTGTGAGGCTCATGCTCTGCCAGGGAGGAGGGGAAGCCGTGAGGAAGCAGAGACAGGGCGCCTGACCCAGGCTAGCCAAGGAGGTATTCCATACCACAGCACATCATGCCCGGGGTGGGGGGTAACTGGGAGTTACCCGGAAGGACACGGGCTTCTGGGTGGGACTCTTTTCTTGGCCAGTGGTATCGTATTCTCTTCCCTTGTTATTTTCTCTTATCATTGTTGTAGTTGGTAGTAGCGGTGGTGATTTGTGTTGTACATTGGTTGCTGGACTGTTCTTGTCTCAACCCGCAGGAGTTGCACTCTTTCGATCCTCCTCCCCGTTCCTCTGGGAGCGAGGAGGGGGAGAGAGCCCCGGTGGGGGGGGGGGGGGGGGGCTGCCCTCCATTGTTGTCAGCTCGGCACCACTCACTGGGAGTGAGTGAACAAGTTGCCTGACTGGGTTTAAACCACGACAGATAAGAACAGTCCAGTAACTAAGGTATAACACAAAACCACGACTGCTACCACCAATAGTAATAATGACAATGGAAATAACAAGAGAAGAGAATAGAACTGCTCACCACCTGCCGACCGATACACAGCCTGACCGAACCCTTCCAGGTAATTGCCCCCAGTTATCAGCGTTGTTCCCAGGCTGAAAGTCAAAAACACAGCACTGCACCAGCTACTAAGACTGAGAAAAATGACTGTTACTGCTGAACCCAGGACACCCAGGAAAGAAACTAAGAAATCTAACTAAGAAATCTAATACAAGTAGGGTGTGAATTTTCACAAATGATTTGAAGTAGACATCCTGCTCCATGCTGCCAATCGGAAATACTAGAAAACCCTCCTCCTCTTGCAATCTTCAATTTGCTTCAGCCACACAAAACCTCTGAACTACTTGCCCCAAACCATTTTTGACAAGCAAGGCCTCACCTTTATTAAGTACAAGAAACTTTTTTTTTACTAAAGCTCACTCCCTTGGGCTTTGATTTTAGACAATGCTACAAGTTACGCTGTTAGGTTAACTTCTCAAAAAGGGAACATGCAAGGTGAAGGAACAGTCTCCACAATTGGTCAGGAAAATACAGTACAGCTAGTTTTAAGAAAGACAGCATTCCTGAATATACAGGGTTTAATCTTGGTCTTCTCAAATGACTTAAATTTTTCCTTTAGCTTCACTGGGATACACAGTGCAAACTCACCTTTAAAGAATTTGGAGGAGGGACAGATACATTAAAAAAAAATTTAAAAAAAAGAGCAACCCAAAGGATTTCATAAACAGAACTTTTATCCTAGGCTGACTATTTCAATAGGACCTATATGTAGAAAGACTTACTGTGCTGAAGATATAGTCCCTAAATGTATAATTCCTGCTGAGCAAAGTGGTTAGGGGAAGCTACCACCCTGTCTGTAGTTCTCAGCAGGCATGCAATTTAAACACTGGGGAGTTTACATACTCTTTGTTACACTGAGCTTTCTGCTCCAAAGAGCTTATAAGTGCAAAGCCGGTGAATGTAACCTGTCTGCTGTTAATACTGCATTTTGGTTTGTTTGAATGGCATTTTACTTTCCCTTTCTTGTTTTTCCTTCAAAAAAAAAATAGAGAAGTAAATCCCTGTGAATATAAGAAAGCTTATTTTTCATACACAGATAGACCCATGAATAATATATGGTTTGAAGTAAATTTCTGAAAATGTACAATGCCAGAATGCTTCAAAGTGAGGCAAAATAACTCTTTACATGCTGTCCAGAGCCAGCTGCTAAAGTAGCATCTCTTTCAAAACTCATATGTCCCTGTAGGACTAATTGGAAATTATGAAATTGTGTTATCTAATGAAGAAGGAATTAACGAGAATTGTCACTGGGTATTTACAAAAATGTGTTATTCCTACTGTTTTCAGTAAATGTACTTACTAGGTACTGTAAAATCTCATATTTTTCTTCTTTGGCTGGAAGCCACTCTTATAATGAGGTTTTACTCTTTGTTTCCTCTTTTACTAAGAAGGGAATTACCCTGAAATATGAGATTTAAAGCAAAATTATGCTTATTCAGAATTATCTCTTTAATTTGTAATCTAGTTTGCAATAAACCTTAGTAACCACCTTTTCAATGGCTGAATATAGCTCTTGACACTTTCCTAGCCAGAATTTAATTATAAATGTGCATTCAGAACATCCATTGATTTTAAGATCCCTGGACAATTTGAAGAGTAAAATCTATGTGCTTAGTTAAGAATAGCTTTAGGTTTCCTTGGATTAGATCAGCAGCAAAGGAATAGGTGAGATCTGCTTGAGGTTGGGGTTTGCAAGTGAAACCAACCATTATCTCTTATGGCCTGTTACTAAAATATTTTTATACCTTCTGTGCTATATAAACAGCATGGTTTAAATAACAGAAGCATCCTGGAATGTAGCTCTGAATCATTACATAGAGTTTTAAGGTTCCTTCCAACCCAAACCAGTTTGTGATTCTGTGAAAATTGCTCACCTTCACTAGTGAAGAAGGAGGATTCTAAGACAGACCACCTACCATAAACCAAGTCAGTAATGTGTTGGGTTTTTTTTCACAACTAAAGAGAAGATCAGTAAACTAAAATAAGGTTTTGGATATTCCAAATCCCAGCATTACAGGAATACTATCTGAAGACCTTCTTGGGTTGAAAAAAATTGAAGTCCATTAGCAATTGTACTGTTTGATTGCCAAAGAGTACAAGGCACCATGATCTTAACTTGCATTTTGGGGGACTTTTTAATTAAGAAAGAATAAGATTATAGTTCGATTTCAGAAGAAATAGTAAAGAAAGCATGGATGGTTATCCATGTGTGTTGTGTCATGAAAGGAAGGATAAAGAAATTAGCATAAGAAAGAACAAAATTTCATTAGGTAGATTCTATTTACAGGAGTTAGACAAATCAGATGACATTTCTCTCAGCAATAATATTAAATAGCAGTGTATAAGAATTAGTTGGTGGCAGTCATATAAAGAAAAATATTAGGAGACAAATTTATTAAGACTATGTTAAAATCACTATTGAATTGGCTGAATTGTTCAAATGTGTTAAATCCAGGGAAAAAAAAGTGGTATTGCTTGGAAGTTTATAAGGTAAACAAATAAAATCTGATGTAATTATTCTTGCAGAATGACAAGAGACAAATATTTGCATAGGAAGAATAGTGCTGAGGTGCTCTCAATGGGTATCAAGTTGCCTTTTCAATGGACAGAAAGTTTGGGATTTCAGTGCAGATATAAGGTAATACAATTTGACCCAGATAAACTCTCTTCAGGATAGTTAAATATTTATATACCACTGTATTCTGAATTGTTTCAGATGAAAATAAGTAATTTCTTGTTCAGTTAAACTAAATTCAACCCAAACCTACAAGATTCTGCAAAAAAGGCATATTTCATCTAAATTGTGGTGAAATTGATAGCATATATATGCACCAAGAAAATCCTTCTCAAAACATTTAATCAAAACAAATGTCCGTTTCTTCAGATAAAAAATAAAATTCTCAGGATTTAAACATGTTGATGCATATAGAAGTATGAAAGAAGTAAATGCAAAAGGAACTTTGGAAGGGACTGCCTGAACAATGATAGTGGGACCTTTAAAAAATCAGTGCAACAATTTACTGTTGTATGGAGACTGAGTCTAATAGCTACAGTTGTACAGATTACCACTGTCTAAGATAAAACCTCACTTGTATATACAAATTTATTTATATAAAAAATGTGGGAAAGAATAAAATGAATTATACTGGATTGCAGCAATCAAGGCTTAAATGCATGTATCATGAATGACAACATATTTATTCTTTCTTGAATTTTAACTATTTCTTCTAATCAGAAGGGGAAGAAGTAGCTGGTGATAAATGTGAAATCCTTTTTTTGGCTCTGCTGTTCATTAGCTATACAATCTTGGCAGGTCTTTTCATCTGCATCACCGAGATACTAGAGAAAGCATGAGATGTGCACAAAAAATGTGTGAATGACAAGACCCAGGTTTTCCTTTATCTTACATTTTTAGGTTTAATTTGACAAATGCATGGACGTAGGACTCTTTCCCCAATCTGCTCCCCTGTGCCCATATAAGAAATAGTAAAATCCCTCTTGCTAGTTAGGCACCATGCTATGAAACCAAGACAGGTCTATCTCTATGCATAAACCTTCACCTTTCTCAGAAACCTTAAAGCCTGCTGTGAGAGACCGATCTGGAATCAGACTCCACTGTCCATTGTCTCAAAGACTGGCCAGAGGAATTGAAATGGGACTCCACCAACCATTGTCTCAGAGATGGGTGAGAGGAGTTAAGATAAGACTCTTCCATCCATTGCCTGGGAAAGCAGAGTGAGGAGCTGAACTAGGATTCCACCATCCATGGCCTGAGGGATCAGTGGGAAAGATTAGACTCTTTCATCCACCACCTTGAGGACTTGTGTGAGGAATTGCTACCCATTATCCCAAGAACTGCTGCAGACACATGTGCATGCAGACATGTGCAGTTGAAGAGTTGGCTGCAAGACCAGGGAAACTTGTCCACCAGGAACATGGAATATGTGACAGGAAGAACAGAGGTACTCCCCATAATTCATTACAAAAGTGGGAAAAAGTAATCACCAAAGACACATTGCCAGGGAGCCACTGCCATGAGGATGACTCCAGAAGGACACCTCCATGAGGACACTCTCTATGCATGACTACTACGGACCCTGAGGGACACCCTCCATGAGACATGGTCATGAGAGCAACTCCATGAGACACACTCCACAGGCTGCCTTCAAGGGGACTCCAGAAGGACACCTCCATGAGGACACCCACTGCCAACAGACTCTCGGGGAACACTCTACTCATAGTATCATACTATGAGACTACGAACCCTGAAGAACTCCCACCTCCAACAACGATGACAACATATCCCCAGAACACCGCTGGATCCATGGAGGTGACTATGTCTCTCTCTCTCTCTATTTCCCTGCACCCTGAATTCTTCTTCATTTTCTACCTTTTTCCCAATCTGTCCTATCGCTATCCCCTTACTTACAATAATTTCCGGTTTTTACAATAACTGTCTTTTTGTAATTTGGAATAAACAAACTGTCCGATTGCAGTACTTGACTTCTTTTGTGTCTTAATTTCACTCTTGGGATCACAAACTAAAACAGGGTCCAGCACTGTGTTGTTTTTTTTTCTCCAATTGGACCCTGACACCTGCTATGTCATTTCATGATCTTCGCTGCTGCTAAACAGCTCCCAGCTGTAGTCAGTCACACTGACTATATGGTTTAGGTGTCCTCATGTTTATTATTCCTCATCAAAGTATTTCTGACCTAGGCAAACCCAGTCCCTGATGTGATCTTTCCACTTACCTAATGCCAGTGCTAAGAGATGTATCTGTCATCCTGGAATACGTGTGCATACTCATACTGTACACCACATAGGGAGTACAGGAGGGGTTGGATTAACTGCAAAGGGGAGGATAGAGAAAGAAATACAGACTCCGTGGAATCACTATCTAATAGAACTACTTTTTTGTTTTGGTTTGGTTTTTCACCTTTGGATGGCTTAATCACCAACTTTAACCTTTGCAAAGAAGCAGAAGCAGACCCTCTAAACTAAGCAAAAAAAAAAATCTGATATTTGACATCCACAAACTGTTTGGGCATACAAGATTCTTAGCTACGCCTATAAAGTCTTCCTGTACAGTTGATATTTCCTTTGTTCTGTTCATGCACCCTAAAAATTCAGAGAGCTTCTAATACAACAGCCTAACTTGATATCTGAAGGGGGCTTGTAAGAATGCTGGGGAGGGACTATTCATTAGGGACTATAGTGACAGGTCAAGGGGTAATGGGTTAAAACTTAAACAGGGGAAGTTTAAATTGGATATAAGGAAGAAGTTCTTTACTGTAAGGGTGGTGAAGCACTGGAATTGGTTGCCCAGAGAAGCTGTGAATGCTCCATCCCTTGCAGTGTTCAAGGCCAGGTTGGACAGAGATTTGAGTGACATGATTTAGTATGAGGTGTCCCTGCCCATGGCAGGGGGGTTGGAACTAGATGATCTTAAGGTCCTTTCCAACCCTAACTATTCTATGATTCCATGATTCTATGATATCATCTGAAGCTTTATTTCTCTGATAAAGTTGACTGAAACAAAATCTGCTTTTTTTTTTGCTTTTTTTTTTTTTCAGACAATGAAAGATTACCTTTATACTGAATATTGTTAATGGCAACTCTGAGTTATGTAAAGCTAAACATAAAATTAATTTCTACCTACCTTGAAAAAAATTTTCTGATTTCCTGACTGTAATGAAGTTCTTGGGAATTTTGCCACAACTTCAGTAGGGCCAGGATTTAAATTTTAGTGATTGAAAATGTTTTCAACTTCTCTATGCTACCTCCTGTATTTAGCATGTCGTGTTCAAGATGCTTCGAAGTCCCACACAAGTCAAAAGTTACAGACACATTATAAAATCTCAAGTTACAAGGTGCAAACAATGTCAATAATGTGCCTGCAAATCTCAGTTTTTACACTAGATCTGTTTGCTCAAACTTTCATCTGCCTCAAACCCAGATTTGTTACATTAACCCTATTCCCCTTTTATACAGAGCTGCTTTCATTTGGCAACAAAAATAACAATCCACTGTTCTTGCAGTCATCCAACTTGTAACCATCCAAAAAACAAGGGAAAAAGAAGATGTAAAGCACCATAAAAATGCAAAAAGAGGAATGGGAAAAAGGGTTTCAACTATGCAATACAATCAAGAGCACCTGTGCTGTAATTTATTAACTCCATTGAGCAGGCAGCTGCAACATCTTGAAGAAGTAGGAGAATAAAAAGAGGATAGATGACTGAATGTACAGATTGGAAAATATAACAAAACATTTTAAAAGTGCCTCATTTTCTTACTCAGACATTTGATTATCCTGTCTCCCTTTTCAAACTGCTGACTTCCTTGTATTTCTGTTTATATAATGTGTTTGTGTAGTTAATTTTCAGGTATCTTCATTATAAATACAAAAGAACATTGGAATAATGTCTTCTAAAATGTAAAGCTTACACTACTGTTTCTGCAAAGTTATAATTAATAACTTCAGAATAACTATTAGAAAAGAGACCAGAAACAAATTGGGGAAAATTATTGCAGCTGCCCCGTCCCTGTCATTGTTCAAGGCCAGGTTCCATGGGGCTTGGAGCAACCTGGTCTAGTGGGAGGTGTCCCTGCCCAAGGCAGGAGGGTGGAACTGGATAAGCTTTAAAGTCCCTTCCAATCCAGGTAATTTTATGATTAGGTTGTCCACCTATCTGTCTAGATATCTGCATTGGAACCCCAGATTTTTTAAGTTTAAAACAGTCAGAACTGGAGTTGACCATGAATATAACAGGAAGATCTCAAAACACTAAATGACTTAGTGATAAAATGGCAGATAAAATCCAGTGTGAATTGAATGCATGTGAAGAAAATAACTCTATTGAAATATACACTGTGATAGCACTGAGTAATGTGCTGATACTCAGGAAAGGGATTTTGCAGTCATGGATTGTTCTTTGAAAATGTCAGTCAATGTTCATTTGTAGTCAAAAGAAAACTGTATGTTGAGACTTATTAAGAAAGAATTTGATAGAAAAAATGGAAATGGCACTATATATAAATCCTTTGTACATGGTTAATTAAACCCAATTCGAGTTTAGTGACTTCTATTGGCCATTTTGAAAGGACTAATCAGAACTAGGAAAAACACAAGGGAAAGTTACATGGATAGCCAAAAGAAGAGACTGATATTGACTCGGGGCAAAACCACATATTAGGATTCTTCAGTTTGGAAAAGACATGAAGAAATATCTGAATGATATGAAGACGGTGAACAGAGAATAACTATTCAGTTTCCCTTAACACAAAACCTAGCAGAAGCCTCATTAAATTTCGAGGTATCTCATTTACAAAAACCAAAGGATTTTTTTGTCATCCACTACATAGCTACACAGTAGAACTGTTTGCTAAAACATGCTACGATGTATAAAGAGTATACGAGTTAAAAAAACCCACAAAACTAGTCAAATTCATTCAGAAAAAAATCCATTAACTGTTCCTTTATTATTTTCCAGATTACAGCCTCCCATAATCTCATCCTCAGAAGCGTTCAACCTAGTTTTTTAGCCCAAAGGAGATTATAGTCTACACTGAAGTGTTCATTCTGTGTCACAAATCTGTCAAAGACTGCTTTCAAAAATCAATTTCAAGCATAAATTTTAAAAAGTTTCACTTTCAGAAAACAAAAAACACGAAAGCAGTCTCATCAGAATAATTTTAAATCTTACTGTCTTACAGGGACTAAAGCCCTTAAGAAATACTCATTTGCTGTTCCTTCACTGCAAAATGTCATGAATGGTAACTGACCTGTCAGTAGGTATCAACTTGGGACCATTAGTCTTATATGAATCCTTATTCATACCTTCACTGGTCCCACCTCAAATACACATTATAGCAAAGTCTTGATCACATGATTGCACGTTATTTTTTTCCACAGGACTCTGTTGCTAGGACTGTGACATGATATGCACTTCTTTAGGCTTGAAAAACATAAACAATCAAAAAAAATCATAGTGACAACAAATCCCATCACATGGTGTTTTCAGGATACGTCACTAGCGTTACAGTCTTCAGATTCCTGCTTGTCCTGACCAAACATCTAGGAGTTGAACTAAGGGCTGCACTGGTGCCCATTCTTCCTGTGAATACAGTCTCCGCAGGGACATTTAATATGGAATTAAAATTGCAGGGCAGTCATCTATGAAGGGACAGATATGCTCAGTGACAATGGAATTTTTACCAATCTCAGCTCCTAAATACCAAGAAGTATTTAAATACTAGTATTAAGTATTTAAGTGTAAGCGGCGAGGAGAAGCAGACAGGCCAACCCAATATGGGTGATAAGCAACTTCTACTTTATTTGTGACGCAGTTCACATATATATAGGAGTGGTATTCAGCCACTCCTCCTTGGCACAACAGTATTGGTTAGCCCCACACAGCTTCCTCCACATTCTCCTCCCATGTCCAGTATCCGGTTACCTGTGGGGGCCACCCCCTGCCTTACTCGCACAGTCCTCCAGGGCTCTATGGTCCTGCTCTTAGAGTCATTCTGCAACATTTAAGTAAGAATTTAAAGAAGTATTTAAGTATGTATTTAAAGTAAGTATTTAAGAAGGATTTAAATTCTAGTATTCTAAATACTAGTATTCTAAATACTAGAATACTAGTATTCTAAATTCTAGTATTCTAAATACTAGAATACTAAATGCTATATCACAGGCTGGCTTTCAAAATAAAAAAAAAACATTTGAGTAAACTATCTTGAAATAACAAAAGACATATCCCAGACAGAATGGTGACTGCAAGCTAAATATCATCTCCAGCAGAGAAACCAATGTGGTCAGAGTTACATTTTGAAATTTAAGACTGGAAAAAAAAACGTGGTTTCCAACACACATATGTCTTTATCATAGAAATTCCAGACCTAGCATATAAAACTAGGCAGTGTAGCATGCAGAAAAATTACTGACAACTGTAATAATTTTATGTAATAATATATGTAAATGTATATAACCAGTAATGACTAAAAGGTGAGAAGGTAAACAATTTATTGACTTGACAGATTCCAACATACAGTTGTTTCAGAAGAACATAATATTTTGAAATAGAGTTATTATTCTCTCTATGGAAGCTAGTAGGAAATCCATCTGGCAAAAGCAACCTTAGAAAGGTTTGGGTTGGAGGAGAGCTTAAAGTTCATCCAGTTCCGACTCCCTGCCATGGGCAGGGACACCTTCCACCAGACCAGGTTTCTCCAAGCCCCATCCAATGTGGCCTCAAGCACTGCCAGGGATGGGTCAGCCACAACTTCTCTGGGAAACTTGTGCCAACACCTCACCATCCTCACAGTGAAAAAGTGAAGAGACATTGATTTGTCTTATGTTGTAATGTATAGTGCTAATTATTATAGACTACTACTATAAAATAATATTTGATTTCATATGATGTCATGGTTTAAGCCCAGCTGGTAACTCAGAACCACGCAGCTGCTTCCTCACTCCCCTGCTCCTTCTTCTTCCCCCCAGTCCCAGAGGGATAGGAAGGTGAATCAAAAGAATGTAACTCCCATAGGTTGACATAAGAACAATCCAGTAACTAAGGTATAATACAAAACTACTATTGCTACCACCAATAATAAAAATGATAAGGGAAATAACAGGGGAGGATATAAAGCTAAAAAGGGAAGGAAAAAACTCACAATAAACACAAGTGAGGCACAATGCAATTGCTCACCACCCACCAACCAAAGCCCAACCATGATCTGAGCAGCGATCTGAGCCTTCCAGGTAACTCCCCCCAGTTTACAGAGTGGCGTGACATGCTGTGGTATGGAATATCCCTTTGGCTAGCTCAGGTCAGGTGTCCTGTCTCTGCTTCCTCCCAGCTTCTTGTACCCCTCCTTACTGGCAGAGCATGAGAGACTGAAAAGTCTTTGATTGGGGTAAGCATTGCTTAGCAACAACTAAAAATATCAGTATGCTATCAGCATTGTTCTCAGACTAAAGTCAAAACATAACACTGCATCAGCTACTAAGAAGGAAATAAAAATAACTTTTACAGATGAACCCAGGACAGGTGGTTATTTTAGACTGATTATTTGTTTGACCAGAGGAAGAAGTGTTTTTTTTTAAATGGCAAATACAGATGGTAATTACAGGTCCTTGCTGCTACACCTACAGAAGCTCCTGAGGGAATGCAGATCTTTACAATCACTGTTACGAAAAGGAATAAAACTGAAGAGAATGTGCCAAAATATTTACATGAGTTAGTTTGCTCTGTAGCAGTGTATGTGTATACATGCACACACACACACACACACACTTTTTTATAATGTTAGGAAATATTTTACCTGAATTTTAGGAAATTTTTTACCTGAAATTTTATGTAACTTAACATGTGAATAAGTAAAATCAGATTTAAGTTTGAAATACATATCATATATAGTAAGAAATTCTTCAGTTTCTTGGAAGGAATTCCCCCAGTTTTAGGGAATAAAATGTCTGGATGGACATCATCAAATCCTAATGGATGTGATCAACAAGATAACAGCAGTGTCTCCGCCAGCTAACAAGAAAGAAACACAAGCTTTCTTAGATGTTATGTGGTTCTGGAGAATGCACATCCCAAATTACAGTCTGATTGTAACCCCTCTCTATCACATGACCTGGGAGAATTTCAAATGGAGCCCTAAGCAACAGCAAGCCTTTGAACAGATTAAATGAGAGATAGTTCATGCCTTTGGGTCAGTCTGGACTGGAAAAGTTGTGAAAAATGTGCTTTACACTGCAGCCAGGGAGAATGGTCCTATCTGGAGCCTCTGGCAGAAAGTACTAGCGGAGATTCAAAGTCGACCCCTCAACTTTTGGAGTCGGGGATACAGAGGATCTGAAGCCAGCTATACTCCCACTGAAAAAGAAATACTGCCAGCCTATGAAGGGGCTCAAGCTGCTTTGGAAGTGATTGGCACTGAAGCACAGCTCCTCCTGGCACCCTGACTGCCACTATTGGTCTGGATAATATTTTCCCTTTCATTACAAGTTTTCTTACTTTTACCTTTCTGATTCTCTCCACCCATCCCATCAGGGCAGGCAGCAGTGAGTGAAAGGTTGTGCAGTGCTTAGTTGCCACTGGGGTTTAACCATGACAGTGTAAAGTAGAGTTAGCTGTGTTAGTAATAGGTGAAATTGTGTGTTGAAACAATAATACAAAGAGAAAAGATGATTATATTTGAAAATCTGTTAATCAGTAGAGGCTTTCTTTTGTATTAAGCACAAGTTGAAATTCTCCTATTGTGTATCTTAGTTACTTTATAACTAAATATTACAATGGTAGCTATAATGATAAGCAATTAACATAGCCATATATGGGGAAGGGTATATGGGTGGATCCAGGGGAGTATTGTGAAACTCTACCGAAGCAGAACTCACGAAGGTACCAGGAGTAGTCAAGTGAAAATAAGAGAATGATGGTGTCCCCATAATGACTGGGACGTGTCCAAGGAACAGAAAAGTGAACAGGATGACCTGAGGAAGACTTCTTACTTCATACGAGGAAGACTCCTTACTTCATCAGGACAACCATCAGAGGGGGGCTGCGCAAGCGCAGAAGAGGCTGATGTCGTAATAGACTAATGTGGCAATCCTTGATGCATATGTATTAGTCAGTGATGTAATCTGTGTTGAATACGTATTAGTGACAACATTTTTTGTGTATAAATTGCGAGCGCAATGTAATGGGGTTGAAGCCAGATTTGGGCGCATGCCCCTGGTTTCCCAGCGCTGCAATAAAGCACCTCATATAACCATTCTGGTCGTTATGTGTCAGTTCTTACGCTAACAGCTGCACTCTACTATTTGGTTTACATCCTTGTTAGAAATACCACCAACATCCACGTGTCTTTAGTGACAATACACTTTCCTCATCATTTGGGATGTGGGGAGGGAAAATAAAAAAAGCTGGGTTTTATATGTAATCCTTTTTAAATGGGTACTCCATTTCTTTACAGGGTGTGTGAGGGCTGTACCACAAAGCTTTTCCACTACACGCAACTTCATTTGAAAGAGCTTTATTCCTCAAATTTGATTACATCATTAAATGTCTGTAAATACAAGTACTAAAATCTGAACAAATATCTATGAGAGGGGTGAAACGTGATGGACATTGTCTGACTTAAGGAGTTTTAACAAATTTAGCATTGTGATGAAGAGAGACAAAATGCCATCTAGTGAAAGCAGTAACTGTTAACAGAAAGAAAAGGTTAAGACCATACTGATTATTAGTTTAACAGTTCTAGTTCTCAGATGTACGTGAATATAGCTAGTTTTCTTGAGTAGTTTTGTTGGAAGGGACCTTAAAGCTCATTCAGTTACAAACCCTGCCATGGTCAGGGACAAATTTCACTAGACCATATTGCTCCAAGACCCATCCAACCTGGCCTTAAACACTGCCAGGGATGGGTCACAGCTGCAGCTTCTCTGGGCAACCTGTGCCAGCACCTCACCACCCTCACAGGGAAGAGCTTCTGCCTAAGATCTCATCTCAATCTCCCCTCTGTCAGGTTAAAGCCATTCACCCTTGTCCTGTCCTACAGGCCCTTGTCAAAAGCCCCTCTCCAGGTTTCTTGTAGCACCTTTAGGCACTGGAAGCTGCTCTAAGATCTCCCTGGAGCCTTCTCTTCTCCAGGCTGAACAAGCCCAGCTCTCTCAGCCTGTTTCCAGAGCAGAGATGCTCCAGCCCTTGCAACATCTCCATGGCCCCCTCTGGACTCGCTCCAGCAGCTCCACATCCGTCTTGTGCTGTTGCCCCAGAGTTGGATGCAGGACTGCAGGGAGAGTCTCCCCAGAGGGCAGTAAGGGGGAGAATCCCCTCCCTCAACCTTCTGCTTACACTCCAGGGATTCAGCTTAGCACACACAGGGGTGTTTCTGGGTTCAAGCACACACTGAAGTCGGGTCATGAGGAGTTTCTTGGCATCCAGCACCCACAAGTCCTTCTACTAAGGGGTGCTCCATCCAGTCTTCCCCACCCTGTGTTTGTGCTTGGGATTGCCCTTACCCGGGTGCAGGATCTTGTACTTGGTCTTGTTGAAATCCATGAGCTTCACATGATCCCACCTCTGCAGCCTGTCCAGGTCCCTCTGAATCCCATCCCTTCCCTCCAGTGTGTCAAACAAACAACACAGCTTGGTGTTGTCAGCAAACTCACTCAGGGTGTCCTTGATCCCACAATAATTTAGAACGTCTCATGCAGCAAGCCAGTTATTCCAATTACTCAGACCTATGAGTTGTTTTGCAGTTGTTTTAGGGAGGAAAAAAAAAAAAAAGTTTACAAAACAAAACATGATTCAGCTATGTTGTAAGGGCTGTGGTTATTCTGTGAGACACTTTTTCTTCTGAGATGCCAACAACCCAGTACAACGCAGACAGTGTAACCTGTAAAACAAAATGCAAGACTGAACTGCTTGAGGTCAATCAGCATGCTTTGCAGAATAACAAGGGAAACTACCTTGGGAACTTCTGTCTGTCTCTATCCTACCCTCTCTCAAATTTGTGAGTTTGAACAGATTCTTCAACACAAATTGCACAAGACATTAATATATGAAATCATTAATGTGAGCGTATCTTGTCCAGTTGTAACTAAATTCTTTTAGAAATGAAAAAGAAGCCCCACAGAGTCATTATGAAGCAGTCTGAGTCAATTAAGCTGCAGATTAAAGGCAATTGACACACTAAACAGCAGGCAAAGCAAAGATTACCTTTTGATTTTCAAACACCAAGGAATAACAAAGTTTGCCTTTGATTTCTGAGATATGGTACATTAGGTATTTTTTATCTGAGGATTTAAATAATTGTATACACACCTTTTTTTTTAGAAATACTCTTTTCAGAGGAAAGCTGAAGCAAAATCTTAAGCTCGAGTCCTTCTTTCAAGGCACCGACATTTCTAAGTACACATTCCTAGTACATACATAAAATTCCCAACAGCAGAGTTAATGTGGCTAAAAGGGCCTGCATGCAAACTCCTTTGCAAATCTTCCGGCCAGTCACCTTTCTTGACACTTCAGAACTGAGCCTGGGCTGATGAGTCATTACTACTAGTACTTCTCATCTCTGAAGATGCATTTCATAACTTAGACATTTGATATCCTGCAAGAAAGAATCTGAAGAAAGCTCCTTCTCCCCTGTGCATGTAAAAGATTAAATGCAAGATTTAAGTGTCCCGAATGACACAATGCTGGCACCTTTTGCTTAATTTCCCTGGACTTTTAACATTTACTCTGTGTTAAACACATTGCAGTATTTTGTTTATCGTATCTTTTTCAGTAGCTCTCAGACAGTAGCTTATCATTTACTAGTGTTACCTGTGGTTCACATGGTACACTTACTTCACCTAATTAGAAGTTATTGTGTATTTGGTCTCCTTTAGCCTGAAAATTTCCTGTTCAAACTGAAAGGGTTAGAACCACTACTTAAGTCTGTAGCATAACTGTAACAGTAGTTTTCGTTTGTTTCTTGTCAAAGATATGTGCCTTTACTGTTTTCAGAAAGATAAAAATATCTGTAACGTGATTTGGAACTCAATACACTGGGATTTGAAAGAACTTTAACAGCAGAGTAGGCACTGTAAGTAAAGAGTTGTTGAAAGCACATCAGGAAGAATATGGAATGGTTCCGTGAATAGGAACATGTAATAGCAAAAGGCTGACCACTGCAAAGAAAGGTGGTGAAAGAAAAGAGCACAAAAGGGTGGTGAAAGAAAGAGCACAAAAGGGTGAAACAGTCCCACAGCCACTGTTCCTGGGATGTATCCTGTAATGCATCAAAGGACATTTGAGTAATGCTACAGGATCAGTGCCAAAATTGCTAGTTCATTTATTAGTTTATTCAACCTGCCATCAAAGCACAAAGAGAAACAGAACCTGACATTTTGGGTTTAGCTGATTTAGTTCTTCCTTACTTTTATCTTTGTTTTATTTTTTATTAATTTCCTCTTAGCATTACTTTAGAACAAGAGTTCCAAGAATGCTTAATCATTGAAAAGTTCCTGACACTTTATATAAAAGTAGTAGCATTTGCTTTTATTGTAGCTTATGTTTTAGAAAGTAGAGTTAGAAGCAATAAATACTGAAGCTGAAGGAAAAGACTGAGGATTAATTTCTTTGAATGATTTCTACATATGCTAGAGATTAGTCAGGTACTGAAACTCTAAATGCTTAACACAATACAACTGGTAGTAAATCTTATTTGCTGCAGCATATATTGTTAACAGTTTTGTCCTGCACAAATTTCTTTTCAGGTGTTTGCCTATGTTCCCTAATTTTGTGCTTACACATTGAATCAGAGGTTTTCTCCCTATTACTCCATTCTGATGTAAGTTATTGGGAGTAAAAATACGTCTATGAAACAGAAGCTTAAAATCATAAGCTATTTAACTTGTATAAAACCTAGAAGCTAGTGTGGGTTATCTACTGCTCTTGAGCAATCTTCAGTTCTGTGAATGTGCTTTAGAAGGTCAATAAAGGTGGCTTGGTTTAAAACCTTGCCAGATGTAAATGGAAGAAACCTTAACTATGGCATGCAATTTCACTGCAAAGTTATTAAAAAAAATACAGAAAAATAAATACGTAATAACCTTAAATGACACATCTGAAGGGTTCTGATAAAATTTTGCAAAGGAAATAGTGGTTTAATTTATCATTCTGAATTTTATTTTTTTCCAAATTTTGATATTTGGACATTATCTATCATAGTAACATGGAAAAAGGGATTCCAAAACCCCCAAATGCATCTATCTTCCTCTTTTGTTCCAAATTTTGAGTGACTGAATACAAACTTTAGAAGTGATGCTTTAATTGTATTTGCCCATGGCATGCAAGGTTACTTCTTTAACAGAAAAAATATATCCGTTTTCCAAAAGACGAAGGATCTCAGCTACAATAACATTGGCAGGTATCATTAGGACACTGTGAAGTACAACTGGGTAAGATTTGCCTCTTAAGTCACTTATTTTGAGTCATTTAACAGTAATATTGTATGTAGTTGTCACATCAGAAGGAAGTCATATTCTGAAATTTAAGTAAAATTTTCTGGCAGCAGATAAAGACTGTAATGGAAATAATCGAGCCAATATAACTTATTCTCTTCTGCTGTTAAATTATTAGTCAAGGAGAAAACCTCCAAAATTTTATCCTTCATTGGGCTTTTTAGGAGAATATTTTCTTAGATTCCTGCTATTTAATGTGCTGATTGACTTTAGCAGGATTGATATCTAGGGGTGGCGGGGGGAGGATAGAATCATAATTCATTTCTGGTGAATCCCCAGCATGTGGAAGCTGTTTCAGAGAATCCCTACCAAACAGTTACAAGATGAACTATCATCTGAAATCAGTGTGATGTAAAGTTGAAGGCAGCTGCAATGCACAAATTTAGGTTAAATGTCTCGGCCTCTGCTCAGCCAAATATTCCTCTGAAAGATTTTCATTCAGAAGTGATACGAATAGGTTGCTCAAGGCTAGATCCAGGAACTTAAAAGCATAGCACCCAATTTTTAGGCAGAAGCAGCAAAAATGAAGATCAGAGCCTCTGTTAAGTTTTTCTGCACTGTGTAGAAGGTTAGGCGCTTTCACATGGCATCCAGAACAGTATAAGGAGCAATGAGTCTTAGTTCTGTAAATATTAGCTTCCTACTGCCAACTCACTAGGAAATGCTGAGTTTAAATTCCTGGCTTTATTAAGTTGTAGAAGAAATTGCATTTTCACCCCTTGAGATTCCCTTCCTCCACTCACTGAAATCAAGAAAACTCACTCTCCAAACAATCTTGAAGGTAATGGATCAGCCATCCCCTGTTTATTTAAGAGTTTATTGCTGGACCACAGCCACGAAGGAGGAAAGCAGACTGATTGTTTTTCTATTTCCACATACTGGAATTCATGCTCATTTTGCCTCATTTCCAAGGCTAGTTCTCTGAAAACCCGCCTATTGTTTGTTTCTTTATGGTTGCATAGGAAATAATGTTGCTATACTGTAGCAAACATAGTAAATCTAGAAGGAGAGAATACTTCATTGTAAAACCAAGCCAGTTTCACTCACATGCTTACCATGCCTGCACGCTCACAAGGACAACAAAATATCATAGACTGGCTTGAGTCGGAATGGACTTTAAAGCTCCAACCCCCTGCAATGGGCCTTCCACAAGATTAAGTTGCTCTAAGCCCGAGCCAACTTGACCTCAAACCCTGCCAGGGATGGGCAGTCACAGCTTCTCTGGGCAACCTGTGCCAGTGCCTCCCCACCCTCACAGAGAAGAGCTTCAGATGACACCTGGCCTCCAGCCAAGAGATGTGCCTCCAGGAAGCTTAATGAGGACTGCATGTGATGTCCTGCATGACAGGGGACACCAGATACCCAGTCACAGTTAGAGGTTCTTTCAGATGGTAATAACATGCTGGATTTGGATGTGGTTTGCATGGAGTTCACAGGGATTTTTTTCCATGGGTTTGTTCCACCTGAGTCATTGGGATTTACCCATTTTCTTATCTCCTGTAATGGGCATTCTAAGAACACAGAGACAGCAATACACAGAACTGCTACTGCCACCCTGACTCTGCCAGTCTTCCCAAATACTCTGCCAGTATTTACAAAATACTCGTTGTCACTACTTTCTAGCTGATGCAATATTTCATGTCAGTGGTGCCAATACATTATCTTGCAAAAAAATTCATCTTACTGGCAGCCTGCATAGTTATTAACTATTGTTACTCTCATTTGAAATGAATTATTTTAGCCTTTAAATTGTAGAATTATGAATAAATAATATTACACTTCCTGACAACCTCTTTTCTTTTAAATACATTTGTTCCAAAATTTTGAGTAAACATGTTGATTTCATCAATATAGAAATCAAAATTTTAAGCTTATTTTTAAAAATACATTATTATTTTATCTTTGTTTGGAGGCTTTTTTAAAAGGCATTATGTCATGAAATAAAAATATCTGCTGAATGTCAAAATTTCCAGCCCATCTCCAGGTAGTGATGGAGATAGGGTGCTTCCAATTGTCCCCAGTTTACACTGGGCATAATGTGGGGGTGTATGGAATACCCCTTTGGCTAGTTTGGGTCAGGTGTCCTGTCTCTGCTCCCTCCCAGCTTCTTGTGCCCCTCCTCTCTGGCAGAGCACACAAAATTAAGAGATCCTTGATTTAAAATAAGCACTACCTGAAACAACTAAAATATTGGTATGTTATCTACATTATTCTCACACTAAATCCAAAACATAGCACTGTATCAGCTACTAGAAAGGAAATTAACTGAAACCAGTACACTGCTGCAATGTAAATAAACATGTTCATAATCTTGAAGGTAATGGCGTGATAAACAAGCCAAACTTTTTATTTACATTGGTTATTTTTCACAGGGGGCTGTTACGGAGTATGTTTACAGTGATACTTTACATTTATGCAACCCTCCAAGACACTAAGAAGAGGTTAAATTATTTTTAAAAATAAATGTAGAGAAATTCATAATGTACTTCAGGCTTATATATTCATCGGGTTGCTGTCTCACTTGGATACACAGTCAAAGCCATCCTGACTAGCAGCTTAAATTAAAGCTGCACATCTCTGACCCTGGGATCTCCCAGTGTTTCCCTTTGACAGCCACAGGACAAAGGGATAATCTGAATTTGAAAAAATGACTGCACTGAAGCATATTCACCTTGAAAGCAAGGAAACAAATGTACCTCAGGCAACATGTGCAGACTGTTAAAATGATTCATTAGAATTCTTCTCATCTGTGCTAGTCCAGAGTTTCAGCTACTAATCCAGGTTAACAGCTCTCCCATTTTTTAAGAGAGGCAGTAAACAAGAAATGGAATTCACCAGACATTTGAGAGCCATCATTGCAAGAAGGGAGTAGGCAGAGCAAGCATAATCTAAATTAATATTTTGTCATGTACAAACTTGCTTTAATAAACTTGCAATTTTTCAAGATTGCAACTAAAACACTTTTAAGGTCCAGCACTTTGGTGCAACTAATACTCTTGACATTTCATATATTATATGAGGAGCAACAGGTGTAAAATACATTGTAGACAAAAGAATTTCTTGCCCCCAGAAGAAACTCATAAAATGGTTGAATTGTCAGAAAAATGACAGGCAGTAAGGGACAAGAATGCAAATAGATTTAGAGCTATGGCATCTCTTGAAGGACATAGGCATTGAGTTAAGAGGCAGTCTGGAGACAACTCTGGACTTGCATCCTCCTCTCCAATAAACTCTCATCCTTGACTGCACCCTACAGACAACAAAGCCAGCAGAAAGCACAAGGCTTTTTAAAAATTAAGCTAAAGGAGTACAAACTATTGAGTTAGAACATATCTGAGCTGACTTGTTAAATGGGTTCAGTTTAGGAGAAGTTAGTTGAGTAGTATTCCTTTACACTACATTTGAGCTTTAACCAAGATTAAATAAGCGTAACAGGATATTCAGCTGGCATTTATACTGTCATAAAATAAAAAAACAGTGATGAACTGGGTAGCCATAAATGCTAGAAATAACTTTTCCCAGTAAAAAGCACTACCTACACCTTAATCCCAAATACATGAATATGTCACTGGGTGATTTTTGGCTTGTTGGTTGCATTTTGTTTTGGTTTTGAGTCTTGTTAACTCTTTTGATTCCTGGCCACCAAAGACTAGAAAGAGCTACATAAATTCCTCTCTACTACAGTGTAGGCATCCATTCATTCAACCCTCTCTAAACTTCAGTCCCCTTATAATATATTCAGAATAATTTTCCACAGACTGTTTCTGTTAAGCTTTGTTATTCTCAAACTATACTAATAATGTGTCATGGTTTAAGCCAAGCCCGTAACTCAGAACCACAGTTGTTTGCTCATCCCTCTCCTGGAGGGATGGGGAGGAGAATCGAAAGAATGCAAAGCCCATGGGTCAAGGTAAGAACACTCCAGTAACTAAAGTATAATACAAAACTACTACTGCTACCACCAATAATAATAATGATAAGGGAAATAACAATAGGAGGGAATACAATTGCTCAACACCTGCCGACCGATACCCAGCCCAACCTGAGCAGCAATCTGTGCCTTCCTGGTAACTCCCCCCAGTTCATATAATGGGAATGACTTCCTGTGGTATGGAATACCCCTTTGGCTAGTTTGGGAAAGATGTCCAGTCTCTGCCTTCTCCCAGCTTCTTGTGCCTCTCCTCACTGGCAGAGGATGAGACTGAAAAGTCCTTGATCAGAGTAAGCATTACTTAGCAACAACTAAAAATATTGGTGTGTTATCAGCACTGTTCTCAGACTGAAATCAAAAACACAGCACTGCACCAGCTACTGAGAAGGAGAAAAATAACTGTTACAGATGAACCCAGGACACAGTGACAGTGAATGCAGTAGTTGCTCTGCCTCACATCTCCCGCCACCTGATTTTGTGTGTAGCAAACCTCATTGGAGGATCACCAAAGGTCTCACATCCTAGTTCCCACTATTTTTCAGCAGGTGGTTCTCTTTAAAAGGTGACTTTTCCATTACTAGCACTCAGTGCCCCAGCTCCTATGTGAAAAACAAGGTAAGGCCCTGGCTCCAAATCAATGCTAATGAAGCAGCATATATGGCTACACCACTGGCCTTGATACTTTATATTCCCATATAAGCACCAATTTAATACTGGCATGCTCACTTATTCTAGATCTGATCTACCCAGAATGCCAGGGTGGGGAGGGGGGGGGGAATGGAACCTGACAAAGCAACAGTGGCTGCCAGCAGATCCCTTAGCTGGGTATACTCCATGTCACAAGCCTCAGGATTAACATATCTGAAAGCCAGTAATAATTACAGAACAGAATACACCCAGTTTCCAAAATAGTAAGTGAAATGCAAACCGTACTATGCTATCACCTCTTAAAACCACAGTGCAGCTATAATCCTGCCATGCAAAACATGCCCCATCCCTGAGAGTATTCAAGGCTAGATGGGACTTGAAGCAACCTGGTCTAGTGGAAGGTGTTCTTGCTCATGGCAGGGAATGGGAACTAGATGAGCTTTAACGTTCCTTCCAACCCAAACCATTCCAGGATTCAATGGGGCACAGGTTTTGTCACACCTCTTTAAACTTTTTCTGCACTATGAATCCCATTCTCTGCTGAATTGGTTGTGCTCCTGCATTTGTAGGAAGTGCCAAAACTCATTTTACCACCGCTATAACCAGCTTCTTCTGATCATAAGATCATGCTGACCATAAGGTTATGCAGCCATATTAACTTGGCCATTTGCCCAAGCTACCTGCTCAGGTCCAAAGGCAAGCAAATATCAGTCTATCAACAAATTACTGGGAAATGCTGGTACAGCAAGTGTCCTGGGTTCAGCAGTAGCAGTCATGTTTTTCCTTCTTGGTAGCTGGTGCAGTGCAGTGTTTTGACTTTCGGCCTGGGAACAGAGCTGATAGCGATGTTTTGGTTTGGCCAAGGATTTTGTGAGCCTCATGCTCTGCCAGGGAGGAGGGGAAGCTGGGAGGAAGCAGAGACAGGACACCTGACCCAAACTGACCAAAGAAGTATTCCATACCACAGCACGTCATGCCCAGGGTGTAACTGGGAGTGAGCCGGAAGGGCTGGGTATCTGCAGGGTTGGAGGAGGTATCGGTCGGTGCCTGGTTGGGCTGGGGTTGGGGCGAGTTATCGGTTGGCTGGTGGTGAGGTGTTGTATTCTCTTCCCTTGTTATTTCCTTTATCATTATCATTATTGGTGGTAGCAGTAGTGATCTGTGTTATACCTTAGTTACTAAACTGTTCTTATCTCAACCCGTGGGAGTTGCATTCTTTTCGATTCTCCTCTCCGTCCCTCCGGGAGTAGGGGGAGGGAAAGAAGGGGGGGAGTGAGTGAACGAGCCCTCTGCCTGGTTTTAAACCACGACAAGCAAGTTAGCTCTCATTCAAGCCCCAGCTCACACTCAAAGTATTTTTTGTGAAAGAACACTAAAAAAACTCAGTTATTGACTGCACAACCTTCTCTGACTCTTCTTGAAACTTCATCTTGTTCTTGTCTGTGAAGTAACAGAAATCCAACTTTTAACCCACTAAATAAATGAAAAAAAAAAAAAAAGAAGAGGAAAAAGGAACTTTTATTGACATATTCTAGTTCTAAACACAAATTTTGCTAAGAAAAGAGGTAAAATAGGGGTTGGATATGACACTGTTCTAGTGGAGGACAACCTTTCTCATTACATCAGCTTAACAGTTACAACAACAGAATGGCATGACCAAGGAGCACTGAAGAACTAGATTTTGAAGATTATGCAAGTAGTTATTAGGTCTCACGACAGGAACCCTCTCATTTCCATCTCAGAGACAAGGCAGGAAAGTTAGGCTCTAAAATTTGTATTAGAATCAAACACTGAAAATTTCCTATTCTGAATGAAACACATAGCAAGGCAATTCAACCATAATTGAGCTTCACATGTAGAAAGCAGCAGTAAAATAGACTCTAGGTTGTATTACCCTACTCCTAATCTCAGAAGCTATAGTAAAAATCAGATTTTCCAGCAACCACCAGATCCCAGGGTGAACTTATATGGCACTTCAAGGCCATTGGTGGGGAGATGGAGGTGGAGGAAACCAGGTGGAGGAAACCTTGTGGGGCTGCTCAGGGCTATTAAAACAGTCAATACCTTCAAGACCATGACACACCTAGTGCATCAGATGGCGATGACTATGAGAACTGTGAAAACAGGAGGAAGTTGGGGTTTTTTTTCCTTATTTTCTAGGACAACAAATAGGGGCTGGATGTTTTTGTGTTGGCAGCTTCGGCTCTGGTGAGCTTGACAAAGCTCCCGAAAGCTCCCTAGTGAGGTATTATGCAGCTGGAGCATTAGGTGGCTAAGCAACTGTGTATCACCATGTTGGTGGGGCTGAGCTTTGAAATACATTGGGTGTTTGAGTGCTTAAAGCATTTTGCTGAGAGTGCTTCTTCTGTCTATTGCTCTTCTTCTGACTTTAGTACTTTGTAGGAAAGGGATGGTTTCCTTTCTACTTAGAACTCACTTGCAGTTACCAGTGCATAAAAGTATATGTGATAGTATATAACTGTCAGACAAGATAAAACATATTTTACAGTTTTGACAACAAACAGAAATTTTACTAGAAATAAGGATAGCTTCAAGCAAGGTCTTGGTTTAAGTCTTCTCTGTCAGTTATGATAATTTCTGTTCTCTGCTGAGAATATTAAAAGCTCTGGAAACAATGAGATTGCTAGAAGTACAATATTATGTACATATACAGGTTTAAACACTGTATATATGTAGCAATACATGTGATCAATATACACTGGTGTAATACCTTCTATGTCATAAAATGTCTTTGTTTATTAAGTAGTAGATTGTCATTTGAAAGTAACTGTAGTATATACAGGGGTTAGAAAAAAAAACATTTTGAAAGTGAAGTTGAGGCTTCTGAATCCATAATAAGGCATCAAAATCAAGATTGCCTGCCTTTCTCAGTTGGTGAACACTCATAAATATACAAAAGTCCATACAAGGAGCAGGTGTTCAGACACTACTCTTAAGCACTACTAATACCTTTTCAAGTACACTTTTTCTACGCTTAAAATGGTGATCCTATTAGCTGTAGTTGCTAGCTAGGTCAGCTGCACCAGCTGCTGGTTAATTCCACTGCTCTTAAGAGAAGAAATGTAATTTAGCAAAGCATGATGAGCTGCGGTCACCATAAATGGAGCTTTTTGTCTACTGTGCTGTTGCCCAGCACTTCAAAGAATAGAAGACTTGCAAAAGTGAATTGTTTGGTCTATGGCTGCTTCCTCAAGTCAGAGCCCTACTTTTTACTCTCAAGTAGGATAAAAATGTTTTTTTACCCATAACAAATTACCTGGTGGTTTTCCTTTCTTCTCTTTTCTGTCCCTCATTTTACTGAGATTAAAACAGCTTATTCAGCTTAAACAGCAAAATTCAGTGAATGCTAACTCTTCTTGTATGGTAAGAAGCTACCAGGTGCTCATACGCATTATCACTCTTTACTCCTGTGCAACTTTGTTAGATTGAAGAAATACATTTCATAGAGCAAACTAGGAAAATACTGACATAACAGAGCTTTCTTCTGATATTACTCCTAAATCTTTAGCGTCCTCTATCATAAACTATTCTTGCAATATCTTTTTTTTCACCCCTTCCTTTAGTTTCCATCAACCCTTGAGACCACTATGTTAATATGAAGGATTGTATTAATGTGAACCTTTGTATTTGCAATTCATTGTGCATTCTTCCAGATCTATGTGCTGCATAAATGGCAAATGCATATAGTTTCTTATGAAATCTGGATTTCAGAAGTTGCTTCACATGGCTTAAGTCTAATGTCATGCTGTAGATTGGAACTAAGGCCTTCTGATTGTTCAACTGCAAAATGGCTTTGGAAGGGCACTGACACTGAATTATTTTGGTAATTTCTTGGGAAACTAACTGCTCCAAAACCAAGTGGTGACACAGAAGCACAGCAATGCTCGCCTTTGCTTTGGGCCAGTGTTGATTCTTAGTAAGTTTTAGTGTGCCTAATGTGCCAGGAATTAATTTTTATCAATTTGCATTAGAAATAAACACAAGAGAACTGCAGCATATTAAACAGCAGGGTATGGTTTTATGTTAATAACTCCTGAGCAGATACTGTTAGCTCATTCTGTTTGACTCCAACAAAACTTCCTCTGTAGGGTGATAAGATGTTCTAAAATTGCATTTTTCTTGATTAATTTGAATAAATGTAAGCAGGTTTCTACAAACCCTCTGGAGTTCTGTTTCCATATAGACTGTTGAAGGTGTTGTTTCTTTCAGTCAATGGCTTTTAGTGCTGCACCATGACATTCAATAAAGTTATCCAGTAAAAAGGTAATAAAACTGGTATTAGCCTCAGGGACCACTGAAAAATAGACTTAATCGAACAGGGGTCAATGACACTGATTACTTCTCAGCAGTTTACCTCAGGATTAAAAGTAAAGAAACAAGCAGTGATTTGAGTAGGATAGAAGGAACCTGCCTGTGTAATATATTGCAATGGCAGAAAGTTCATGGTATTTTTTGTAATGGTTACAGCTGCCACTCTCTCACTGAGGTACCCAATGCATCTAAAGCATATTTACTTCTCACCAGCCCTATATCCAAGGATTATTTGATGTGATGTTTGATTACCAGACCTCTGAAATTCAATGATGACAAAGGTCATTTAGATTCTCTTTTCATCTTGCTTATTTGCATATAAAATGATTTTGTGTCAGCCAAGTTGCCAGCAAGTGATTCTTGATATATCTTTGGGTTGACAATGCATCTGGTTCACTTATTCCTCTCAGTGAGGGTGACAGAACACTGGAACAGGCTGCCCAGGGAGGTTGTGGAGTCTCCTTCCCTGGAGACACTCAAAACCTGCCTGGACACATTCCTGTGTAACATTATCTAGGTGTTCCTGCTCCGGCAGGGGGATTGGACTAGATGATCTTTTGAGGTCCCTTCCAATCTCTAGCATACTGTGATACTGTGATACTGTGATTTTTTTTTTTTGGTTGAATGTCCTTCTCAGAAAATTAGTATTTACAAAAGTTCTGACTATATATATGAAGTCCAATTTGATTAAAGTATGAAAACCCTCCAAACATCTACATGGGTTATATTTTACATGTACGTAACATTTCCAGTATGCGTAACTAGGAATGTGAATGCTTCAAATGCTAGTGAAGAAGAAATTGTAGTTTAAACAAATGGAAAAGGACCCTTGGGGAACATCAGTATCCAAAAAATACAATAGTAAAATCATCAAAGCTTTTTTCCCTGAGGATTGTTTCTTGTAAAACAAAAAGGGAATGACTTGACATACAGGGTGCCAGCTTATTCCTTCCTAAGGATTCCGCTCTAATTTGCTATAATCCCATTAAGCTTTCAGGATAATTGATCTGACATGACGCACAGACGGGCATTGTCTGACCCTGCTCCATGCCAAACTACTCTTATTCCAGACCATTAGGTGAATAGATTGCATACCTCCCAGAAGACCTATGTATCATAGAATTCTAGAATGGTTTGGGTTGGAAGGGACTTCAGAGACCATCTAGTCCCAGCCACCTTCCACTAGACCAGATTGCTTCAAGCCCTGTCCAACCTTGCCTTGAGCACTGCCAGGGGTGGGGCAGCCACAGCTTCTCTGGGCAACCTGTGCCAGCCGCTCACCATCCTCACAGGGAAGAACTTCTGCCTATGATCTCACTAAATCACCCCTCTGTCACTTTAAAGCTGTTGCCCCTTGTTCTGTAACTACATACCCTTATAAGAAGTCCCTCTCAGGATTTCTTATCAGCCTGTTTAGGTACTGGAAGACTGTTACAAGGTCTCCCCAGAAGATGTGACTTTGTCTACACTACCTTCCTTGGAGCCCTGCTACATTTAAGAGGTCTCTAAAATGCATGCTGTGTTCCCTTCTCCAGGTACTTAGTGGAAGTGCACTTACCAGGTGCTTGTAAGTCCTGTCTTAGACTTTTCTGATGTAGAGCAATACCTTCCAGCATCTGTGCAACAGAGCTTCCTGCTCTAGAAGCACTTTTCCAGATATGGTTTTCTGGAAGAGCTGGTGGGACCTGCAACTGTTTCTCACAGTCAGCCAGTACTGCTAACTGATCTCAGCATAAACCTGTGCTTATTTACTAACCCCATGAAATGTTTAGTGTATTACATGAAATTTTAGAGACATTTTTTTGTCTATGAAACCTCTTTGATTCCAGTGGTTCTTCACAAGGATACTGAAGTCACCAGTCCAGACTATTTCAACTCTGCATGGTCTTAAAATAACAAATCATTCTTTTGCACACAAGTGTGGCTGGAAGAATTTCTTTCCTTCCAAACACTCTGAGTAAAGACCATTAATTTACCACCTGCCTTTGGGTACTGATTCTTGTTTATGATCCAAATACAGCAGTACATTTATTTTTGCCTTCAGCTGTACTTTTATTTTCTGTGTCCTAGAGTCATCATTGCCATCAGTTGCTTTCCTATGTTTGCACAACTTATTTGAATTGTGCTTCACTAAAAGAAGTGTTCCTGTGTCCTCCACTGTGCTATACCTGCAGAAATCAATCAGACTGAAGAGGTATAGTCTGAATAACATCCTCTGCAGAGCTTACGCTCTACAACCACACTTCTCACTTCTCCAGGAAAATATTAGACTTTCAGCTTTTAATGACAGGTGTCTCTTACCAATTAGACTGTTTCTACTATGAATTTCCATGTTTCATAGTTTCCAGGCTAACCATCAACTCCACTTGGTTTCTATTGCCCTTTATTACTGAACTTGTAGAACTGGTATTTTTTTCTTTTCTTTTTTTTTTTGGGGGGGGGGGTGGAGGGAAGGAAGGTGAAACATACTACATTCAAAGGTATCAACAGATGAATATTTTTGCCCCTCTCTAACTTTCTTTTGCCCCCCCTTTAGGTATTTTTTGTGGTATATTTCTCAATGGCATTTACTGAAAGTCTATTTCACACTTCTGTTTTGGTTATGTTTGGCATTTTTTATGGTGGGGTGTTTTGTATTTTTTTTCCCAGTGGTTTTAATTATTTACAGACAGTAACTGGTCTGAAAAATGTCACAGCATAGACTTGAGAGATTTTTACTATTAAACATGGTATCTGCAGTGTAATGAAGGAATAGAAAAAGCAGTTTTCCTTTGGTCAAATAATTCACAATGGATAAATTTTCTAATAAATACAGCATTTTTCAAACAATTACAGAAGTAATACTGAGTTTACCAGTTAATTGTTGAATTGTTATCAATCTATGAAAGTAACTTTAAAAACACAGCTTCTTCTAGAAAACCAGTTTTGAAGAATAGCTGAGGGTGACATCCTTAACAGTGGATCAATAATTAAATGGAAAATTTAGTATTAAATCTGCAGGACAGTTAATTTCACCATCATTCTGATGTGCAATTGGACACTGAAGTCATACAGTAATGTGGCGATCCCATGACATGACTGCAGAATATCAATATTGTTGAATTACAGCTGTTCTGAAATAGATTAAAAATCCATCTAAAATCCTAACTTTCACACTAACATAAAATCAGAAAATAGTGACAGAAAAGTTTATAGCAATCCTTTTCTAAGATTCCCTTCCAGATTTAGTTATTTGAATGTCATATCAATGGTTTGAAAAATAATAACCATGAGGACCACTTCAGGTATCAGTAGACTACTAGATACGTGGTCTACTTTATTTTCAGGACTCAGTAATATTTTCAGAGATTGATAGGTATCTAACCGTTTCAGCAATAACCAGCAGGGCTTTTCCTTGTTATTTATAAGTCTTCTTTCCACAGCATGTCTCAATTTGTGAAATAATTTAGAATAAGTATTTTAAAAAGATCTGCCATTGCATATGCCTCTTTAGATCTTCAGTAGGGATGGGAAAGTATATAGAAATGCATTTTAAAATCTTAAATGTGTTAAGCTTTTGTTAGTGGTGACACTGTAAGGGACTTATAGTAAGGATTTTCATCAGCTCTTCCAAGCATTTTCAGTACAAGGTTGATTAGCCCAACTCTTTAAAGTAGAACATATAAAGATTTTGCTTCAGTGAAGTGTTGCATTTTCTGACAGAAAATGCAATTTTGTAAAAGTTGCAACGTCATAAAGTTCAGCAATGTGAAGTGCAAGGTCCTGCACCTGGATCAGGGTAATCCTAGGCACAACTACAGGTTGGGTAGAGAAGTGATTCAGAGCAGCCCTGCAGAGAAGGACTTGGGGGTGTTGGTAGATGAGAAACTTAACATGAGCCGCTTCAGTGTCTGCTTGCAGCCCAGAAAGCCAACTGTATCCTGGGCCGCATCAAAAGAAGCATGACCAGCAGGTCGAAAGAGATAATCCTTCACCTCTACTCCGCTCTCATGAGACCTCACTTGGAGTACTAGCCAAGTGGGACAGAACTTTGGGTTACATGGTCTAGGGTGAGGTGTCCCTGCCCATGGCAGGGGGGTTGGAACTAGATGATCTTAAGGTCCTTTCCAACCCTAACTGTTCCATGATTTTGTACTTATTGGAATGAAATACACACCAGAAGGGTCAGTTTCAAGTCAGAGGCATTTCTCACATTGCAGACAGTGCTGTGAGGATTAAGACTGAATTCTACCAAGTATATGAAGTTCTTAAAGTGGTATATCTCAAGTATTGCCTTAAGTTTGTTTTAGGGAGTTAATACCTATTTGATTATAGTAGTAAGGCTACAGGTAAAGCAAGTATTGTATTGAAATAGTTAGTGTATGTAGAAAATGGTGGCTTGGGTGATTGTTTTGGCACATGTGAAATTTTTTAGAAGCAAGTCTGCTATATCTTTTATACCACTGCTAAATACAAACATATTTTCCATGCTGTAATTTCTAAAGAGCATTAAGTGAAACAAGTTTTTTACCATCTTATTCAGAATATGGAATTAAGTCTGCCAAAAGCAGGAGTTGTGTATATGCTAATTTAATTACAATAAGTTTTTTTCCTTATCAGTACTATCAACTGTAATCAAAATTAGAGTTAGATATTTTAAAAGCATAGTCAACCAAATAAGTAGTTATACTTTAGTTCAAATAGATACATAGATATTCAGAAGCTTTTGTCTCTATCTAATCGCAGTTCTTGATGTTAAAAATTTGCAAAACCATTTTCTTTTGAAGAAATATTCAAGACCAGGTTGGATGAGCTTCTGAGCAACCTGGTCTAGTGGAAGATGTCCCTGCTCATTGCAGGAGAGTTGGATGATCTGACCTTTAAAAGTCCCTTCTAACCCAAACTATCTATGATTCTATGAATTCCATTGAAGTCCCCTTGCACCTTTCAGATGAAATTGTATATAGATCATGTGGTGCCTTCAATTTAAATTCCAACACTCAATAGCAAAAAAAACAAGAAAATGTTCCTATAGGCTGGACGAGTCAAATGTTTCTCAAAGCCAATTCAAATATTTCTGTGCTTCATTTCAGCAAGTAATGCAAAGTACTCCACTATCTTTGCACAGATGATATTTAGTGGCAGATCCGATTGCATCTAAAAACTTACCTCCACTGACATATTCAGATAGTAATATAAAGGTTTCTAAAATACATCCTGAAATGGTGATGCCTCTTGCATGCTACTTGAAATGCAATCATCATGAAATAGGTATTTAGACAGCATCTGGAATGTTCTTTCCATTTTAAACATTTTAGGGAATATTAACAAGGAAGAAATTCAGGAAACACAAGTTACAGATGATTACAGACCAGAAAGAATCCAATTATAACATGCAAAAGTATTTTACTTGTCCAAATGAAAATGCTGTGAAGAAATGTGTTTGAAACCTATAGTGGTGCTATTTGTCACTTCTAAGCCTGTTCCAATATATGGCTTTCTTTAATATTGGGAATTTCGGCACGATGCTCAGAGCCAGAGGTAGTGGCTCTGATAAACCCTGAAAGGCAAGATTTTGCTCAGGCTCTGAACTGTTGGACTGTATTAGGAAGGAAAATGCATCTCTGGGAAAGCTGATGAAGAAAAAGCTGTCCATAAAGTTCAGGGTGGCACATGGGACCAAGGTTTAGGGCAGAAAAAAAAGTAAATTTGATTTGGAGTTCTGGGAAAAGTGTTGTAGTGGATTCCTGTGGCTGCACAGGACTCCTGGACAAGAGGTGAGGGACCCTTATCTTGTCAGTTACCAGCCTCTCTTTTTTAGGGCATAGGGAATTAGAGGTCAGTGATAGAGCTTGATAAGTCAGAAGAATGACCTGTCCCACCCTCACCTCTGCTCAGGTGTGCAGAAGGGAGTGAAGAGATCTAGAAAAGGCTCTAGAAGTTCTGGAGATCATCTGGGGGATAATGACATCTCTGAAGACAGGCTCCCACAACAGCAGACATTTCAGCTAATGCCAGCAGCAGATAATTTCATTGCTGTGTACTTGTAAGTGGCCTTTTTTATTGTATCCAGCTGCCTGATAGGTCACCTAAAATCAAACTGTCACAGCAGCCATGAGAATAATTGTGGATTGTAAGAAGTTGAAGGAGGAAGGAAGAAGCAGGTACCTTGATCTGTCATTATGCAGAGTGCTTTTAAACAGGAATCGACAAATTGTTAAGGATCTGCATAGCAAGGAAAAAAAAACTGCTGTAGGTTCTATTGATGTTAAACTAAGGATAATAGTATGGAAGAATTATGAGAATTATATATAATGAAGGGAAAGATGTCTTAATGTTGATAGCTGGGGAATGTAAGGTATCACCAAGGTAACTGATGTGTATTGCATCAAATGATTCACTAAAATAACACTGGACAAAGCATTGAATATATACCTGTATTAATGGGAAGATGAAATGAATGATCCAAAATCAAGAATTTCTCTACCCAGCTCTTATTGGCATAAACTACTGATATGTCTGTATGCATCTTTGCAAATCACCCAGAGTACCCTTTGCCTAACTAACATAATGGGCTGAATAGATCTCATCTACAAAATCTGAAGTGGATTTCATGGGTCTTCTGGGACTATCTCCTATTCTGAAAAGCTTGCTGTGCTGTTATGAAAACCGTAAGAATTTGTTGTGAGTCTTAATTATTTGTTCCAAATTCTTAAAACAGGTGATTTCAAAATAAAGCATGTTTCAAACTGTGCTGTTACTGTTATACCTTAACTACAAGTACTAGCTTAGTGCTTATTTTTTATTCTGTATTTGTAAGACTTCAGTATCCTGAAATTAGGTTCGTATGAATATAAGGTTTCTATGGCTGTTCACATGAAGCAAAAGACCAATGTACCACCTCAAACTGTGTGTGGTATTGCAGTGCCATCTGTGCCAAAGCCAAAATTTTGACCATATACTTGGAAAAAAGACATTATCACTCAGTTATTGAGAAATGTCTGAATCATGTTTCAAGAAGGATCACGTTTCAAAAAATAATTAAAACCATTAATTTTAACATGTCAGTCAGTAGAATAATACAAAATTAAATTTCAAGGAAAAAAACTAAGCATGCTTCACTACCACCCACAAACAGAAGGAAAGAAGATAATCAGAATATATAATTAGTAGCAAGAAGAGAGCTCTACTCATTACCTTCATGAAGTGTAAAAAGTCCTGATTAAGGCTAGTGCTTTTCAAATAGAAATCTGTGAATCCTACTTATTCTATGCAAAAATAGTCTGCTTGGTCTTAACTTTTCAATTTGCTCTTTATTTAATTCCATCTTTCTATCTGGAAAATAACCAATACTTAAAGATGTTATAATTTTTTTTTTTTTTTTTTTTTGTGTAATTAGTCTCTAGATTTTGTCACAGGAATATTAGCAAACTGGGAAAGGAAGAATTGACAAGATAATCTTTATTTAAGTAGTGTTTAGCAGGTAAAGTATTTCCTTAACTCTTCTAAAAACCATTTAGTCTGATTGTGGTGGCCTAGAACTACTTCACCAGTAGTACTAGAACATAAAAGAATCTAAGCAATGTGAGCTCTTTGGAGGCAGGGAGGTGGGATGGATGGTGAACCACAAAGAAGTCCAAGTTCTTTTCTGGTAGCACCTTAGTGAGAAGTTTGATGAGATTGCTATAAAATTGACAGCTGGTATGCTACTCCATTTCTACAAGTTGAGTGATTTGGCAGTTTTCAAACCATTTTATTTTGGCTGGAGCACTTTTTCTTCCAGGCACTTTATCTCTGTTAGGGAGATTTTTCTTAGTGTTCTGTTTTGCTACTGACTGCAATGGTGGTTAATTCTGTGTAATTCAGTAGGAATATTCATTCAAGCTAAACATACACATGAAAGCTGTTAGGATGAGTTTCAAATTCTAATGCAAAAGGGGGGTGATGAGAATGATCTAATGTTTGAAGGGACAATATTCTATGTTGCTGTTCACAAAAAAAGGCTGTTCTGGTGGTGCGGGGTTTTTTTGCTTTTCTTTTTGTTTTTTTTGGTTTATTTCTCTAAAGGTTAGAACTTATGTTCACCGTATACATCATACCTCTCAATTTGTTATCAATAGAAAACCTTCTCATGCTTCAGATTTGTAGCAGTTGGTCTTGAGTTGCTTAAGCAGTGTTTAATGACTTTGGAATGAGCTCTACTGAGTACCAAGTATGCCCCAAATAGTGGGGTAAAAAGAATAGTGATGAATCAAAAAAGGACAATGTGTTTGGAACAGGTACAGAAGAGGATTTGTAAGATTTTGAAAGCATAGGTATAAGGTTTATCAGACTTTCCACCAAGCAAAAGAAGTTTCAAATTTTTGCAGTTAACACTAGTCTTAATGTCAATTAAGAGTTTTCCTTCCAGATGGAATTCTGTTTTAATCTCTTTCAGCCAGTAAATAAGCTAGAACAAATTGGCCTCTAAAACCCTAAAATTCAATCTTTCCATGTTCATATTAAATATAAAATTGTCATCTATGTGTCAGTCACTGGTGCATGTTGTGGTTTAATTCCAGCTGGTACCTCAGAACCACGCAGCTGCTTGCTCAATCCTCATCTTCTTACCTGCTGCTCTGATGGACAGGGAGGAGGATTGAAAGAACATAAACCCCACTGGTTGAGATGAGAACAGTCCAATAACTGAAGTATAATACAAAACAACTACTGCTACCACCAATAATAATAATCATAAGAAAAATAACAGGGGAAGAAATATAAAACTGAAAGGGGAAAGGAAAAAATAAACACAAGTGATGCACCATATGATGGCTCATCACCTGATGACTAATACCCAGCCTGACCCAAGCAACAATCTGGGCCTTGTGGGTATCTCCCCCCAGTTCATACACTGGGCATGACGTGCTGTGGTATGGAACACCCCTTTGGCTAGTCTGGGTCAGGTGTCTTGTCTCTGTGTCCTCCCGGCTTTTTCTGCCCCTCCACACTGGCAGAGCATGAGAGACTGAAAAGACCTTGATCAGGGTAAGCATTACTTAGTAACAACTAAAACATTAATGTGTTATCAGCATTGTTCTCAGGCTAAAGTTGAAAACACAGCACTGCACCAACTACTAAGGAAGAGAAAAATAACTGTTACAGCTGAACCCAGGACAGTGCAGAATCCACTGAGCTCCTGCGGGCACGTCATCGCAGTAGCCCATGCAAAATTGATTTATTGTGCTGTATTTTGCATGGAAACTAAAACTATAATTGACCTTTAATAGATTGCTTGCTTGATTTTGATAAATCATAGAATCACAGACTGTTTTGGGTTAGAAGGGACCAGTTCCAACCCCCTGCCATGGGCAGAGACACCTTCCACTAGACCAGGTTGCTCCAAGCTTCATCCAACCTGGCTTTGAACACTGCCAGGGATGGGGCAGCCACAGCTTCTCTGGGAAGCCTGTGCCAGCACCTCAGCACCCTCACACACAGAAGAAATTGCTTTAACATACAGTGGAAATAGTATGTAAACTTGAGATTACCTTTGGATTCTAACTGGATCTTTCCTGGAATGTAAAAATAGATGAAAAATATCACTTGCAAACCTGTTCTAACCTGCAGTTTGATACCTGAAGTTCTGAAATAGGAAACCTGGAGCTAGAACTTGCACAGCAGTGGCTCTGTTGTCTTGCCTGCTGCAAAGACAAACAACTTCTCATTCAGGAAATTTTGCTTGTATTTGTTTCCCTTTTTCTTCTTTTATAGCCAAAAGAATAGTATGAATAAATGCAGCTGGTCACCTGATAAAGAAACTGTAGGTCAGGTGTGACATTTTCTGTATCCAGAATTAAGTTTTCCTTATTTTACTGTTATGCCCCTAAAAATAAACAGCTTTGCAAACTGTCAGATTTATCATGCTGACATGCAATTTTTCTGTACAACTTTTCCAAGGCTGTGGTTAAGCTGTGAAGATATTTCTATTTGGAAAAATAAAGTGATTATAATGATGTAAAGATTTCTATACTATATTCAAATTTTCTAACCTTGGGCTGTGGTACTCAGGAGACTGGATTGCCTGTGGTTGATAATAACGCTCAAGGGTTAAGAAGTGGAGAAAAAGTCATGGTGCTGTATTGGTGGTTCTGAAAATACTGTGGTTTAGTCGATCTTTGAACCAAAGTGTTGAAGCTATGATGCATGAAATGTTTTCTCTAGAACAAAGTTATGAATGTAAAGTTAATATTATATTGCAAATGGAAGAAACAACAGCATTATAAAACTAAATGTTTTATACATGTCTACATGGTAAACAGAAGAAGGGTGAAATGGGAACTGCCTAACCTTTCAAATACAGGCAGCCAAATTTAAAAATCAGTGGTGAGATATGACATATACAATTTGCCTTATAGATGGTTCAAGTTGAGTAATTATTTGGAAACAGTTTTATGGTGAAGTAGACATTTTACTTTTCAAAAACACTGTTATTTCAAGGGAGATTAAACTGTTTGTGTATAATTTAAATTATTAGAGACAACACAGAGCAATTGTGACAAGTTTGCAACTCTTTTCAAGTCAGCCTACCCTGAACTAAATTAATGGACTAAACAATTACATTATAAAGGGGAAATTGGCTATAAAGAAAATAAGCATGGACCACTAGAATTAGTTTATGACAACTTTTCAGTTACGCTTGAGGAAATGTCTTTTGTTCTGTATCCTTTCATTCTTAAGGACTAGGAAAGAGTGAAGTAGTGGACTTCCTGTGGGGTGAACCAAGCTTGTGACGAATTACAAAAGAAAAACTGCGTTAACTTCTCACAGTGACAAAAAGTCAAGAAAGCAAGCTGAAACTTGACAAGGGGGTTGTAGATACAGGAACCCAGACAATTGTAAGTGTGAGTAAGGTCAGACTTCAAGTGCAGCCATCCATTTCTCCTCATCATCCTTTTCTGGATGATAGAAGTGGGAAGGGGGATTCTGTTTATCACTAGAAGTTATGGTGAATTTTAGAAAATGTTATTTAAGGGTGACTTCTTTGGAAGCCATGCAAAGTCAGCGGCATTCTTATGCTAGTTTGTCCTGACTTTCAAAGAAATGCTGGGCAAGAGTTAACACTGTCTTTCAACCTCTCAGATTATGCCTCTAACTGTAGCTTTAAATAAATTGTTCTGTGAATGGACAAATGACTTAGTTCTCCTGGGCTGTCAACCTAGGACCCTGTCCAAGTATAAAACTCACTTAAATAGAAAACAAAGAAATCAAATAGTTGTAAGACCTGATCAAGCGCTAGCTAAAATGGGATACCCAGAAGAATGTATGATACAGTGAGAAAAACATAATTCTCACATGAGTAGTCACATTAGGTCAACTCTATTACCTAGGAACAAGTAAGCAGGTAAGAACACTTTCAAAAGAATAAAAGAAATACCCTAATTTGAAAAGGAGTATGTTTTTTTTCTTGCTGGTACAGACGCTTTGATATAAAATTAAGGTTCAGTATAGTCTGAGGTATGGGCAGAAGTATTTACTAGCCTAAATGACTTGCTGTATCTGCACCTGGGGAATGTAGATATGGCTGTAAAACAAGCTAGAAAAATTCCAGCTATCCAGAAAAATATTAAGTTAGCTTTATTCATATTATCAGTGGTGGTGCAGGAAGAATGCAATCATTCCAGAAAAGGAATGCAAGGAATGCATAATGCAACTTAGAAAAGCATAGTGAACCATGCTTTCTTTTGTGTTAAAAAAAATAACCCTGTTTACTAGAGGTAAGAACTATTGTGCTGAGTTCTACAGTGTGGCAAGCAGCAGACCTTTGCCTTCTGTTTCCTCTTTCTGATGCATCTGAAGACTGGTAAGGTTGTGGCTTACTCACTGGAATACATAGACTATTATTAATCTGTTAACCTTCAGAGATAGAGCAGAAATGATCTAATGCTAATGTGTTTGTGAAAGGGTATAAAGGAGCTTAAATTTAGAATCCAAGGTTAATGTCCAGCAAACTGATGAAATAAACTGACTATCCTTGAAAAGTAATTAACTTAAAGGATTTTAAGCCCTCAATCCTGTCAACATCTGCCTTATTCAAAACTGATAAAAATGTTGGAAGCATTCAGTTCATTTAGTACAATAAATACTAGTCCTGCACTGATTTACAGAGAATAATTTCAAAGAACTGACTTTTTGGTATTGTAGTATGCTAGTCAAAAAGAAATTGCACTCATAGTGGATTCACTCCTAAATGGTTCAAAAGCCTTGTAAAGAGCAAAGAGATGCAATAGCTTACCTGAATACCATTTAGATCTCTATCATTCCATTTCCATCTTTCTCTGAACCCAGGACAAAACCATGCTGAAATTTACTTTTAATCTGGACAGCTACAGCAAGTCCTTCCTTGCCTGTTGTCTGTTTTTGTCTTTAGTCAGCATCACTTACCCTTTCTATTTGCTTGCCCACTTTCTGCAAGCCTGATTACAAAAAGTTCAACTCTATGAGTGTAAAAATATTAATTTAAGTCAGTATATTTAGGGTACCTATTTTAGTCAGCTAAGTTTAAATATTTGATTTAATCTTTTTCTTTTAAGGACAGATTCATGTATCAGTTGTTTTCTAGAATTATACTGGCTTCATCTCTCTCCAATTAGATCAGAATTAGACTAAAAAGTGTTTGAAAAGTTTTATTTCCTTGCACACAGGGTTCAAATACATTGTTGCACCAACATAAATTCAAAATAATTGAATTGACAAAGGAGGATTGGAATTCCTTAGTACTGATGTAAATAATGCCTAACACCAAACTTTTTCAGTGGTTGAAAAATCTTGAGCAAGAGTTTTCCCTTCTCTTAGTTTGTTCCTGCACAGCTTTGTAATTAATTATGCTACAATGTAACTGTACCAGCATTTAAAGGACTAGAAAATCACTTAAGTAGTTAAGAGAAACTTTATAATGGGTCAAAGGAACAGTAAATAGGTAGCCTACATATTTCAAGGATTCTTTTCTATTGTTTTCTTAGACCAGAAGTGGGATAAGGGTCTTATCCCTCAATATTAGCTGAAAGACTCTGTTGAAGGGAGACAAACTCTTGTGTTAAGTCCTGAATAGCAAAATCACAAAATCACAGAATGCTTCAGGTTCAAAATGACCTTAAAGCTCACCCAGTTCCAACCCCCACCACTGGCAGGGACACCTTCCACTCTTTGGAAGCTTTGAACACTATCAGTGGTGGAGCATGGAGGACCCTTTCAGAATTGCAGTCAGGGCTGTCAGAGGGACTTCTTGGTTCAGTATTTGATTTTACTTTTGGTTACACTGAATTCTTATTCGGTACAGACACCAACAGCCAGCAGGTACAGGAAACATGTCTTTTGTGTATAAACCAAAAAATCCTTTTTTTTTTCACTCATTTTTAAGAATTATGAATTCTTTACACAAGGTAGTAACACTGAAGAAGTTTTATTTGGATAATGATATAAAACATCAGATTTTAACTGTACATTTTGGGTGGAACTTTCATACAATAGTGAGTAACTTAAAAGCCCTCCTGACTTTCAGTGAAAAAAACCTTCTTTCTATATTCATTCAAAAATGGGATTTTGATCCTAATTGTTAAATATTCTTGAATTTATATGATTAAAGTTATTTAAGAATAGGATTATAGAAACAGGAAAGAAGCTTGAGTACATAGGGATAATTATTTGTAAAATGAGCAATATAATTAATTTTAAATCAATTCAATAAATTCCTAAATGTAACATATTTTTTAGATATGCAGATTGGAGAAAAATATCCAAGACTCTATGCCAAATTCTCTCTCTACAGAGAATTTTAAGCCCAAATCTTGAGCAACTCATTTATCTAAGTTATACTTCTGGGAATGATCCAAACTCAGTTTTTAGCTGGACCTCATCTCCACTGTTATTTCATTTCTGCTGGTTACTCTTACTGTCTTGAGAGATAAACCAACAACTGAAATAAAGTAACAGTCTAGTCAGAGGCTTATAAACTGCTTTATACAATACATGGTTATTCGGATAGCATACATATTCTATTTTTTCTAACATATAAGCTTATAAGCAAGTGTTCTCATGATTTATTTGTCAGAATACCTAGTTTTGCTCCAGAAAGTCATAGGGTTGCATGCAATTTAGGTACACACTCAATGCTGACCTTGTAAATTAGGTAGAATTATTGCAGATAGGTTGGATTGTGCTGTTAGATTAAGGACTGGTCAAATGCTGCATTGAAAACACTGAAGTTTAATACTTCCCCAAGTCAATTGTGTCCTTAAAGCTTATTCACTTCTATGACCATTTTTTTCATTTATATTCATCAACTCTCTTTTTTCACCATGATAACCAAAAGTCAATCCACTTAAGTGTAATATAGATTTGTTGGCTGAGAGTAACATAGGCAGTGAGATTCCTATTTTTCCTTTTATGAAGTAAATAAGCTTAGGATAATAAAAACATCAGTTTCCATATCCTGGAGACGTAAGAGGCCCTAAAAAAAGCTAACTTGTAGAAATATGCTATTTCTACATAGTATCTGTACAGACATATATCGCTCTCTTATGTGACTCTTTCATTGCAGCATCTGTGTTTGGTAAGATATTTGGTGGCATATTTGAGAATACATGACTTCCCTCTGAGCTCTGACCAGCAAAAATCAGAGAAGTGACGGTTCGAGATTTGAAATAAAAATCTTTCAATAAGGGTTAGTGGCTTTATACATTACATAAAAGTGCAACTTGTAATAATTACTTCTGCCCGTTGTATAGTTCAAAAATACAGATATAATATTACTTTTAGTTCATATGTAGACTTCACTGTGTGTCAGTGAGCACATGACTCTTCCTTTTGTACAAAGTTATATTGTGCCAGAGTATGTGGCTTCTGAAAATTATTACTCTTTAAGACAGAGAGGTTAATCAGATCCTTGATAGATGAGAGACAAATGAATCAAAGTAACACTTCTGAGATTTTTTTTTTTTTTGCCCCTACTTAAAAGAAAAGTGGTCTGAGCCAAAACTTCATATGACGGGTAGTCACTGTTTCACTAAATATGAAGTTGAAATTGAGCATGTGCTTACAGGATTTATGTAGTTTCAAGAGAGTCAAGAATGTGTTGTTCCCATAAATTCTCAGTGTTTCTGTAGTGGCATATGGGTTTTGGTCTCAGTGTGTCCTGCTTTGTTAGGGGCAGTGTCCAGGCAAGTGTACTGTGACTGAAGCAAAGAGGTCCTCATTTTTCCTGAATACAATCTGGTTGAATTAATGGTAGCGTTCTAGTTTTCTCTGTTTTACTGTCATATTCAGTAACCACAGTGATCTGAAGATAGTATGAAGCATTTGATTACAATTTTCATTATTAATTGTTGTTTTCCTATGACTTATTGTACATGGCAAACAGAGAATCTACTGTTGGATGTATAAACTTTATCAGTTAGTTTCTAGCATAAAAAGCCCAAAAGCAAAACTAAATACCAAAATAAACAAATCAATACAATCTATTTGGAAAAACAGTTTCATAGTTTAATTTATTCATAGCAATGTCTTCTGACAGCAACTCTGATAGTGGTGAAAGACTATTTTTTAGTGACTTTTGGGCTTTAGAGAATACCAGAAACAGCTGACATCTAATGGATGAAGACTAATTATGATTAGTATTATAATTATTCTGATTATGATGCCAGGTTGTACAAACTAAAAAAATTTTTGAGATGTTTAGGGTGATTTAAAAAAGAAACAATATGATAGTTCAAGTCAACGTGCTACATATATATCAAGATGTCTTTGGCATTTAATTATAAATTTCTACTTTAAAAAGCTGTAAGCATGTATCACATTACTGCTAGTATTCACTGATCATCAAGGCCCATTTTAAAAGAATAAATGAAACTGTTGTTTTCTAGTATAGACGCAAGAATGATGAGGTTCTCATCAAACAGTTCTTCCACTCACAGGCGTTATTTTATTCCACAACTATATAGCAACTCCTAGAACAACCTGAAACATCTAGCTTATGAATCCCTTTATTTGCCTGCATTATGGGTGAGCTCTGCATTCAAGCAGTTGAAATTCAGGTTAGACGGACAATTTTGGAATGGGAAAAGCAACCCAGCATTAACCTATTTTTAACGTTCTGCTTTTTCTTAATCTAGTATCAAATTTTCCAGACTGAAAATGTGGTTACTGCTTGCTTTTGTGAAACTCACAAAGTTAATGCTGATAATAATGTTAAAGTCACTGAGATACTTTTCATAGATAAATTTAACCTATGCAACCACCCTTATTAAGGTTCAAGTACTATAAGAACACTCTTTAAAACCAAAGGGCATAGACGGTAGAAGTTGTACATCCTATGGGGCTTGTCCTTACAGAGGTGGAACTCTAGGAAGGAAAAAAACCTACATGTTTAGGAATGCAAGTTTCCTGGTGTTACACATTGCAAGAGCATGTCCCCCAATATTTATGATTCCACACTTGGCTGTTTCTCACTGTGGCACGAGAAAGTTTATCTCTGTACAGCACTACCTGACTGCACTTCATGACAAATCAAACTGTTTCATAGCACTTGCCACTAAAAGCCTGTGAGAATTTTTTTTCTCAAAGACTAGTATTTTAAAAAGCTGTGATGTTGCTATGCAAACTTGTATCTTTCAACTGCAGCACGAAAAATGCACCCCATATCTCACCTGAAATGTCTGAATTATTACACTGCTATGCTAAAGGTAGGTCTCACTTTTTCCTTCAGCTGATGTTGCAGCAATCAGCACATCAAACAAAAGTGATTTATGTGGTCCATAGATAATAAATATATCATACACTCTCAGTAAGGGGCTGTTAAAACAGAGATGGCACTGCACTGAAGTAGGTCTGTATCGAGAACAGAAAATTATCTGTCCCTTTCTTATTTTGCAAGATTGACTTGATTGTTCTCTTTTCTTCCAAAAAGCCATGCAGACAATGACATTTTCTTTTAAGACATGAGACAAGCATTTTCCATTCCTCTATTTACAATAGAAAATCATTATTTTCCTTTTTTCAGCTTCTTAGCTTTAATGTATTCTACCAAGCTTTCCATCTGAAGACTGAATATATTTTATTATATCAACACTCAACAGGCTCTGTATGTCCACAGTAATCTTTGTCAATTTTAACAATGTTCATATCAAGCACTACACAATGGAGCATTATGAGAAACTGTAGTCTCCTCAGAACTCACAGTATCACAACAGTAGTTTACTTCCTAAACTTACTTTGGAATGGTTCTCTTTTCATTATGAAACTTGACTTATATGCAGACACACAAATTTATGTTCCTTTTTCCTATCAGCTGTTTTCTGCCACAAGGCACAGGATCTGGCACTGCTTATATTTAGAGCCTAGCCTTAGGCAGAACACCATTGTGACAGCAGATCAACACTGGGGTAAAAAAATACATGTATCAAGGCTAAGACCAAGTGGATACAAAAAAAAAGAAAAAAAAAAAGTGATGATTATCCACATGATCAAGATATAATTCCCTTTTAATGCATACTTTGATTTCCCTCACACAAAATAACCATACTACATATGTTGTAATGCTACAGTAGTCTGTAATGTTTTTCCAAGTGAGGTTCATTTTATTGTTCCCTCAGAGTAGAAAGGAAAAGGCACATCTGGGGTATAGTTCCTGCCATGTGAAAATAAACTTATAGGATGTTATTGGAATTACTCCCTAAATGTGATTCCTCATACATATATATATATATATATATATATACACAAGTGTGTGTGTGTCTCACTTTTATTTCTAAGCTCCTTCACACTGCCTGACTCACAATGGAGATATCTACACCATGGATATTTCAGTGTTCATCTTTACCACCTCAAATTAAATGCCAGAACTAATCTAATCTAAACTGTATATATCCTGTGAAGGGATGACAACAAAGGCATATCAGGTAATCATAGAATGGTTTGGGTTGGAAGGGACCTTAGAGCTCATGCAGTTTCAAACCCCTGCCATGGGGAGGGACAACTTCACTAGAGCAGGTTGCTCCAAGCCCCATCCAACCTGGCCTTGAACACCACAAGGGATGGGGTTAATTGGTATAGTTTGGTCCAAGTAAGCCTCTTCTGTGATTTTTCACACACAGACTCAAATTGATGAGGAGACTCAAATCCAACTTTATTACAACCAAGGCCTTTTTATCCCCCTATTCAATACTTTCCCAACTTGCACATACATACAACATTCAATCTCATTGGTCCCTGCAAAACTCACCAGGCAAATAGTCCAATCACAGTGCTGCAGACCCTCTCACAACCCCCACATCGTCAGCTGAGATTCCCACCACAGCTATATCCTGGCCCATCCCCCCAAGGCTTGTTTTCAGACCCAACTCATTGTCCCAGGGCTTGTCAAGCACCAAGGCCTCAGAGCTCATTCCCAAACTGTTTTTTATGCAAATCTTATCCCCTTCACTCCCCACACTCCTCTACTGGGGGAAGCAGGACCTTTATTGAGGATGAACTGCAGAGTGTCTGACAGGAAGCCTGGTAGCATTTTTAATGTAGAATTTCCTATGTAGCAATACCAAGTAAGAGTTTTGAAATATAACTCTCTCCATGGAGGAACTAAGAGAACCAGAGAAAAAGTGCTTTTTGACTACTCTAGAGTTTGGGGAACAGCAGGATGCCTCCCGCTGTTCTGCAGCTTCATGGCTTTTAACACATCTAGAATAGGGAACACCTCTCTGTCCTTTCTTGCTTTTTTGCGCACTAGATGATGTGATATTTACACTTAAAGATAGAAATCTACTAAGGTTGAAAAAAGATACTCAAGTTAAATACCAGAACTAACCTTTTTTTAAGTTGGCTATACCATGTAGGTGTGCATTATAATACAATCTCTGACCACATGGTTATAATCCAGTTTTCTGAAGGAGCCTGTAACACTTGTGGGAGAGTGACCATGCTCACTGAATACATAACTATTAAATGTAGATTTTAAATCTTGCCAACTGAATACTTCAATTATTCTATTTCTCATTTTCTGTCAAATGGAATATTTTAATGCTTATTTTAATTCTGGACGCATATGCAGAATAACAAAACTGAAACATCTCCAGCCACATTATGTTGTTTCTTTTCAGCTGTTTGTTCTTTCAGTGTTCCTATGAGTAGTGCATTAGAAACTCAAATATTACCTGTCCTTTGAAAGTAATAAACAACAGCAAAATCTGTAGGGGAAAAAAAAAAGAAAAAAGCAACAACTTTTGAAACACATACTTATCGGATTTTATAAATGCAATAAATTTTGGAAAAGCAGGATGAAGCATGCAACTTGCAAACTTAGAGCATGGACTCATCGAATCATAGGAACAGTAACTAGGGGACATCCAAAGTACCCCACACCTCCACCTACCTATCAGGAAACAGCTACCTAAGAGAATGAAAATACTTGCTTAAGTTAAATGAAGTATTTTCAAAGGGGGAAAAATGTTAGAGAGGGTGAAGTTTTTACAATAAAATAATCATATAAAATAGTAAAATGATTATATTTGAGAAATTTATAAATCAGTAGTGAGGCTTTGTATATTAGAAGACGTTGTAACTTTGCCGTTTTGTATCATAGTTACTCTGTAACTAAATGTTACAATGGTAGTCTTGGTAGCAAGAGCTAACATAACTGTATATGGTGAGGGGAGTATGGGTGTATGTATTGTAAAACTCTACCCAAGCAGAACCTAAGTTTAAGATAGCCAAAAAGGGCATACCAGAAGCATCTCGGTGAAGATAAGAGATGCTAACGTCCACAAGACGATTGGGACCTAGCCAAGTAGAGAAAAGGTGAAGAGGACAACCTGAGGAAGACTTCTTACTTCATCTGAGGAAGACTCCTTACTTCATCAGGACGACCACCAGAGGGGGCTGCGCAAGCACAAAGGAGGCTGATGTAATAGACTGATGTAGCAATCCCTGATGCATATGTATTAGTCAATGATGTAATCTGTGCTGAATATGTATTAGTTACGAAATTTTTAGTGTATAAATTGCGAACGCGATGTGACGAGAGTCGGAACCAGATTTGGGTGCGTACCCCTGGTTCCCGGCGCCTCAATAAAGCACCTCATATAACCATCCTGTTAGCGTCGAGACAAACACATAAACACAGGGAACCAGGGGTACGCACCCAAATCTGGTTCCGATTCCCGTTACATCGCGTTCGCAATTTATACACTAAAAATTTCGTAACTAATACATATTCAGCACAGATTACATCATTGACTAATACATATGCATCAAAGATTGCTACATTAGTTTATTACGACATCAGCCTCTTCTGCGCCTGCGTCGCCCCCTCTGGTGGTCGTCCTGATGAAGTAAGGAGTCTTCCTCAGATGAAGTAAGAAGTCTTCCTGAGGACCTTTTCCTTACTTGGATATATCCCAATCCTTGTGTGGACGCTAGCATTTTCTTATCAGCTTCTGGTATGCTCTTCTGGCTACCTTATGCATAGGTTCCATTTGGGTATAGTCTCTAGTACATACCTTTCTAAATCCACCCATGCACATATCATTGCAACACTGATTACAGAACAGCTGTGATACAAAATTGCAAAGTTACAACATTTTCTACTATACAAAACCTCACTATTGATTTATAAATTTCTCAAACATAATCAATTCTACTATTTTATATAATTATTTTATTGTAAAAACTTCACCCTCTCTAACATTTCCCCCCTTTGAAAATACTTCATTTAACTTAAGCAAGTATTTTCATTCTCTTAGGTAGCTGTCTCCTGATAGGTAGGTGGAGGTGTGGGGCTCTTTGGATATTCCCTAGTTACTGCTCCTATGATTCAATGAGTCCAAACACTGTTGCGAGTTATTTCCCTTCGGATACAAAAATACATCAGATATGTCATCAAAAACACAATTAATATTACAATTGCAGTTTGTATGAGGGAACGAATCCATCCAGTAAGGTGAAGGCCCAGACTGTTAAATATTGTCCCTAGCCAATCTTGTTCAGCCTTTTCTTTTTCCTTCTCTATTTCTCGTTCAACGTTGGTTAGTTGGGAAATGTCATGTTCTATATCTGCAGTCACATTAGGAATGTGACTACAGCAATGATCCACTCTGTCCTTTAAATATTCACAGACACCATGTTCCTTAAGTCACAACATGTCTAATGCCATTTTGTTCTGCAAAGTCATTTTAGTTGTTGCCTGTAATTGCAAATTTAAATCTTTGAATCCTTTCTTTGTTATCCTGGCTAATCTTTTTGTTTGGCCAATCAGGCTGTCAATCATCTCTCTATTTCGATATGCTGCTACTTGGGCAAATAGGGATTCAAAAGCCCATCCTATTTTAACTCCTGTGGAGGGTTCCTGCCAAGTGTCTTCATCGTCACTGTCGTTATCATCTACATCTCTTTTTGTTCGAATTTGCAGGGTTTCTAATCTGCCTTTGAATGGTGACTTTTTCCAAATTGGACAAAGAGTTGGTAATCCTAGGGTGATTTCTTTAGCTGGACCTTCCACTGATAGGTGGGTAGTCCAGGTTCCATCACTTGTTGCCCAAACAAAATGTCCTATGCTACGCACCGTAGAATATTTACAGTCTAACCAGGAGTGAAACATCGCCTTTCCTCCAATTTTTAGTCCTCGACATGCACATCCTGCCATTAAAGCAATTTTAACTGAAGGTATCGTGATTTCTTCGGGGTCAGAGTCACAATCTAAAATTTTGGTACAATTCCACCAAGGAACATTTTTGATGACATCTCGACTAACTCTGTTCATGGACAACAAATTCTCAATGTTTATGTTTTCTGTCATATTTTGCTTTCCTGTCCATTTAAGACACCAAGATGTGTTTCCAATATATTGAAATTTTTGCAAAATGCTCATTGACCAAGCCGCTTCCCAGTTTTTGTTTTCACATTCCCATACTTTTTCTTGTTTGTTTACTTTAGTTTCTTTATCATAAACACATTTCCCGACTCCTTTTTTGTAAGAGGTAAATTGCGAATTCAGTTTCTTTTCAAATAATGATTTTGTTATGGAGGTTCCTAGAATACCTTCCTTTTGATATTCTGTCACTGTTATATTTTTCATTACCTCTTTTTCCTGGCAAGTGATTGTTCCGTTAATTTCTGAAAGTGAAAGCATTATTATTCCCCATTCAATCGGTTCTCCAGCTGCTTTGGGTATCGGCAAACATGCTGTTATTCTACTTGTGTTTTTCATTTTTGTGAAATCCTTAATCAGACCTATCATTAGGTTTTCTTCAGGATTTCGGCGATATGATTGAATTATCTGTGTGGGATTCACTGACCTTTTAATTCTTTTCCCTGTAACTCTGATTTCGCTATAGCTAACTGCAGATTTAGTCCCATAAAACCGTTTACCTTTAAAAGTGTTGGTCCCATCAGGATGGTTTCCGTGAACTTGCAGGTCAGAATGGCATCTTGTTTTAAGTTTTGTCAAACCATTTTTCTGAGAAATTCCTAGGACAGGACTAAATGTCAATTGTGTTAATGACCAAATGACAATCAAAATTTTTTAACAAAACCCAGACATCTTATTTACATTTCAGCTTCAGTTTCGTAGGGCCTAGCATCTGTGTTTCCCAGACTCTTGGAACTCTTTTTACCCGCGTATAATGTATCCAAGAAACCACTCCTTCTACCTTTACTGCAGTGAACGTTGTTAATAGTACTTGATGAGGTCCGTCCCACTTTTCTTTTAATGGTTCCTCATTCCAATTTCGGATGTATGCTTGATCTCCTGGCTGAATGTCATGCACTGGATTTTCCAAGGACAATGGCCTGTTCCACACCAGGGTGCTTCTCAGTCTGGTTAGGGTTTTACCTAGAGATAGCACATAATTGTAAACATCCTGATTCCCTTTAATGTGGGTATTGGGATTAGGTTCTGGTGCCTCATATGGTTTCCCATAGAGAATTTCATAGGGGCTTACTGACATTCCACTTCTAGGTTTTATTCTGATTCGCAACAAGGCTATGGGCAGTGCTTGTGGCCACATTATTTTGGCCTCCTGGCATATTTTACTGATTTGTCTTTTTATTGTCTGATTCATCTTTTCCACCTGCCCACTAGATTGGGGTCTCCAAAGAGTATGTAGATTCCATGATATTCCTAACAGTTTACTTGTCTCCTGTACTGTTGTTGCGATAAAGTGTGGGCCTCTGTCTGACGATATTCCTAAAGGAACACCAAATCGCGGAATAATTTCTCTGAGCAACCACTTTACTGTCTCTTTTGCCTGATTGGTGCAACAGGGAAGGGCCTCCGGCCATCCAGAAAAGGTGTCAACCCCTACTAATAAGTATTTGTACCCTTGTGTCTTTGGTAATTCCACAAAATCAATTTGCCAATAATCTCCTGGTTCCATCCCTATTCTGATCCTTCCCATTTCAACCTGTCTCCTTACTATTGGGTTATTTTTCAAACAAATTTCACACTTTGACCCTATTGATTTTGCCATGGTTAACATCTGTGTGGAAATTATTCCTCGCTTTAAATAAGTTACCAATGCTTCTGCACCCCAATGACATTTTTGATGTTCGTTCTGTAGAATTTTTTGCATTATAGCTGGCGGCACTATTATTTGTCCAGTTACTGTTACATACCATCCTTCAGAATTCTTTTGAGCCTTTAGAAGTCCTGCCAATTTCTCATCTTCCTTTGAATAGTTTGGGTCTTGTGAGAGATAGGTATGGAGTGGGCTTACCTTGAGAGGTACCAGTGCCATTACATTCCATACCTTCCAGGCCACTTGTCGAGCTGTCCAGTCTGCCAATGTATTTCCCTCAGATATCTTTGAAGTTCCTCCTTGATGCGCTTTACAATGCATGATGGCCACCTGCTTAGGCTTTTGCACAGCAATTATTAATTCCAGAATTTCTTTTTGATATTTTATGTTAGTCCGTTGAGAAGATAGAAGCCCTCGTTCTTTCCATAATGCTCCATGTATATGTACTACCCCGAACGCGTACTTTGAATCTGTCCAGATATTTACCTTTTTGTTGTTACTCAGTTCCAGTGCTCTCATAAGAGCTATGAGTTCAGCCCGTTGTGCTGATGTTCCAGGAGGTAGCGCTTTTGCTTCAATTATCTTTTGCTGTGTTGTTACAGCATATCCTGCATACCGTGTTCCATTTTCCACAAAGCTGCTGCCATCTGTGAAGAGTTCCCAGTCAGGTTCTTCGAGAGGTTCATTCTTTAAATCTGTTCTACTTGCATATGTATGCTCGATGACCTGTATACAGTTGTGTTCAAGCCTCCCTTCTTCTAGGTCCGTTCCTAGAAAGGCTGCTGGATTTAACAGGTTAGTAGTCTTTAAGCTTACATCATCTTGTTCTGTTAAAATTGCTTGATATTTCATCATCCTGCCAGGGGATAACCAGTACCCCCCTTTTTGTTCCAAGACGGTTGTCACCATATGTGGCACGAACACTTCCATGTGTTTTCCCAAAGTCAGTTTTCTGGCCTCCTGTATCAGAACAATAGTCGCTGCTACTGCTCTCAAACATACAGGCCATCCCGCACTTACTGAGTACAGCTGTTTTGAGAAATATCCTATTGGTCTCTTCCAGCTCCCAAGTTTCTGAGTTAACACTCCCAGCGCTAATCTCTGTCTCTCATGGACAAATAACTGAAAGTCCTTTGTCAGATCTGGGAGTCCCAAAGCCGGAGATTTCATTAATGCCTCTTTCAGTTTCTTAAAGGCCTCTTTCTGTGGTTTATCCCAAACAAAAACAGGTGATTTTTGGGCCTCATACAGGGGTTTAGCAATGAGTCCATAGTCCATTATCCATAATCTGCACCACCCTGCCATACCCAAAAATGTTCTTAACTCATGTAGGTTCCGTAGTTCTGGAATGGCACAAATTGCCTCTATGCGATTTATTCCCAGCTTTCGCTGCCCTTGTGAAATTTCACATCCTAAGTACAACACAGCTGTGCATGCAATTTGCGCCTTTTCTTTTGAGACCTTATACCCGTTCAGGCCTAGTTGGTTTAAGATCTCAATGGTTACCTTTATACACAATGACTCCTGTTCTGTTGCAGTAAAGATATCATCAACATATTGCAATAGGAGATATTGTGATCTTGGTACCTGTATTTTTCCTCGAGTGGTCCATGTTTCCAGTTCTTTGGCCAGCTGGTTTCCGAAGAGAGTTGGACTGTTCTTAAATCCCTGCGGGAGTCTGGTCCATGTTAATTGGGTCTTTCGTCCATTCTGGGGGTTTTCCCATTCAAATGCAAACAATTTCCTGCTACTTTTGTCAAGAGGAATGCAGAAAAAGGCGTCTTTTAAATCAATCACTGTAAACCATTTATACTTTTCCTTCACAGATGTTAACAATGCGTATGGGTTTGCAACCACTGGGTGGATATCTTTTGTTATTTCATTTATGGCCCTCAGATCCTGGACTAACCTGTACTCACCATTAGGTTTCTTCACTGGAAAAATTGGGGTGTTATATTCTGATTCACATTCTTCTAAAATTTGTTATTTTAAAAATTTTTCAATTGTTTTTATAATTCCATATCTTGCTTCTAATTTCAGGGGATATTGTTTAACTCTTACTGGCCTAGCTCCATCCTTTAATTCCACTATTACTGGCTGAGCAGTTTTTGATTTTCCTGGAATTTCTGTTTCCCAAACTGTTGGTATTACAGCTTGTTCTACCTCCTCCGGGATTCGAGCAATAGGTTTATCTTTTAAAACCAAAATTTGTCCCTCTTTGGATTCTGGAATCTGCATTATTAATTCACCATTTTCAAAAATAATTGTTGCATCCAATTTAGCTAACAGATCTCTTCTTAAAAGAGGAACAGGACATTCAGGCATATACAGAAATTCATGTGTCAACTCTTTTCCCCCAAATCGCAAGTCTAGGGGCTGTAGGAACGGCCGTGTTTCTTCCTTCCCTGTGGCCCCTACGATTGTGGTTGTCTTTTTCCCTAACCTTCCGTGTAAGTCATTTAAGACTGAATAGGTAGCCCCTGTGTCTACTAAAAATTTTACTTCTTCTTCTCCCAATTGTATTTTCACAAGGGGCTCCTTAACTCTTGCTTCGGTTAGTCAGCTTTGATTATTATATTCCCCCAGCACCATTGCCTGAGCTACTTCCAATCCCACAAAAGGGTTCCTTGGAGACATAATTCTTCCCCTTAATGGACATTCATTTTCCCAGTGTCCCTCCTGTTTGCAGTTTGCACACTGATTATATCCTATTCTTTCCACATTTACTCCTGTACTCGGGTTATAGAATCCTCTTCCTCGTCCTCGTCCCCGCGCATTTCCTCTCCCTCTACCCCTAGAGTTAGTGAAGCCCTGCTCTCTCCCCGGACCACTGCCAATAGATTTTGCTGTTGCCTCCTGGAACTCTCTTTTTCTCTATTGTTATACACCTTCCAAGCCACTTCTAGCAATCTGTCTAAGTTTCGCAAGTCTGCTCCCTCCAGTTTCTGCAATTTCTTCCAAATGTCATCCTGAGACTGCCCCAAAAAGATCAAAGCCAATTGTGCCTTAGCCTGTTCAGTTTCCACATCCAGATCCGTATATTTCTTTGCTGTCTCTTTAAGTCTTTCCAGGAAAGCAGACGGTGATTCTGTCTTTTCCTGCCTTACATTATATAGCTTTGACCAATTTATTGTTTTAGGCATAGCATTCTGCACTCCAACAATCACCCAATCTTGATACCTTCTCAAATTCCTCATTCCCCTTGCCGTGTTATAATCCCACATTGGATCTTCTGTAGGGAAATTTTGATCTACATTTCCTTCAAACAGTCCCTGTCGTATATCCTCCCGGACCCTTTCTCTTGCAGCCCGCAACACCATTTCCTTTTCTGTTGAATCCATGAAGGTGTCTAAAAGCACCTGGATGTCATCCCAGTCTGGATTCTGGGTTTTAATGATCATTTTCATTACACGGGCTACCCTATCAGGATTCTCTCTATATGTCCCTGCTGATTGTTTCCAGATAACCAAATCCCCAGGAGAAAAGGGCACTTTAACATACACAGGTCCTTCTGTTCCAACTCCCTGTCTTAAAGGTGCAAGCACTGCACTAGGTGCCTGAGACGCCTGAGTCTGCACTTTCTTTTTCCATTCTCCCCTCTGACGAGTTCGGTGTGAAACTGGAGTAGCAGGAATCTCTGTCTCTCTGCAATCACAATCACTCTCATTCTCAAGACCATTATCACTATCATTCTCCTCCCCCCTTTCTTCCTTTGCTACTAGCGGTGCAAGCGGAGCCACTGCCAAATCAAGATTTTCATCATCTTTCTGGTGCTGCAAACTGTTTTCTACAGCAAGACATCCAACACACTTCTTCTCAGTAACACATCCTTTACATTGTTCATTTGCACTTGCTTTAACAACTAAAATCCCGCGAGACTTCTGCCACTCCTTATTATTCCTTAAAGTAAAGAAAAGGTCTACATACGGCACTTCATCCCATTTTTCTTCCCTTTTACAAAACAACATTAGTTGCAAAATAGTATTATATTCCAGAGCCCCATTTTCAGGCCACTTTTCCTGATCCCCTAGTTGATACTGTGTCCACCAAATGTTACAATAATCAATCAATTTACTTTTCCGCATACTTTGCCCAAATCCCCCTTCCTTCTAATGGCTTAGCAAACAGCCTAGTGGAGAGGACTTGGGAATCGGCGGCATCTTGTGAGTACAAAGGAGTCTCCTTTTGTACCACAAATCCTAAGGAAAACTTGTTTCCTGTACAACAAATACTAAGTTACAACACTTATCTACACCGATGCTGTTCCTGCAGCATAAATACCAATACCAAACCACGTTTGCCGAACCTGCAGAGCTTTCGCTACTGTATAACGGACGGCGCCTAGGCTTTTACCGCGAGAGCTCTCTAGCCCCAACCAAGCGCAGCTTTCGCCACGTCTAACAGGCAGGCTTTACTACTAGCCAGCCACACACACAGCTTTCTGCTGCGTGTAACAGGCAGGCTTTTTACCAGACCTTTACCAAAGGTCAATACCATACACTTACCAAAAGTCGGTACCGTAACCTAGATCAAAAAGCACCTTTCTTACCATATCGGAGGTCCGTCGTGAACAGCGGAGGTCGGTCGCGGTCAATAGCTCTCCAAGAACTCTCGGCGCCAGCTGGAGCAGGATCGAAACGCAATCCACCTCAGCAATGCCCGCGAGGTCCCATCTGGGTCGCCAAAATGTTAGCGTCGAGACAAACACATAACCACCGGGATGGTTATATGAGGTGCTTTATTGAGGCGCCGGGAACCAGGGGTACGCACCCAAATCTGGTTCCGATTCCCGTTACATCGCATTCGCAATTTATACACTAAAAATTTTGTAACTAATACATACTCAACACAGATTACATCATTGACTAATACATATGCATCAAAGATTGCTACATCAGTTTATTATGACATCAGCCTCTTCTGCGCCTGCGTCGCCCCCTCTGGTGGTCGTCCTGATGAAGTAAGGAGTCTTCCTCAGATGAAGTAAGAAGTCTTCCTGAGGACCTTTTCCTTACTTGGATATATCCCAATCCTTGTGTGGACGCTAGCATTTTCTTATCGGCTTCTGGTATGCTCTTCTGGCTACCTTATGCATAGGTTCCATTTGGGTATAGTCTCTAGTACATACCTTTCTAAATCCACCCATACACATATCATTGCAACACTGATTACAGAACAGCCGTGATACAAAATTGCAAAGTTACAACATTTTCTAATATACAAAACCTCACTATTGATTTATAAATTTCTCAAACATAATCAATTCTACTATTTTATATAATTATTTTATTGTAAAAACTTCACCCTCTCTAACAATCCCGGTGGTTATGTGTTTGTCTCGACGCTAACACCACTGCCTACTTCCAAATGTTGTACAATGATGAGGAAAAGCTCATCAGCTTCTGTATGAAAGAGAATGAGAATTACTGCCCTGAGTTATAAAGCTTCTTTTTAATTTAATTGGTCTTTGGGTACCTGTGAACAGAGATATTTCTGTTAAGCATGTATGCGACTGAATACAAAATTCCATTTTCACAGGTGACATTTGAATCTGCTCCTTATTAACATTTTTGTCAGTAAAATTTAAGTGATTGGCTATTTACTGAAAAAGAGCACAAAACCAAACATTAGAAATTTGATTTTTGTAAATTGGTTTTAAAAACACTGATGACTTGTTTATCTATATGCTCTTCTCCTTATTACTTGGATATACTTCGGCAAAAAAGTAAAAGTGATTTGGCTATGGGATTGAAAGAGAGTAACTAAAAATAGATGCAAAGGGAAAAATAGTAGATGCAAAGAAATTTGAAATTTAAAGGGGTGAGGAAATCTCATCAAATGCATGCACTGGATGCTAAAAGTTGTTACTAAAGCTGGCAAACTCTTAATGTTATTCTGTGCTAAACCCAAAATTTTCTTTTCGTTTTAGGCTCTTCTGCAATAAAAACAAAGAGAAGTAGTAACAATTCAAATTCCGCATTTTTCCTATTACTCTTTAAGTATGTATAAATGGTTTGTGTAACATATCCTAATTTGTCTGCTGTAAGTGAAGGCTTTTCTATTATTCCCATATAATTTCTCCAGCAAAAAATACCCAGTTCACTTCTTTTCCTCTTTGCTGTGTCATGCAACCCCAGAAAGTCCTTGGTCCTGTACTTTGAGCGATGTTGGAACATAATTTAAAGTGATTTCTGCATGTAATTTAACTAAGGTCTTGCTATTATGATCCTGAGACAAGGAGGCACAAAAGTACAAAATGTAATCAGTTCTAAGTAATGTTAAGTTTGATGGCTTTGTAATGGAAAATAACTGCAGTGTTTGAAGGCAGTTGACATAGTTTCAGGCCCTCAGGACCTTAGCACAAAAGGTGTGAGAAAAGCAGAATAGAAGGACAGGACCTGGGGATGGGGAGTATCTGGGACTAGCAGATGTCCAGGGTGGGCACAGATAAACTAACTGATAAGTAAAAGGACAGGATGATTGCTATGTTTGGGGTGTTAATAAACCCATTAAGATGGTGTAAGCATCTACTAGGGAGTATCCTGGACTAGCAGATGTCCAGGATGAGAGCAGTTAAACTAACTGGTAAGTAGAAGGACAGGGTGATTGCTATCTGTGTAATGTTAATTAAGCTGGTTATGAACAATGTTGAGAAAAACGACCCTTAAAGACCACCATCACATTTTTGTATACGTGCGGGAAACTTTCTGGAAAATGATGTAATATGCCCAGTGACCATATAAGGATGACCTGTACAACAATTCGGGGCACACGTTAGGAGGAGCTATCCCCTGTGTCTCCTGGTGCTGCAATAAAGAATACCTGCTTGTCAACTTGAAACTCTGTTGATGAGTTTGTTCCTGGAGTTTTCTCCAAATCAATCCCTATGGTTATTCCTGAACGTCAAATGGTGAAAGTTTGGCTGTGCTCTTTGGGTCTGCCTTGGCAGTATCAGTGCATCTCAGAACTCAGGGCAATGAGCAAATAAGCTTAGAGCTTTTCAGGTCTCTGATGTCAAGGCAGGGATCTGCTCCCCTTGCACTTGTGAAACACCACAGAAGGACCTTATAGCTGCTCTTCCCATAAGTACACAGTTTTTCATAGTGCTTAATGAGATACAGACTGTGTTCTTGGTTGTATGTGATGTAGCACAAATATTTATTTTACTTATGTTTCTTATAAAGATTTTGGCTTAAAAATTGTTCTAAGCATTTAATTGTTCTAAGTGTGGTTGAAACTGGTGCAGTTTTAGACTGTTGGGCATAATGTACTGCATGGAAGAGAATATAGTTGAATATAGCTCTGTATTTGTAAGTGATACAAAATTGGGGTGGTAGTTGCTTATGCCTGTCTGTCTTCTCCTGGAAGATAATTGTCTAATCGCACCTTAAATGCCTGGACAGATCACTGATTGCTATATTTAAAGTAAAATTATTAACATATGGTTAGTAATGCACTTGGATTCCCTGCTGTAAACTAAAAAGGGAGAAAGAAGAGAGAACTAGAGAAAGAATGTAGAAAGGTCAACAGTGAGTGGTGAGAATTAGTTTTTTCCATGAACAGCTGTGCAGGTTGGTTTTTTGGTTGTTTTTTTTTTTTTATTTGTTTGTTTGTTTGGTTTTTTTGGGGTTTTGGTTTTTTTTTTTTTTTGAGTGTGAAAGATTTGACAGAAAGCTTAGTTTTGTTTATTGGTAGTGCATTTTCCCAAATTCTGGGAGAATGCTGAGATTGACCTCAGTCTTTGGGATGTCAATACATTTTCATATGAATCAAAATGCTTAAATATTCTAGAATGGAATTTTTATAGACAATGTTCCCCTTGTCTTATGTACTATAAGAAAAGACGTTAAGGCAAAGATGTGGTTAGACTGTGCGGCAGAGAGAGGAGATCCTATACACAATTCTCTTCTGACTTAGAATAAATAATTTCATTTTCTTGAGCTTCTGAGTCTGCCTCTACAGGATTACAGATGTCCACAGTCCTTTAGGACGCTTGAAAAGCATATTTGAATGTATTTACTTAGGGCCTCCACTGCACTTCACTTGCAGTGCACTTCCTCTGCTCTAGGTGAGGCCAGCGCTTTGGAACCACTGGCATTGGCAATATCTTTGCACATGTGTTGTCCAGCCCTATATATCAATATACGGTGATGTGTATCATACGCATCTAGGCCGAGCACAGCCTCAGCAATCACCCTCATAATCCAAATGTCATGAGAGACATGCAAGTACTTTAGACTTCACAGTTGGCTGTCTTCTGTAGAGCACAATGTGTCTCATTGGGTCTATTCTGAGTAAAGCCTTGTTAACAGATATTTTTCCTGTGATCTTGAATTTCATATTAAATATTATATATAATGGTTTGGGTTGGAAGGTATCTTAAAGACCACCTATTTCCAAAACCCCTACTCACAGGCAGGGACAGCTTCTACTAGACCAACTTGTTCATCTCCATTTCTGTTGCACAAAAATTGAATCCTTTATGTATTGCTGTGGTCTTTCCCTAAAACCAAGTTGGTCTCAAAACAACTATCAGGAAAACAGGGAGAATGACAGACAACACATGCAACTGCTATCCTTTATGTATTGCTGTGGTTTTTTGCTAAACCCAAATTGGTCTCAAAACAACTATCAGGAAAACAGGGAGAATGACAGACAGCACATGCAACTGCTAGACAGGAAAAAAAAAAAAAGTTCTATGTTTTCAGATCTCTGAAGAGTGTAAATATCACTTGGAACACAGATAATATTTATAGTGACATAAAACAAGAGCAAAAGGTCCTAAAAAAGATAATTGCTTTTTAAATTGAGACAAGGAGGCACAAAATCACAAAATGGAATATAGAAACCTTTAGAATTAGTTTTAAGTAATGTTAAGTTTGATGGCTTTGTAACAGTAGCAATGGAAAATTACTGAGGTGCATGATACACAGAGAAAAAAAATTGAGTACAGCTAGAGAACATACAGAGAATTCTCACAAGATAAATCATTATAGTTGTGACATAGTTTATGAAGAACAGTCTAGAAGAACAGGACACAGGGGTAAGGAGTACCTGTGAACCACAGGGGTACTGGGCTACAGTTAAACTAACTGATAAGTAGGAGGATAGGAGGATTATTGTGTCTCTGGTGCTAATGAACCAATTAAACTGGTATGAGCATCTACTGGGCATGCTTCAAAGGCTGCCAGAAGTGATGAAGATTGTTGGAAGAAGTAAACAACCCTCAGAGACCACCACCACAATTCTGTATGCATACGGGGAACTTTCTGGAAAATTATGTAATCCATATGTAGCCTCATGAATATGTATATATGTCCAGTGGCTATAAAAGGACGGCTTGTGTGGCAATTAGGGAGACACACGTTAGGAGGAGCTATCCCTGCAATAAAGAATACCTGCTTGTCAGCTTGAAAACTTTGTTGGCAAGTTTGTCCCTGGAGTTTTCTCCGAATCAAAATTGACACACAATGTATTGTTTTCAGCAAGCAAATACACATCTCTGCTTTGCTTCCTCTTCATTGTATTTCTGTGAGACAACTCTGCTGCAGCTGTAACTCAAGAAACCACAGCTTTTTTCTTCAGTCTAAAAAATGCTGCAATAATCATCTGATTAAAAATAAGAGAAACTGAAAGGTACACTATTAATGTTTACTTTTACTCAAAGCTCTGTTTCTTCCTAGTATCTTATATCAAAATTGCCCTGATATCAGTTCACAACTTTTGCATGGTGAAACAAGCTCACAGTACAGGACAGATACATACTCCAAGTTTGAATAATTCATATATGCTATTTCAGACTTTTGAATCTTCATTAGTAACCTGGAAACCTCAGAGAAATGGCTTACTTGGTCAATGAAAGCTGAGATAATAATTATTAAGATGGAAACATTCCATCAAGAGCTCCTCAAATTGCACCTTGTTAATTACTTCCATGCCAACATTGGAAACAGGAAGTTCGTGTACACAGAAATAGCAAATAAATGTAAACGAAGAAGTTTTCACAGAGGCTGCGAAAGTTAAGTAAGTTTTTGCTGAGAAGATTTGAAAGGAAGGTATTGTACTATTCAGCTCGATGAGTTCATTAACCCCTAATGGCCGTCTAATGCAATCTGCAGGTCAACATTGAAAGCTGAAAAAAACCTCATTTCTGTTTGGGATAAATGCACAAATAGGTACCATTAGAGATAAGACGTTGTTTATAGAATCACATAATCCACGACTAGTTTGGGTTGGAAGCAGCATTAAAGACCAGCTGGTTCCAAACTCCTGCCACAGGCACGGACACTTCCCACTAGACCAGGTTGCTCCAAGCCCCATCCAACCTGGCCTTGAACACTGCCAGGGATGGGGCAGCCACAGCTTCTCTGGGCAACCTGTGCCAGCACCTTCACAGGGAAGAGCTTCTGCTTAAGATCTCGTCTCAGTCTCTCCTCTGTCAGGTTAAAGCCATTTTCCCTTGGCTTGTCCCTACATACCCTTGCCAAAATCCCCTCTCCAGGTTTATTGTTGGCCCCTTTAGGCACTAGAAGCTACTCTAAGGTCTCCCCTTAAGGAGCCTTCTCTTCTCCAGGCTGAACAAGCCCAGCTCTCTCAGCCTGTCTCCAGAGCAGAGCTGCTCCAGCCCTCACAGCGTCTCCATGGCCTCCTCTGCACTTGCTCCAACAGCACCACATCCCTCTTGTGCTGTTGCCCCAGAGCTGGATTCAGGACTGCAGGGAGGGTCTCCCCAGAGTGTAGCAGAGGGGGGGAAATCCCCTCCCTCGACCTTCTGCTCATACTCTGAGGATGCAGCCCAGCACACAGGGGATTTCTCAGCTCAAGCGCATAGTTGAAGCTGGGTCATGAAGAGCTGCTCGTCACACAAGACTCCCAACGCCTTCTAAGGGCCAGTTCTTTACTCATGTTGGTTTTAGGGGTTAGGAATCTGCTCATTTGAAGCAAGCTGAATCAGTTCACAATAGTTCTTCAGATAAAATTTTTATTTTTTAGACAAATATATTAGAAGACCCTGATATTCTACCTTATGCTAAGCTGCATGTGTTATAATTGTGTGCATGATTGGCTGTATATCCCCACTTTACAGTATCCAATAACAATGGTGTGTTTAAGTCTCATCATAAATAATTGCCACTAAAGGAGTTAGCAAATTAAAAGCATATTATAATATGCATTTCAATAGAATATGAAATGGTTCCCACCTATTTAGGGAGAACTTGTGTTTTAGATACTACGAAATACAAGATGATGTATATTAATAATTGCTCTTATATTTTTTTTCTGCCTATTACTAGACTGTATTTTTCCCGTGACTTCCCATTGATATGCATTTCAACCTACATCTTAATTTCTTGGGCTCTCAGTTGCAGGGTTTAAATCATTCCTTAAGGTTTGTTCATTTGGCTTTACCTTATAATTTTATGCTCTTAAATTTAATTAAGCCTTTTGTGGCATCTGTTCCAGACATGCTATATAAATGTTATGATTCCTGCATTTATGAATTATAAATATTTTGTTCCAGCAAAAAGCAACACACAACTGCCAACACCTATGCATAGCTGAGAGCCACAAGATGCTGAATTGAAAGTATATACAATATGGTTTTAAACGTAAAACTTGTCCAGGCTTTGTGAAACAAAATAAAATATAGGTCCACTGTTTTACAATTAATTCATTCTCATTATATCACTCTATTTAACATGAATATACAAACCATTTGAAGACTTCGTTCATTGTTTCCTTTTAAAACATGTAGAAATATCATTTTCTCTCTCAAGGGGGCTAAGAATAAACTTATTGCAAAAGATACTGGTTGAATTATTTGATTCCAGAATCTGAGTAGTGGTTGTATGCCCTAGTGACTGAAATGAGGAATACGCCCCTGATTTCTAGGACTTGAAAGCTCACAGATAGCTTCAGATCTTGCACTGGCAACTTGTGATACCTGACTTCCTCCCCTGATATTTCAGTGAAGTTCCAGAGAGATATCAATAACAATGAAGACACCCAATGCTTTTTACTTGTATTCTCCTCTATAACCTGCCTTTAAGTGTATAGAAATTTGACAGAAAATACTTTCCAATGTATTTCAGTCAGTCCTCAGATGTCAGAGGAGCTGGGGGGCAGCTCGGCTTAATTTCTGTTTATCACTAGTTCACCACTGTATATCTGGTCACATTCAATAAGAACTTTCATGATTATGGAGTCACAAATGGTGCAGCTTATTGAAGCAAAGGAAATACAGGTTTACAATTGCTATTGATAAATTCACTTACTCCAGGAGTGCTAAACCCCAAAGCTACCCTATGATTAATGAAGCTCATATAGGAAAAAAACAATCAGTAATTATTAAGCTTAGTTCCACTAAGGTATCACCTGACACAGTTGGAGGCACAAATTTTACCAAAGAAACATCCCTGCTTTGGGCAGGAGAGAGAAACAAGCCATCGACTTGTTTGCAGAGTGGGGTCATGTTTACTTTCAGGCAGGCTGTTCAAGGGCTGTGGGTCTTGTGCAAGGGCAGAACAGAACCATGAAACATTCCCATCACCCTCTTCCACCCATGTGGGGCAGCATTAAGGGCCATCAAGCCTCTGCCTGACAGCCCAATCTCTCCCACCATCAGCCTATCACAGTTATCAGAGTTGCATTCACTACACTTTATTAATTTTTCACCACAACCTCAGTTGCAGAACCTCAAGCCTCAATTCGTACACAGTTCTCATGTAAACATCAGCTGCTATACCCGTACAGTAAGAAAATCAGATAGAATGTGAAAGCTTAAAAGACTATTGTGCTTGATGTGGGTCTTCAGCTCACTTCTGCTGTTTACCCACTTCAGAAGACTCTCAATGCTCTCATAAATGGAGGATCACACTTATAGTCTCTGACAGCATCTTCTCATGACTGCAAATGTACAGTTTGCAGATATACAGCTAAAGTTTTTATGTGCACCAGCCACTTGATGCAGTGACAATTGTTTATCAATACCTTTAAAGAGTCTTTAACTCCGAACTTACCAACAAAGTTTAAGTTGACAAGCAGGTATTCTTTATTGCAGCACTGGGAGACATGATGGATAGCTCATCCGAGCATATCTTGTTTGGGCACCAAACAAGCCATGATTATATAGCCATCAAACATACATATTCATTACATTACATGCAGATTCATAAAGCTACTTATACATGACATCATTCTTCTAGAAAATTCCTCCTGCATACGCACAATAATGTGGTAGTGGCCTTTGGGACCCCTGGTGGTCGTTTCTCCCTCATCTTCTTCCTCACTTCACTCTTGGGCTGAACTTTAGATTTGGAAAGTCCCATTGTCCTGCCAGCAAACACTATTTCAGTTCTAGCTGGTTATTGTAAAATGTTTACCTAGGATACTTTTCCACTGTCATCTACCACAAAGCTCTTACCCATTGCTATTGTTGCAAAGCTACCAAGCTCAACTTAACCACAAAGCAGAACTGATTTTACCTATTTACGAAAGATTATATTTCATTTTGTATTTTGTTTCACAGTGTACTATTTAATGAAATTTGATCAGAAAGACAAATAATAGTTTAATTCTCCTTTATAAAAAAAATTTTACCTATTTTTCCTGTTTTATGTAAGATATATTCAAATATTTAAATTGCCGCTCAACTCACTGGCTGAGCTTTATCTTCAGGGTCCTCTTGTTTTAAATTCATGCTATCATACTAAACACAACAAATGCTCTTATTCTTATAGTTGACATTCAACATTTATTTGCAAAAGTTTCTTATAGACCAGGAAATACAATATTATGTAAAGCACATGGCCACAGATCAAAAAAGATTCTGTCTGTGAAGCCCTCAGTTGTTTCTGAGAAACGTAAAGGCATATTGAGGGAAAAATGCAAGAATTGGGCAAGCATAGTAGCTCAGTATATAATGCGGCTATTCAGTAAAGACCGGCATTTATTCCATTAAATTGTCCAGTGTCCCCCTGAATCCATATAAATGGTTAGCAACCTCAACAGGCTTTAGCACAGAGTTCTAGAGTTCAGCCTTCAGTTGTGTGACAAGTCACCTCCTGTGTGACTTTTGGGACTGGCTTGTACTACCCTCACTGCAAAAGCTGATTCTAATTTCATTCTTATCTGTTTGTCCTATGCCCTTTATGCTATGTAGAATCATAGAATCATAGAATCGTTAGGGTTGGAAAGGACCTTAAGATCATCTACTTCAAACCCCCCTGCCGCGGGCAGGGATACCTTACGCTAAATAATATCACCCAAGGCCTCATCCAACCTGGCCTTGAACACTGCCAGGGATGGAGCACTCACAACATCCCTGGGCAACCCGTTCCACTGCCTCACCACCCTAACAGGAAAGAATTTCCTTCTTATATCCAACCTAAACTTCCCCTGTTTAAGTTTTAACCACTTACCCCTTGTCCTGTCACTACAGTCTCTAATGAAGAGTCCCTCTCCAGCATCCCTATAGGCCCCCTTCAGATACTGGAAAGCTGCTATGAGGTCTCTACGCAGCCTTCTCTTCTCCAGGCTGAACAACCCCAACTTCCTCAGCCTGTCTTCATATGGGAGGTGCTCCAGTCCCCTGATCATCCTCGTGGCCCTTCCCTGGACTTCTTCCAACAGTTCCATGTCCTTTTTATGTTGAGGACACCAGAACTGCACACAATACTCCAGGTGAGGTCTCACAAGAGCGGAGTAGAGGGGCAGGATCACCTCCTTCGACCTGCTGGTCATGCTCCTTTTGATGCAGCCCAGGATGCAGTTGGCTTTCTGGGCTGCAAGCGCACACTGCCTGCTCATGTTCATTTTCTCATCAACCAACACCCCCAAGAACTTCTCCGCAGGGCTGCTCTGAATCTCTTCTCTGCCCAACCTGTAGCTGTGCTTGGGATTGCTCAAACCCAGGTGTAGGACCTTGCACTTGGCATGGTTAAACCTCATGAGGTTGGCATCAGCCCACCTCACAAGTGTGTCAAGGTCCCTCTGGATGGCATTCCTTCCCTCCAGCATATCAACCAAACCACACAGCTTGGTGTTATCGGCAAACTTCCTGAGGGCGCACTCAATCCCACTGTCCGTGTCAACGACAAAGATGTTAAACAAGACCGGTCCCAACACCGATCCCTGAGGGACACCACTCGTTACTGGTCTCCAGCCGGACATTGACCCATTGACCACAACTTTTTGTGTGCGACCATCCAGACAGTTCTTTATCCACCAAGTGGTCCATCCTTCAAATTGATGTCTCTCCGATTCAGAAACAAGGATGTGGTGTGGGACAGTGTTGAATGCTTTACACAAGTCCAGGTAGATGACATCAACTGCTCTACCCCTGTCCATCAGTCCTGTAGCCCCATCATAGAAGGCCACCAAATTGGTCAGGCAGGATTTCCCCTTAGTGAAGCCATGCTGGCTCTCACCAAGCACCTTGTTGATTTTCATGTGCCTTAGCATGCCATCCAGGAGAATCTGCTCCAAGATTTTGCCAGGCACAGAGGTGAGACAGACTGGTCTGTAATTCCCTGGGTCATCCATTTTCCCTTTCTTGAAAATGCTGGTTATATTTCCGTTTTTCCAGTCATCGGGAACTTCACCTGACTGCCATAATTTCTCAAATATGATGGCCAGCTCCTTCAGGACCCTCGGATGTATCTCATCAGGACCCATGGTCTTGTGCGCGTTCAGATTTTTAAGATGGTCGCGAGCCAGTTCCTCTCCTACAGTGGGCTCAAGGTCTTCATTCTCACAGTCCCTGCATCTGCCTTTCAAGACTTGGGTGCTTTGGTCAGAGCCTTTGCCAGTGAAGACCGAGGCAAAGAAGTCATTCAGAACCTCAGCCTTCTCCAAATCCCATGTAGCCAGTTCTCCTGAGAGCTTCCTGAGGGGGCCTACATTCTCCCTAGTCTGTTTTTTATTTGCTATATTTGCTGTAGAATCCCTTCCTGTTATCTTTAATACCTCTAGCTAAGTTTCATTCTAACTGGGCCTTAGCTTTCCTAACCTGGTCCCTAGCTTCCCAGACAACATCCCTGTATTCTTCCCATGCCACCTGTCCTTGCTTCCACTTATTATAAGCCTGTTTTTCAATTGAATTTTCCTCAGGAGCTCCTTATCCATCCAAGGAGGTCTCCTGACCCTCCTGCTGCACTTCCTTCTGGTTGGGTTGCAGCACTCCTGAGCTTGCAGCAGGTGATCCTTGAATATTAACCAACAGTCTTGGGCCTCCCTGCCCTCTAGGGCTGTATCCCATGGAACCTTACTAAGCAGGTTCCTGAAGAGGCCAAAGTTTGCTCTTTGGAAGTCCAGGGCAGTGAGCTTGCTGCACGCTCTTCTCACTGTCCTGAGGATCTCAAATTCGAGCATCTCATGATCAATGCATCCAAGGCTGCCCTGGAGCATCACATTTCCAACGAACCCTTCCCTTTTGGTGAGCACGAGGTCAAGCACGGCACCTCTCCTTGTCGGCTCCTCTATTACTTGCAGAAGGAAGTTGTCTTCCACACAATCAAGGAACCTCCTGGATTGCTTGTGCCGGGCTGTACCATCCTTCCAACAGGTGTCAGGGTGGTTGAAGTCACCCATGAGAACAAGGGCCTGCAAGCGTGAGGCTTTTCCTATCTGTCTATGGAGTGCTTCATCCGCAGGTTCTCCTTGATCAGGTGGTCTGTAGCAGATCCCCACAGTAATGTCTCCCATAGCTATATTCCCTTTAACCCTGACCCACAAACTCTCTGTGGACTGCTCACCTGTCCCCAGACAGAGTTCCATACTCTCCAGCCTATACCTAACATAAAGGGCAATTCCCCCTCCCCGCCTTCCAGGCCTGTCTTTCCTAAAGAGCCTGTAACCTTCCATTCCAACACTCCAGTCGTAGGAGCCATCCCACCATGTTTCTGTGATGCCTATGATATCATACCCCTGTAGACGTGCACACATATCTAATTCCTCTTGTTTGTTCCCCATGCTACGGACATTTGTATAGAGGCATCTGAGCCGAGCTCCAACTGAAGCTGGCTCATTGGCTGGAGCAGCTGGGATATCTCTACATTGCTCCAAGCGTTCATTATAGGTTCTGGCAACTGACTGGGTGTGTTGGAATGGAATGATGCCCCCCTCCCCCAACGCATCTAGTTTAAAGCCTCCTTGACCGGTCTGGCAAGCCTCCTACCAAAACTGCTCTTTCCCTTCTTTATCAGACCAGCTCCACCAGCCCCCACTAGACCTGGCCTACGATATAGATTTTCAGTACTTCACATCCTGCGTTTTTTCCAAACTTCATGGTTTTTATTCTTATAAAATAAAAGAAAAACACAAAAAAAAACATTATAACTAAGAGTTGCAGTTAAAGAGAAATGGGATTGGAATACAATCAAGAAATGATGGCTAGGAAAGTAAACAAAACCCAGAGTTAAAATTCATCCATGTGTCTCATCTAAAAATAATGGAATCTTAAATGTTAGTCTAACTTTTAATTTCTTTAAAATCTTTAAAAATTCAATGTTATTGTTTTAATATATTTAGATTCATTATATCATGGAATATACCAATTCAAGTGTGAGTTCTATTGACTAAACATACATATGATAAATATGATATAGACAAATACTTATGATAATAGAATAACTCAGGTTGGAAGGAGCAGCACAATGTCGTTAGTCCAACCTAGTGCTCAAAGATCAGCTCTGAGATTAAACTCAGTTGCCTTGGCCTTTGTTCAGTCTGGTCTTCAAAACCTACCTGGACAACCTGTCCAAATGCTTGACTGTCCTTACAGGGAAATCTGAACCTGAACCTGCCAGGATCAGGGTGCACACTGACAACTGGATAGCCCTATAGCTGAACTCACATGTAATTTTGAGATAGAAACCACAGGCAAACCACATGTGCCAAAGTGGAGCTGGCTCACATGCAAATTATTTTTTAGTACCCTGGAAGGAAATGAGCTTTTCTTATATGTCCTTATCAACTTCTCCAAAAATAGGTTTAACAATAATGATGTGTGATGTATGAATTTCTATATGCATTAAATAAGCCTCCAGCTTGATTCCTGGGACTCATTACACAAAATGTTTTGAGGGAGTATAAAAAAAAAGAAAAGGCTCACACTCAGACAGCAAATCTAATTTTCTCATGGATAAAGTCCCACGCTATTATATACTTCTTCAAAATTCTGTTTATGCATGTTCAAAGGAGGTTATAACTTGAACCAGTGTTGGGAGGGTCAATTAAGATGACCCAGAATGTAAAGCTTATTTCACAAAAGACAACTATCAGAGCTTGTTTTTTTTAGTCTAGAAAAATGAAAGCTAAGAAGAGGCTGGTTGCTCGCTACCTATTCATCAGGTGAATAAACTTAGAGGACTGAAATTAAAGAAGAAATTTCATGTTGACATAAGAATGAACTGTCTATGAACAAATTTAGGATGGAAATCAGGAGGGTTTTAATCACCATAAGCATAGCTTTCTTGAACAGCTTTTCATTAGAAATAGTAAAGGCAAAGACCTAGTAGTTTTTAAAATTAAGACTATAATATTTTATGAAAGACTTGTTTGTGACTGCAGATGACAGAATCTAGTAAAAGATTTCCTGTTTGATATTTTTAGTTCAGTTACCAACCTTTTTCCAAGTCTCTTAAGGCCTAATTCTCAGAAATGCTAAAGCCAGTTCATATTTGTTTAATCTTGTTCTTCTGAGAGCAGTTCTTTCATCTGAAAAATACATGTGCTAATTAAGTTGAATGAGCATTTGCAATCCTTAGGACTGAATTAGGATAATTAAAAAATTAGCTAAAATTATAATACATCCTGAGATTCTTTTTGAAGCAGCATAGGAACCTTAGATTTTAAAGGTAAATTATCTTTTAGGCAGCTAAATTGATGATGATTTTTGAAAATCTTACGATGCAGAGATAAGTCTGAACTATGGTATAGCCTTCTGTCCATAGGGGCTCTTTGGGTACTTTCTAATATGCATAAAGAAATTTTGCTAGCACAGTGCAGAGTTTAGGAATACATACAAGCTGTTAATTAGCACACATCTGGAGTAGTCGGTAATAATATACTACTAAGTTAAACATTTGCATGCTGATAATGCAGTCATGTCATAAGTCTCTCCTGGTAAGACCATTATCAGACAAGAGGTAAGGGGGTGTTCTGTGTTGCTCAAAGTGTTACCGTATTGCTGCATCCAAATGAACACTTTTTTTCCTAAGCTTTTGTATCATTGCATACTGGTGGTAGACTAGGTTGCTCCAAGCCCCATCCAACCTGGTCTTGAACACTGCCAGGGATGGGGCAGCCACAGCTTCTCAGTGCAACCTGTTTCAGTGTCTCACCACCCTAAACACACCCTCTAATGAGAGATATGCATGTAATAGAATCTATTTATACAACAAAACTACAATGAAGTAATGCAAAAAAAAGTCAATTTCTATGATTCTTCAATTTAATTGCATATACAAGTGGCACACATATGATTGAATAAACTGCTTGGGAAGGGAAGAAGTAACATTTGCATCATAGCGAAAATGACTGAAGTTCAAAGTTTGATGTAATCTGAGAAGACCTACATAGACATTTTTCTTTTTCTAGACATAGAAACATTTTTCTAAAATAGAGTGTTTCATTATTTAGCAGATATTTTTCAGTATGACAATAGCAGTCAGTGCTTACAGAATAATGCTGTTGTTCTACTCATCTTCTATGCTTTTTGTATTGGTTGCCCCTTCAAATCTATGGATATCTGGAAAAAAAAATTAAGTAGTAGAAGTTTTGACAGCAGACTAGTTGGCCTGGGCATTGGGCTTATGTTTTCTAGAAACTGAGACAGCTTGGGTTTTAAGCAGAAGTTATCTTAACTATTTGAATAGTGACAAATTGACATCAACAAACTTACTTAAAGGGAAATGATTACTCTGATCTTTCTAATTATGTATCCTTACACACTTTCAAATGCAAATTCCATGTATGCAAAATAGATGAGCTTTAAGGTTTCTTCCAAACTAAACTGTTCTAAGATTCTATTATTCCGTGACTTCTTTCTGCCATACTACACGTATTTTATTCTGAAAAAGGAGTGAATAATTTTTTTACGGTAGTAATACTTGACAGATATTTCTAAGTCCTGAGATTTTCATAGTAATTTCTTTAAATTCTTTGCTCTAACTTTGATAGAAATGGGTATATGAAAAAAAAATGCACCCAAACTTCTTGTAACTCTGTATAAAATCTACATCCAAAGGACATATTTTTGTGATGTGAACACTAGGATCCAATATACTTCTTGTTTCTTTAATTCTATCATATGTTGTCCTTCATAAGAACTACTCATTTTGATCAGATGAAATTGCAAAATAAACTTTTATGAGCATTCTACATTTCAATGTAAGAAACTAATTTTCAGACGTCTATATAAAAGAAACAACTTTTCAGTCTGCCCTAAGTAGGTATTTTTACATAAGCACTGTTTTTCTCCTCCTTGCAACTTACTTATTTGAGGAGTTTACTCTTCCAAACTACAGCAGTCTTTACTGGCATTAAGTAGTCATCCAGGGTTTGCTGTTTCAAAGTTGACATTCTCTTTTGTCCTCACGACAAGTGCCATTTTCTCAACAGGTGTATTAATGCTTGGGGAATGTCAAAAAGCATTTAATGAGAAATTGCATGTTTGAGAAAGGATGTCATATTTCCAAGCATGATTGGAAAGCTCCCCCGCTTTGTCTCTGATATCATATTTCCCTGCCACTCTCACAGTTTCACATTAGTCACACACTGCCTGATGAAACCCTATTCATCACATTGATTATTTTAAGCTATTATCCAGCAGTTTATGTTCTCCAAACTTGACATAAACTTCACAGATATTTTTCCAGCTTCTCAATGTATTGAAACAAATAGTTGTGAGGCTTACTGAGACTGTAGCTATAGAAAGAAATCCTGCATACTCAATGTTAAAGTTTAGAGGATTACAGCTAACTGTAATCCGTTGTAGCAGCAGAGCTTGTATATTTAAAGTTACAGAGAGATTCACAGAATCAGAGAATGGTAAGGGTAGTAAGGGAGATGGGGGTTGGAACTGGTTGATCTTTAAGATCCCTTCCAACCCAAGTCATTCAATAATCATTCAGTTCCAGCCCCCTGCCACAGGCAGGGACACCTTCCACTAGACCAGGTTGCTCCAAGCAATGTCCAGCCTGGCCTAGAACACTGCCAGGGATGGGGCAGCCACAGCTTCTCTGGGCAACCTGTGCCAGGGCCTCACCAACCTCACAAGGAAGAACTTCTGCCTAAAATCTAATCTAAATTTTCCTTCTGTCATTACAGGCTCTGTAAACACTGCACAAGAGCCAAAAATCAAAGTAAATTTCTGGCTCAAACCTCAAATTTCTCAAGTAAGAGATTTGCATGCAGAATTTAACCCTGGACCTATTGGTGTATACTAGCTTTGCCAAACTTTGAATTTAGTCAATAAAGGATAACTTCAAACAGGTAGAAAAACACGTTGTATGCCATTTTGACATGATTACATTCCTGATCCAAAATACAACTTTTAAGAGTACATTAGTACAAAACAAAATGAGGACATTCAGTTCATGAACACAAACAAATGGAAGTAATTTGGTCGCTAAAATTCTGTACTGCATCACATTCTGCATGGGCCACTAAATAACATCATACATTAAAAGACGCTTGGTAATGCAAACATGAAGAAGTTCCTTTAGTTAGGAAATCTAACCTTTTTCACTAGTACAAGATCCAAAATGAACACTGCAACCTACATATCCACATAGAATCATGGAATCACAGAATGTTTCAGGTTCAAAATGGCCTAAGGTAGTCCAGTTACAAACTCCTGCCGTGGGTAGGGACACCTTCCACTAGGCCAGGTTGTTCCAAGCCCCATACAGCATGGATGGCCTCGAACACTGCCAGGGATGGGGCAGCCACAGCTTCTCTGGGCAACCTGTGCCAGTGCCTCACCACCTTCACAGGCAAGAACTTTCTTCTAAGATCTCATCTCAATTTCCCCTCTGTCAAGTTAAAGCCATTCCCCCTTGTCCTGTCCCTACACATCCTTGCCAAAAGCCCCTCTCCAGGTTTCTTGTAGCCCCTTTAGACACTAGAAGCTACTCTAAGGTCTCCCCTTAAGGAGCCTTCTCTTCTCCAGGCTGAACAAGCCCAGCTCTCTCATCCTGCCTCCAGAGCAGAGCTGCTCCAGCCCTCACAGCACCTCTGTGGCCTCTTCTGGCCTTGCTCCAAGAGCTCCACATTCCTTTTGTGCTGGTTGCCCCAGGGTTGGATACAGGACTGCAGGGAGGGTCTCCCCAGAGTGCAGCAGAGGGGGAGAATCCCATCCCTCAACTGGCTGCTTATGCTCTGGGGATGCAGCCCAGCACACATGGGGGTTTCTGGGCTCAGGTGTACATGGCTGGGGCATGGGGAACTCCTCATCAACCAGCACTCCCAACTCCTTCTTCCTAGGGCTGCTCTCAGTCCAGTTTCTGCCCAGTATTTGTTTCATGTGTGACGCTCACAAACTGCATTAAGTGAAATACCAGTGGAAAATGTCATTTTATTTCTCAGAACAATAGCTGTCAATTTATGACATACCTGATATCTGACAGTAATAGAAGAAAATTGGGTATAATTTTTCATAATCATCTTCTTAAAGAGGTTGCCACCAAACTGTCCCTGTAAATTGTGTGAGGACTGACCAATATATGCATTGCTTTTGTTATCTGTGAAATGTAATCTCACCTTTGTCTTAAAAGCAATGCAGCTACACAAATCCTCATGCCATTCATCTCCATTAATTTTAATTGAACGCTTTTGTGCATTGGTCTCTCAGAACTCAATACTGACAACAAAACTCCTTTCAACTCTCTAAGCTATGAACTCTTTTCCCAAAGACCATGCATCTTCACTGGGATTTTTCTTGAAAAACTTTAATAGTTTAATTTTTTTCCCAATTTTCTTCTCTAGCCCTGTGCAGAGCTCCGAAGTTTCTTCTTTCATCTTCCTAAAGAGGCAGAAAGAGGTTCCTCTATTTCTCTTTTCTCCCATGCATTGAGATAAACTTGAGTGGCAGCCTGTTGAGGGTATTAAAATTGGAAGAAAATAACTTCAGATAAAATATTTAGCCAATCTCTTTTCCCCTAGATTATCAGCAGGAGTTGTGAATACATGATTTTGGGTAAAAGACGCTGCTCAACAGACCATCTGCTTTTGATTGCAAAGTGACTAAAAAATGTTAATAACATAACAGAGACTGCACTTCAAAAGGATCTGGGAATGACTGCTAAAAACACAGATAAAAAGTTGTTGTCTTTTAATTTAATTAAAATATGTTAAAAAATAAGTGGTTATAATTTGCAGTTGGTAAAATGATCACACAAGCTGCAATAGCATACAGAGAAGCCCTGACAGGGATCAAGTCAAGCCACACCACAGAAGCAGGAGCAGCCAGCTCGCAGATGTTCACAGGCCACCAGGTTTTTGCCTGAGGTAATTAGCAGCAACAAGGGAGCAGGACCCAAGAAGAGGGATTTCAGACCATAGCCATTTTTCCCCCTAAGGATGTGGCCCCACTTGCATCCTGCACCAGCTATAAACAGTGGGTCTCAGGCAGTGGGACCACCAGACATGCTGTGCAGGGGAGGCATGACCATGGACAATGGAATCGAGAACAGACTCAGCAATTTTGCCAATAACACTAAGCAGTGTGGTGCAGCTAACACATTGGATAGAAGGGATGGGATGCAGAGGGACCTGGAAAGGCTGGAGAGTTGGGACAGCGTGGACCTCGTGGATTTCAACAAGGCCAAGTAAAAGGTCCTGTACCTGGTTTGGGACAATCCCAAACACTAATACAGGCTACAGAAGACTGGATGGACCAGCCGTGAGGAGGACGACTTGGGGGTGCTGGGTGACATGCCCTAGCAGTGTGTGCTTGAGCCCAGAACCCCCGTGTGTGCTGGGCTGCATCCCCAGAGCATGGGCAGAAGGTCAAGGGGGGGTATTCTCCCCCTCTGCTGAGCTCTGGGGAGACCCCCCCTGTAGTCCTGTGTCCAGCTCTGGAGCAACAACACAATGAAGGTGGCAAAATACTGGCTGAGGCTGCCCAGAGAGATGATGGATGTGTGATCCCTGGACACATTCAAGGCCAGGCTGGATACGGTTCCAGGCAACCTGATGTAGTTGAAGATGTTCCTATTCATTGCATGGCGGATGACTAGATGAGCTTTGACAGTCCTTCCAATCCAAACCATTCTACAATTCAATGATACTGTGATAAGAGCTATGTGGAAGTGTTGGAGCAAGGCCAGAGGAGACCACAGAGATGCCCCAAAGGCTGGAGCAGCTCTGCTCTAGAGACAGGCTGAGAGCTGGCTTGTTCAGCCTGGAGAAGAGAAGGCTCCTTAAGGGGAAACCTTAGAGCAGCTTCCAGTGCCTAAAAGGACTACAAGAAACCTGGAGAGGGGCTTTAGACAAGCACCTGTAGTGACAGGACAAGGGGGAATGGCTTTAACCTGACAGAAGAGAGATTGAGATGAGACCTTAGGAGGAAGTGAAGACGATGAGGCAGTGGCACAGGTTGCTCTGAGAAGTTGTGGCTGCCCCATGGCTGGCAGTGTTCAAGGACAGGTTGGATGAGGCTTGGAGCAACCTGTTCAAGTGGAAGGTGTCCCTGTCCATGTCAGAGGGTTGGAACTGGATGAGCTTTAAGGTCCATTCCAATCCAAACCAGTCCATGCTCCTTGAGAAGCAGCACTGTTATTTCTGTGCCTGTTTGGATACACAGAGCTATTGGGGAATTCTGTAAACTTCAGTCTGTTTTCTGACATTGATGAACAAAGGTTTTGGACATAAACTGAGAAATCTCTGACAAGATGTAGGCCCCTCTCTTCAGAGATCATCAGTAGGTATTCTGCAAGTGGTTTTAATGAAGTTTGGATTTTAACCTTTGTGAAAACAAAGATTATGATGCTTGTATTGTGAAAGTCAGACCTGTAGGAAATACAGATCAAACTTTACTTTTAGTGAGTGACTGAAACAGATTCATGTAAGCTGTATGGGTTCATAGGATAGTATTCAGCTACTGGGAAATTACAAGTAAAGTTATCATCAGCCCTTAGCTCACTGTTCAAGTGAGATTCCCCTTGTCTGCATCTTTTAGAATCCTGAGAAACTCAGTTCATCGGTGGAAATTTTTAATAGACATGACTGCAGAGAAGAGGCAATTGTGTATTGCTCCAAGAAACCTCATAGCAATGACCAGATTGTATACTGGGAAATGTTATTAACTTATTCACAGCCTGATAACATACGCACTTAATGGAATGTGCAAAATTATGTTCAGCAGCCATGTTCATAATTCAACAAATTATGTTCAGGCAGGACCATGTGTAAAGTACATAACAGCATAAAAACTGCTGTACTGAATCAAATCAGAGCCCATCTAGTCCAGTTCCTGTCTTTGACAGTGACCAAAAATAGTTCCACAGAGAAAGGGCTTTCCTGGGAAAGTGATGGAACACCTTATCCTTGGTGCCATCTTAAGGCATATCAAGGATAAGAGGGTTATCAGCGGCAGTCAACATGGCTTTACCAAGGGGAAATCATGTTTGACCAATCTCTTAGCCTTTTATGAGGAAATAACATGGTGGATGGATGATGGTAGAGCAGTGGATGTAGTCTACCTTGACTTCAGCAAAGCATTTGACACAGTCTCCCACAGCATCCTCACAGCTAAATTGAGGAAGTGTGGTCTGGATGATCAGGTAGTGAGGTGGACTGTGAACTGGCTGAAGGAGAGAAGCCAGAGAGTTGTAGTCTATGGGGCGGAGTCTAGTTGGAGGCCTGTAACTAGTGGAGTGCCTCAAGGGTCAGTACTGGGACCAGTATCATTTAATATATTCATCAATGACTTAGATGAGGGAATTGAGTGTACTATCAGCAAGTTTGCTGATGACACTAAGCTGGGAGGAGTGGCTGACACGCCAGAAGGCTGTGCTGCCATCCAGCGAGACCTGGACAGGCTGGAGAGTTGGGCAGGGAATAACTTGATGAAATATAACAAGGGAAAGTGTAGAGTCCTGCATCTGGGCAGGAACAACCCCAGGTTCCAGTATAGGCTGGGAAACGACCTGTTAGAGAGCAGTGTAGGGGAGAGGGACCTGGGTGTCCTAGTGGATGACAGGATGACCATGAGCCAACACTGTGCCCTTGTGGCCAAGAAGGCCAATGGCATCCTGGGGTGTATTAGAAGGGGGTGGTTAGTAGGTCGAGAGAGGTCCTCCTTCCCCTCTACTCTGCCCTGGTGAGACCGCATCTGGAATATTGTGTCCAGTTCTGGGCCCCTCAGTTCAAGAAGGACAGGGACCTGCTGGAGAGAGTCCAGCGCAGGGCAACTAAGATGATTAAGGGAGTGGAGCATCTCCCTTATGAGGAAAGACTGAGGGAGCTGGGTCTCTATAGTTTGGAGGAGACTGAGGGGTGACCTTGTTAGTGTATATAAATATATAAAGGGGGAGTGTCACGAGGATGGAGCCAGGCTCTACTCAGTGGCAAACAGTGATAGGACAAGGCGTAATGGGTACAAACTGGAACACAAGAGGTTCCACTTAAACTTGAGAAGAAACTTCTTCTCAGTGAGGGTGACGAAACACTGGAACAGGCTGCCCAGGGAGGTTGTGGAGTCTCCTTCCCTGGAGACATTCAAAACCCGCCTGGACACATTCCTGTGTAACATTATCTAGGTGTTCCTGCTCCTGCAGGGGGATTGGGCTAGATGATCTTTTGAGGTCCCTTCCAATCTCTAGCATACTGTGATACTGTAAAGGGCATTGCTATTTATAGTGCTGCTTTGCTTTTAGTTTCCTTGAAGCAAAATAAAACTCCAGGGCTTAAAACAGCTCTTTCATTTAATTTTGAGGTTCACCCTGAGGTAGTTCAGATTTTTTATGCTATTCTTTTTAAGACTGATCAAACACTATTTATTTTAGATAAGGACATTTATTGTGTGAAAAAACTGATACCATAATGCTCACAAATCTTGGTTAGTTTTGCTTTACTAACTGGAGTATTTCAGTATCATCAAAGGGGTGATAATTTACCATTAATTGTTTTTTGGTGTGATTAAAAATGTTTTATTCAGTAAGGTCTTTCAGGGGTGCACAATGCATACAAATGTTTTCCCAGAGGTAATTTAATGATGTAGTAACTGTTGCAACTTGTTCATCTTACTTCATATATAACAGAAGGTGTTTATGAAAAGTTCTGTTTGATATTCACTTCTTAAAATGAAAAGACCAAACCAGTGTTAAGTCTTTATTACTCTGTCCTGATAGAATTTTAATGTGGAACAGGGTGTCTGCTAACATTGAACATTACATGTGTAATGAGACTTTCTAATGTGGATATTGGGAACATTTTTCATCACAGACAGGGTAATCAGGTATTGAAACAGGTTTCCCAGGGAAGTTGTGGAATCACTGTTCCTGGAGGTGTTCAAAAACCGTGTAGATGAGACCCTCAGTGATATAGTTTAGTGGTGGTCTTGTCAGGCCTGGAATAATGATTGGAATTGGTGATCTCAAAGGTCTTTTCCAACCTCATTGATTCTATGATTCTATGATTAAAGTTTACAATACTTATCCAACAAAGACTTACTCATATATTTAGGTTTTGCATAGCAAGTAAATTCTGAGTGCACTGTAATCAATGGAAATTTTGCCAAGGCTAGGTTTTCACCTTCAACAACACTGATAACACACAGATGTTTTAGTTGTTGCTAAGTAATGCTTACCTTGATCGTGTACTTACTCTGTCAGTGAGGAGGCGCACGGGAAGCTGGGAGGAAGCAGAGAGGACACCTGACCCAAACTATCCAAAGAGGTATTCCATACCATACCACGTGTCCTGGGTTCAGCAGTAGCAGTCATGTTTTTTTCCTTTGTGTTAGCTGGTGCAGTGCTGTGTTTTGACTTCCAGCCTGAGAACAGTGTTGGTGAAGCCGATGTTTTCGGTTGTTGCTAAGTGATGTTTACCCTGACCAAGGACTGTGTGAGGCTCATGCTCTGCCAGGGAGGAGGGGAAGCTGGGAGGAAGCAGGGACGGGGCGCCTGACCCGGGCTAGCCGGGGAGGTATTCCATACCACAGCACGTCATGCCCGGGGTGAGGGGTAACTGGGAGTTACCCGGAAGGACACGGACTTCCGGGTGGAACTCGTTTTTCTTGGCCGGTGGTGTCATATTCTCTTCCCTTGTTATTTTCCCTTATCATTGTTGTAGTTGATAGTAGCAGTGGTGATTTGTTGCTGGACTGTTCTTGTCTCAACCCGTAAGAGTTGCACTCTCTCGATCATCCTCCCCGTTCCTCCGGGAGCGGGGAAGGGGAGAGCCCCAGTGCGGGGGGGGGGGGGGTGTGGACACGGACCTCGATTGTTGTCAGCTCGGCACCACTCACTGGGAGTGAGTGAACAAGTTACCTGACTGGGTTTAAACCACGACAGCACGTCATGCCTAATATATAAATTGGGGGAAGTTACCCAGAAGGGGCAGGTTGCTGCTCTCTGTATTGGTTGGTTGGTGGTGGGTGAGCAATTGTATTGAACATCATTTGTGTTTATTATTGTTTTTCCCCTTCCCTTTTTAAATTTTGTATTGTCTCTCTTTGTTATTTCCCTTATCATTATTATTATTGGTGGCAGTAGTAGTAGTTTTGTATTATACTTTAGTTACTGGACTGTGGGATTCTTTTGATTCCCCTCCCCATCCGTCTGGGAGCACAAAGGCAGGGAACAAGGTAGAGAGTGAGCGAGCAGCTGCATGGTTCTGTTACCAGCTGGGCTTAAACCATGACACTAGTCTAATGCTGTGACTAAAGATACATTAGCAAACTTCTTTATTCAAATGTAAACTCTTAAATTGCCTATAAAATTGCAGTTATGCAGAATGCTGTTCTTCCAACTTACTTAAGAAACAAGCAGGTGACAAACAGTTGAAACAGATTCTGTGTTTCAAGTACATGAGACAGCTTCCTCCTATTTAAACATAACACCTATAAATACTTCACATTTTAGAAATATGTGGGTAATGTGGCTTAATGCCACTCATTACCTGTCATCCATTTGAGAAGTAGCATTAATTTGCTACATTTGTAGCTCATTTAGTAGATGAAATATAATTTGTAGGGTAGGTAATAAAGGTTTCCTTTGGGGGGGGAAATACAAATGTGGATCATGAATTATGTTGCTTGTATACTGAAATATGGTGTAGTAATTCTGTATGAAATTTTTCTTCATGAAAACAATGTGTCAGATAGTGCCTTTAAAATTAGTGTAAATCAAAAATAAGTCCAGGTTAATCACCTTTACAAGAGAGTACCAGTGGTTTTATCCTGATTATGAACTGTTTCAGATATTTCTGATTATAAAAAAAATAATTTGAGCTAGGTTAATATTTTTTATTTGTTTTCTGATTACTATCTGACCTAGATGTGTTAGTAGGCCAGTAGCAGGTCTCCTTCCTTATGCTCTTCAGCAGCAATAACCTCTGCTTTCCTTCCCTCCTTCCCTCCCCTTGTGCTCTACTTCAGTTTTGTGTGCCATGGCTCTCTTCTTCTCCCAGTTATCCTGTTCTCCTATCCATCAGCTTCTATTCTTTACAGAACTTTACAGCTAGCTACAGAAAGGTACAAATGAGAGAAAGTTCACAAAACTGGTGACTTACTGCAGTCACGTTATTAACATTAGCAGTCTTTCACATGAAAGAAAACTTTAAGAGACCACAGATGGATGGCAAACTGCAAGCTTGTGAGTCAATGCCAATATACCTTAAACAATTTTAGGCCTTGCAGTAAAGTGAATTAAAGAACTGGGTCATCAACAAACACTGGCAAATCCACAGCCTCTCAGCAGTTTCTCTGCTTCAGCTGAGCTGAAAAGAAAGGGATTTATTGGAATCAATAATGCTAAATTGTCATATGCAATACTGCATAATGGTAACACTTAACAGCTAAGCATAGAGTAGGTATACCTTTCTGGAAACCGATTCTGATTGTCCATGTGTTTGGCAGTTAAATTGCTCCTCTTGCTGATTTCTCAATAGGCATGAGAAAGGGATTGCTTTCTAGTACTGTATTGAAACCACCAATGTAAATGCAACTATCTACAGGATTTCCAGTCAATTTTTCAGTACTAAAGTGTAAGCGGCGAGGAGAAGCAGACAGGCCAACCCAATATGGGTGATAAGCAAACTTCTACTTTATCTGTGACGCAGTTCACATATATATAGGAGTGGTATTGAGCCAGTCCTCCTTGGCACCACAGTATTGGCTAGCCCCACACAGCTTCCTCCACATTCTCCTCCCATGTCCGGTTTCCGGTTACCTGTGGGAGCCACCCCCTGCCTTGCTCACACAGTCCTCCAGGGCTCTATGGTCCTGCTCTTAGAGTCATTCTGCAACAATTCCCCCCTTTTCCTTTGTGCGAGCAAGGCATTGTGGGTTATTCTGTTCACCTGTTTTATCACACAACTATAAGCAAGTCTAATAGCTACGATGATTAACTTAACAATGATACATAAACTGAAATACTTTAAACAGCAGTGTTTGACTCAACCTGTAATGCCCCGTGAAGACAACCATCTAGTTATTCTTAGGATATTCCTCATTTACTATTGCTGGGTAAGCTGAGCCACGGTTCTCAGTTGTGCATGCATCGAATTAGCATAATCAGAGAGACTCATACAACACATTCCATCAAACTCTTCACATCCATGTCCCTGTTCCAACAACAAAAGGTTCTGCAGTGTTGCATGTCTTATAGAGTCAACATTAAACAACAAATCAGAAATTGCCTTCGATGTAGAATTGTCTGCTTAGCAACTCAGCAACCCAGTCTGCTTAGTTGAGCCAAGGGCCCGGCTGAAGCACTTACAGTGATTTGGCATATTATGATTGGATACATGTTTTGAAGACCCTTAGTGACTAACATATAACTGGTTAAACACAGGTGTGAGAACTCAACCTTGAAAGCTTGCCAACAGTCCACAGTTCTCATTAACTTGGTGAATTCCAGCCTCTTGTCTTGCTTGCTTAAGCTTCTTCGGGCCTCTCATGGCCTTGCTGTATCTTTCAGGACTATTCAAAGTTTATGTATTAATTATGCATTCTCCCGTGAGAACACTGTCTCCACATCTTCCCCCTTTACGTTTTTTATATATAGTTTGGGTGACCCTACTTGAGCAGGGGATCTGGGCTAGATTATATCTCCAACATATGCCAACTACAGACTGCTGGGGTTGCCCCTTTTTTCTGCTGTATGGCTCTCTGATCCTTCACATCAAGGTCTGGCATGGCATGTGTCCCCACAGCTCCACGCCTGCTGGGTTGCAGCCAACAGCGGAGCTAAAGGTTCTTCTTGGTGGTAAACATAGAAGCCAACCCAGTCTTGCCCTTGATTGTGGTAGCAGGCATTTGGTCAGCCTCAGTCCTTGCAACTTGCTGTCAATGCACAGTTTCACCTGCTTCATCCAATAACAAGTCGCTACTACAGTAAGGCACACACAAATTTACATTAGCAGAGTAACTATTACAGGGTGCAGCAGCATGTTGAAGATGCTGATGGCAGTGAGGGACTAGCCAAAGAAATTTCTTACCAGTGGAATTCTCCCACCCTCTTAATTTGTTCCATCACCTGCTTTATAAGACTACCATTGTATTAAAATCTTTCTAGCTTTTGCCTTAGCCTTTTTCTAGCAGCTACTGCAAATTTCCATACTCTAACATCTCTTTTACAAGTGACAAATCTATGCAATACAAGGTGCAGTTTCTTATTAGCAACTAGCTAGTAAATACAGGTGGTTTTATACACAAAATCACAACCTCTAATAATAGCTACTTTACAAGCACACATATTCAGGATGTTACTTTTCAGTTGCCCCGAAGTGATGTTTTGCAGTCATTCTTTTTTCTCTTCCTCTATCTCAGTCTGCTTGGGGTATTCATGGTCAGCTCCTGTAGCTGAGGCATCAGGTTTTTCCATTAGTCTGTCCAGCTCATGGCAAGGCTTCACAAACTTTGCAGGCAGTCGCCATGGACCTGTAGGCAGGAGGACACAAGTATACCCCCTCCCCCAGGTTATCAATTCTTCAGTTCTTGAGAAGTAGACAGGTTAGACAGGTTAAATGTAGGATCATTACTCTCTCTGCCCCCCACCCCCCTTTTTTTTTTTTTTTTATAATCCCTGCAAAAGCCGTCCTGCTGGGCAGCAACTATAGCGGCCTGCCTGCTTCAGCAGCAGCCATAAATACCCGCCGGCAACCGCACCTTTATATTAACCCTTTCATGCCCGAAATGTTAAACAGCTACCCGTTGAAAGCTTTTACATGAACCCAACAACAAGAAAAATACACAGAACACCGTCTGCCCTCAGCACACACATACAAACACACGCCACACAACTACAATATTTGAAGCACAAAATCCAGACAATCATTACTCCCACTACAGTTCCACGTACAGAACGTGGCACAAGGACCCTGTGGAGACTAACAGCAAACCAGCTCTGAGAAGCATCATTGCAGTGCAAGGTGGCAGGCTCAACCTTAGCGAGCGTCCCCACAGAGGCTCTGCTTCCCCCACTCTGCTTCCAGCCTGTGCTGGAAGAAGTGGCCAGCAGTATCTACAGATGTCTCCAAGGGTTGATAGAAACTTGGACATATATTTACCAACTTCTAGTACATGAGTATCACAGAGAAACTGTATGGGCTCCCCCTGTCAATTGCAAGAAAAAATCATAACATATACAGCTTGAGTGTAAGAGGATTTTAACGCATACGTGGTCACTGTTTGTCAGGCCTACTTAACTGTTTTGAGATCAAGAGCTTCCCACTCTTTAGCCCCCTGCTGTGTAGCAAACACAGGATATGCAAAGATGCCCATTGCAGAAAATTCCCCAGTAATGATCGCATCCTTGGTTACCCATTGTTACAACTGAGCGTCTCCAGGGCCAGTGAGTCTGAGCAGACCGACCCGGGAGACGAAGAGTCAGAGTCTGGAAGCAGAGGATATAAATCTGGCTCGGATTCAGGGACTGATCCTGGGCTGAACTCAGGGTCTCCGTTGCTCGCAGCTGTGTCTTTCTTATCAGATGTCTCTCGTTCGGTATGTAGCCATCTGCAGACCTGGCTGCTCCATAACTGAGTTAAAAATTTTTTCACTCTAGGGCATAGTGGGTTGGAGAGGCTCGCAGTTCCTTTAAATCTCCCGCTAGCGCATGATCTCTATTTTCTACTGCGTGCTTCAAAATGGCGCCGCAATCGATCTGGCGCCGAGGCACCGCCCTCTTTCTTTCAGATTCCTCGATATTTATCATGCTTATACCTTCTAATATACTTCCTCTGTCCTTTTCAAAGTCCCTACTTTCAGAACTGAGGTGGTGGGGGAGCAGGGGTTTACACCTCCTCCGCGGCACCTTCTGATGGAGGGGGAGAAAAGGAAGGGGGGGGGGGGGGAACCCTGTGCTCCCGCGGGTTGGGGGAAACGAGTTGTAATCTTCCCCCGGCTTCAACCGACCAGGGACGTCTGTTCCTAGTTTCTCCGTTGCTACCACGGCAGTTTTCTTTTCCGCCTTGTAACCTTTTATACAGTTTATTACTTCTCTCCGTGGATTACCGAGTTTCTCTGCCATTTTATCATCATTGAGCATTGAGTCAAATAGTTCATCACCAAACTTTCACCACTCACTCACCTCAAAAACTGTATTAGGATCTACAAAAAATCCCTTAGCCTTCCGTACAGCCACTAGACCTGCTAGCTGCTTTAGAGTCTCAGGCTCAATTCCCTGCTTTTATAAAAAGCACTGTAATAAGTTCAGGGCTCAATTCCCCGCTTTTATAAAAAGCACTGTAATAAGTCCAGGGCTACCTCTCGGTCCATTTTCATGGAGGCTTTTTCCGGATCGTCTTCTTCTGGATCGTCCTGTAACCTCGGTCTCTGGGTCGGCCGCCTGACGCAGCAGTGTCCGCTTCACCCCAGCGGCGGACTCCTTTTGGTTAGTCCAAGCACCTGGGTCCGTCACGCCACCGCAGCAGCATTGCCCGTGCTCCCCGGCCACTGTCGCTCACTCGTCGTTCCGGGTCCCCGTTAACCGGGGCCCTGTATCCGGGTCCCCGTTAAACCGAGGCCCTGTATCTGGGTCCCCGTTAACCGGGGCCCTGTATTCTGGGTCCTCGTTAAATCGGGGCCCTGTATCCGAGTCCGCGTTAACCGGGGCCCTGTAATCCGGGTCCCCGCTAGTCGGGGCCCTGTATCCGGGTCCCCAGTGACCGGGGCCCTGTAGTCCGCATCCCTGTTCGGGCGCCATTTGTGAGCGGCAAGGAGAAGCAGACAGGCCAACCCAATATGGGTGATAAGCAAACTTCTACGTTATTTGTGACGCAGTTCACGTATATATAGGAGTGGTATTCAGCCACTCCTCCTTGGCACCACAGTATTGGTTAGCCCCACACAGCTTCCTCCACATTCTCCTCCCATGTCCGGTTTCCGGTTACCTGTGGGGGCCACCCCCTGCCTTGCTCGCACAGTCCTCCAGGGCTCTATGGTCCTGCTCTTAGAGTCATTCTGCAACACTAAAGCACTAATTTCTCTCATAAGTAAATGAAAACAGATTTAAGGTGCATGCATCTATGGAAATCATTGTGAGAGGATGTACTCTTACCTGAAGAATAGATCATTTTTGAGACATATATATTCATGAAGTGGGAACATACTTCTTTCAAGAGTCCTGGGTTCAGCAGTAGCAGTCATTTTTCTCCTTCTTAGTAGCTGGTGCAATGCTGTGTTTTTGACTTTCAGCCTGGTAATAATGCTGATAACATCGATGTTTTTACTTGTTGCTAAGTAATGTTTACCCTGACCAAGGACTTTCTGAGTGTTATGCTCTGCCAGGCAGCAGGGGAAGCCAGGAGAAAGCAGAGACAGGACACCCGACAGAAGCTAGCCAAAGAGGTGTTCCATACTACAGCGCGCCATGCCCAGTATACAAACTGGGGGCAGTTACCCAGAAGGGCTAGATCACTGCTCCGGTTCAGTTGGGTATCTGTCGGCAGGTGGCGAGCAGTTGTATTCTCTTCCCTTGTTATTTCCCTTATCAGTGTGATTATTGGTGGCAGCAGCAGTGGTTTTGTGTTATACCTTAGTTACTGGACTGTTCTTATCTTGACCCATGGGAGTTACATTCTATTGATTCTCCTCCCCGTCCCTCCGGGAGCAGGGGGCAGGAAGAGGGGAGAGTGAGCAAGTGGCTGCGTGGTTCTGAGTTACCGTCTGGGCTTAAACCACAGCATACTTTGCATTCCATACTTAAGTGAAAACCATTAGATGTTTTGTGTACTGCAAAGCTTAAACTACATTGTGACTGAGAATTTAAAGAGAAAAGATTTTATCTTTGTGATGAAAATGCCTTGGGCCTAGAACTGTTTTACTGAAGATGTCAATGAGATTTCTGTGCTCCTTTCTTACTAGAACTGTGTTCAGTTGCAGTAGTATCTACAGAGTAATCTTTTTGATACTTTTGTATTTTTCAATTAATCTTTCAATCCATTTTTGACAGTGGTCTTGCAGGTTTTCACTGAGGCTCATTAACTGCAGCTATAGTTTCTGTGTCACTTTATGGAGGTAGGCCTATCTCTTGCCCAGCATTTCGAAAAAGCTTAAATACTGGGTGTTGTAGTATCAGGTAAAGGAGAACACATGTGTGTATTTATATGAATGGAGGCATACATTGTGGGAACTGCAAGCTTTCCTGTTCCCAGTATGTGATTAATTGAAGAAGAAGAATTGCTGATAGTGCATCTGCATCTTGAGTAAACCAGGGAGTGTTTGTGTGCAAGGATGGGCTGGGAAACAACCTAGGGAGTGATTGTTTATAGAATGAAATTTATAGTGACTGAAAACAGTCACTGTGAATGATGTGGTTTCTGTTTGGCTTCATAGCTCAGACCCGTATCCATATGTTACCACACCGGAGTAAATAAAGTAGAACTAGTTGTGAAAGCAGTGTGTGTATGTGTGTGTGCATGTCTGTGTTTAGCTTCTTTCTGTACAGATACCACAATACATGAACATGTACATGTTTGTGCACATGTAGTCATAACGTTCTTCCTTCTTTCAGGTCTTCTGCATGAGAATGCACCTCAAATCCTGTGTTCAGTTCTGGGCCCCAAGGTGCTGGAGCAGACCCCACTAAGATGCTGGAGCAGGTCCAGAGGAGAGAAACCGAGCTGGTGAAGGACATGGAGGACAAGTGTGATGAGGAACGGCTGAGGGAACTGGAGGGGTTTAGTCTGGAGAAGAGAAGACTCAGGGGGGACCTTATCTCTCTCTATAACTGCCTGAAAGGAGGATGGAGCCAGGAGGTGGCTGGTCTCTTCTCCCATGTAACACGATAGGACAAGACAAAACAGCCACAACCTGTGCCAGGGGAGGTTTAGACTCCCCGGGCACATTAAGAAAATGTGCCATTAGGATATCAGGAAAAATTTCTTCACTGAAAGGGTGGTCAGGCGTTGGAACAGGCTGCCCAGGGCAGTAGTGTAGACACCATCCCTAGAAGTGTTCAAATAATGTGTAGATGAGGCCTTTGGTGGCACGGTTTAGTGGTGCACTTGGCAGTCCTGGGGAATGGTTGGACTTGATGACCTTGAAGGTCTTTTCCAATCTAGTTTATTCTATGATTCTATTTAAGAAGCCGTCATCCTGTTCAAGAGTTAAGTCATTCCAAGTTCTTGGAGACATGATCTCTCTCCAGTCTCTCAACAATACTCTGGAAGAGCATCTATAGTAAATGTAGGCTGTGATTTTCTCACAGCACTTCACTAGAGGCACAACTGATATTATGCCCACGTGGCATGACATGACAGGGAGGTCTGTCTTCATTCCTTTCTGGAAAATAATAGGTTGTTTGTGTTATTTTTAAATGCATTATACTAACAGCTAAGGAACCTCATTGTATTAGGCACAGCGTTACAGAGAACAGCCTTTGCCTTTACCAAGTTTTTGTTACAGTAGCATCTGTAGAGGATACTGTTTTATCAAATAAACTTGAAACAAACCTCATTTACATGAGAAAAGACTTTATGGCTTTATATTTTTGACCAAATTATTCACTCAATTCAACATAAATTCAGTTTTGTTTTTGTGATATCAGAGCTACAGACTTTGTGGGTAAAATGCAGTCTATATCTCCATTCCCACACATATTTTCCTGCTGTGGAATTTGCATTCTAATCTACATAAATTTGGAATAAAATCATCAGGATTTGTTTTCACACCACAGCATTAGTGGCCTTCTACATCTGAACTACCTGCTAGCTTTGGTAACACTGTGCAAAAAAAGCTTCTCCTTATTTTTCTTCTGCTACCACTTCTTTAAACAGGATGCTGATTTCTTATAGAAACCCATTTTATTTAATCTCAGTTACCATAATCATCTCAGTTAAGATAGTCCTTTTCTTCCTTTTTTTTTTGAGTGGCAGAAGATACAAAGTGGCTTTTACTAGCATAGCTAGCATATCATAAAAATATGTCTGAAATACATTTTTTTATCTCTTATCTGAAATTTATATGGATACCAGGATTTTATTAACCTCGTTTGTTGTGTTACCTGAAGCAATTTATTGTGGTTTATCTGCAAGGTATAAATTCACTGAATTCACACTTGAGTACCAATACTTTCTATGCAAGTTCAAAAATATATATCAGATAAGAATTGTTGATTTATAGCTTCTAATTTCTCACATCTCTTCTCACAGTGTCAGCACTGTGCCTTAAGATTTTTCCTGCATTCCTCTCATGTATGCATACCATATATTTTATTTGTCATCTTGCCTTCTTTCTTGAAAAGGGATTATATTAATGGGTCGTATACCTAAATAAGCTTTTGCATAACATCCCATGATCAGTCATTTTTAGCTGCAAATTTCTTTTACTATTTTAGAAAAGATTTTTAGTTAATGTAGTGCCTTTGTCCAAATCATCCTTTCAACTCTGATAAGCACTGAAAAGAAAAACCTAATGGATTTGTGTTTTCAGAGTTGTATACTGACGACAGAAATAAAACCCAAACAGCTTTACTGATGCCATTACAGTATTTTTCTAGGTTTTCAATTTTACACCAGCTTTTGAGAAAGGATACTGAATGTTGGGTTCCATTTCTCTTAATGGCCTTTAATTGTAAAGCTCTCCAATGAACATGATAAATTGCAGTTGTCATGTGGTAAACAGCAGAACATCATAATTTTGCATTGTGCAACATCTTTTTTGCTTGATGTCACTTTGTACCCATTGATTAGAAAAGGAGGAAGTCCCTAAAATTTCCTTTCTCTGAAATAATGTTGTCTCAACCTGGTTACCCATGTTGCTGATAAAGATCTCTATTCATAAGATCATTGACCATATGATTCACAAGTCTTCCTCTGCTTCAGGAAATTGCCATATATCAATGTCTGAAAGTCAAATAATTTCTCATTTTAAACTGTTCCACACTAATAAAATGATTATGACCTAACTTTTAGCTGTTTATCCATGCAGTGCAACACTTAAAACAGGGATATTATACCCTGAATGCCGGAATTGCTTAGTGACCTCTGATTAATAAATTCAAAGTTGTTTTATTTTTTAATAGGTTAATCTTACCATTTCTTTCTAAAGGCAAATATTTTATTTTTATATGTAGACATCATTACATGTCCTTGTATATTGTAGTAAAATTCATTTTTTTAGCAAATTACTTTGCCCATCATCATCAGTTTCCATTTAATTTTGTATTCAAATCAACATATGTGAATGTATTTCCTTAGGCAGTGACAGCCTTTATTTAATTTGAATTTGCCATCTAATTGGAGAAAACTAAAGTATTGAGATAGCATTACCTTGTTATATTCTTCTCTACTTATGACTGGACCACATTAGGTAAGGTCTGGTCCAGTATGACGTCCTGTTGACAAGATGAAAACTGGGACTATGAGCTTCACTCTTATTGAGCCATACCAGGTGTACAATTTGCAATGGATTTTTCTGGAAGCCTTGGTGTTGTGGTTTAAGCCCAGCTGGCAACCCAGAACCACGCAGCCACTTGCTCACTCTCCCCTCTTCTTGCCCCCTGCTCCCGGAGGGACGGGGAGGAGAGTCAATAGAATGTAACTCCCATGGGTTGAGATAAGAACAGTCCAGTAACTAAGGTATAACACAAACCACTACTGCTACAACCAATAATAATAATGATAAGGGAAATAACAAGGGAAGAAAATACAACCGCTCACCACCTGCCAACCGATACCCACCAGAACCAGAGGAGCAATCCAGTTTCTATACTGGGCACGGCATGCTGTGGTATGTAATACCTCTTTGGCAAGCTTCTGTCAGGTGACCTGTCTCTGCTTTCTCCTGGCTTCCCCTGCTGCCTGGCAGAGCATAACACTCAGAAAGTCCTTGGTCAGGGTAAACATTATTTAGCAACAAGTAAAAACATTGAAAGTCAAAAACACAGCACTGCACCAGCTACTAAGAAGGAGAAAAATGACCACTACTGCTGAACCCAGGACAGTATCCACACCCTATTCCATACCATTCACATCATGCTTAGATCCTATGTTTTTCAATATGCCGTCACTCTTGTCTCATACATACATATAGATCCACACACACACAAAGAGAATCATTCCTTAGGGCATGGACCAATCCCCATAAAGCTGCTCAGTTCATCCAATCCATAATGTTGGGTTCCATCTCCTGTAACAGCCTTTCAGAGCAGCAGAGGCTGTGTGCAGTGTTGGATTGCTGCCTGCAGATGACACTGAGGAACTTGCCTGGTCACTGCAGAACTCATCTGGTTTCATCATTCTCTGTTAGGATAATGGTCGGAGGGAAGTCAGGGCCAGCCATCGGTGACCTGAATATTTCTAGTTGGTGGCTAATAAAAGTGCTACATAGCAAGTAACAGCATACAATTGAATTCATTGACTATTTACCCTAAGTCAAATCCCCTTGGGGTATACATCGGACTTCCCCATCTTCCTGCATTACACACCAAGTATATCCGGGTCCCTACGCAAAAGCAATCCCACGAGTGGGTTTTCCTTTACCTGAAGCAGGAATAACCCAGACTGTCTTCCCCAGCAAATTCTTCATATGCACCACAGGAACTTTGTCTCCTTCTACAGTATGTAAAAGTTCTGACTGGGCCGGGCCAGGCCTGTTGGCAGATCCTCTGGTGTTGACCAACCAGGTGGCTCTTGGTAAACATATATCCCAATGTTTGAAAGTCCCACCACCCATTGCTCTCAGTGTAGCTTTTAACAGCCCATTGTACTGTTGGATTTTCCCAGAGGCTGGTGCATGGTAGGGGATGTGATATACTCTCTCTTTGGCCCAAATGTCTATCAGATTCTTCCAGAAATGAGTTCCACTGTCTGACTCGATTCTCTCTGTGGTGCCATGTTGCCACAAAATCTGTTTCTCAAGGCCCAGGATAGTGTTCTGGGCAGTGGCGTGGGGCACCGTGTATGTTCCCAGCCATCCAGTGGTTGCTTCCACCATGGTAAACACAAGACACTTGCCTTGGCGGGTTGGTGGCAGTGTGATATAGTCAATCTGCCAGGCCTCCCTATATTTGTACTTCAGCCATCGTCCTCCATACCAAAGAGGCTTTAACCATTTAGCTTGCTTAATTGCAGCACATGTTTCACACTCATAAATAATGTGGGCAATAGTGTCCATTGTTAAGTCCACCCCTCGATCACGAGCCCATATGTATGTTGCATTTTTGCCCTGATGGCCTGAAGTGTCATGTTGCCAATCTAAGTCCATCTGAGCCACTTCAATCTTAGCCGCTTTATCCACTTGTTGGTCATTCTGGTGTTCCTCAGTGGCCCGACTCTTGGGTACATGAGCATCTACATGGTGTACCTTCACCACCAGTTTCTGCACCCAGGCAGTGATATCTTGCCACAGTGCAGCAGCCCAGACTGGTTTACCTCTGCATTGCCAGTTGCTCTGCTTCCATCATTGCAACCACCCCCACAGGGTATTTGCCACCATCCATGAGTCAGTATCAGGATAGGGTACTGGCCACTTTTCTCGTTCAGCAATGTCCAAGGCCAGCTGGATGGCTTTCACCTTGGCAAACTGACTCGATCCACCTTTTCCTTCAGCAGTTTTTGCAACTGGTTCTCAGGGACTCCATACAGCTGCCTTCCATCTCCGATGCTTCCAAAGCACTGGAGGGGCCCACTGGACTAGATACTTGCCCAAACTGTCCCGCACAGCCTGCCACTCATGGCTGTCTAGCCTCAGGAAAAATCTCTTGGTGGTCCTCCTGTATCATCATTTAAACCTAGACAAGAACTGAGCAGGACACTGCTTAGCTTCCAAGATTGGACAAGTTTGGGCGTTTTCAGGGTGGTGTGTTTGTAAGCAAAACATAGCATATGCAGCAGCAAGCAGGTTCCCAGCAAGATGAGCAGGGTGCTTTCAAGGGCAATGAAAGGATATTTAGGATCTCTAAGTCTTCCAGAATCTACTCCCACTGTAAATGGTCTGATGGGGGAGCTGGGAACGTAAGAGAATGTCTCTTTCATAGGTTTATTACCTGAGGAGGAAACTAAAGATACGTAACTTCTAAACACTTCCACTATATACCTCCCAAAGCATAGTGGTGATGACCATACTGGGAACACAAGCCAGCCCAGTTTCATAATCAATGAGTCTACTATATTACAATTTATTGCGTAAAGTACAGTGAAACAAGAACCTTAGCCCAAGCCCCCCAGCCGATAAACATTAAAACTTACCTGCTGTAAGTAAGGTGTGACATGCTGAAACTCCGAGATAAAGAGCAACAACTTTGAGAGCCAATAACTCAGCATTGTGACGAGTGACTATTAATCCGAAACAATGAATGCTTATCACAAATATGATTAGGCACACTCTGGTCACATCTCTCTTTATCTCAACCCTTCAAGCCCCACATTGGATGCCACAAAGAACTGTCATGGTTTAAGCCCAGCTGGCAACCCAGAACGATGCAGCTGCTCACTCACTCCCCAGCGTCTTCCTCCCCCTGGCTCCTGGAGAGATGTGGAGGACAATCAAAAGAATGTAACTCCCACATGTTGAGATAAGAACAGTCCAGTAACTAAGGTATAACACAAAATCATTGCTGCTACCACCAATAATACTCATAGAATCATAGAGTCATAGAATCATAGAATCGTTAGGGTTGGAAAGGACCTTAAGATCATCTACTTCCAACCCCCCTGCCGTGGGCAGGGACACCTCACATTAATTCATATCACCTAAGGCCTCGTCCAACCTGGCCTTGAACACTGCCAGGGATAGAGCATTCACAACATCCCTGGGCAACCCATTCCACTGCCTCACCACCCTAACAGGAAAGAATTTCCTTCTTATATCCAACCTAAACTTCCCCTGTTTAAGTTATAACCAGTTACCCCTTGTCCTGTCACTACACACCCTAATGAAGAGTCCCTCTCCAGCATCCCTATAGGCCCCCTTCAGATACTGGAAAGCTGCTATGAGGTCTCCACACAGCCTTCTCTTCTCCAGGCTGAACAACCCCAACTTCCTCAGCCTGTCTTCATATGGGAGGTGCTCCAGTCCCCTGATCATCCTTGTGGCCCTTCTCTGGACTTGTTCCAACAGTTCCATGTCCTTTTTATGTTGAGGACACCAGAACTGTACACAATACTTCACGTGAGGTCTCACAAGAGCAGAGTGGAGGGGCAGGATCACCTCCTTCGACCTGCTGGTCATGCTCCTTTTGATGCAGCCCAGGATACAGTTGGCTTTCTGGGCTGCAAGCGCACACTGCCGGCCCATGTTCATTTTCTCATCAACCAACACCCCCAAGTCCTTCTCCGCAGGGCTGCTCTGAATCTCTTCTCTGCCCAACCTGTAGCTGTGCCTGATAAGGGAAATAACAAGGGAAGAGAATACAACTTCTCACCACCCATCAATCAATACCCAGCTCGACCTGAGCAGCAATCTAGCCCTTCCGGGTAACTGCCCCCAGTTTATACTCCGGGCATGACATGCTGTGGTATGGAATACCTCTTTGGCTAGTTTGGGTCAGATGTCCTGTCCCTGCTACCTCCTGACTTCCCCTGCTCCCTGGCAGAGCATGAGACTCAGAGTAAACATTATTTAGCAACAAGTAAAAACATCGGTGTTATCAGCATTGCTCCCAGGCTGAAAGTCAAAAACACAGCACTGCACCAGCTACTAAGACTGAGAAAAATGCCTGCTACTGCTGAACCCAGGACACTTGGAAAAATTATATTCTTTAAGATAAAAGTATGACAATGTCTTTGTAAGTAAGACAGTGATAAGAATATGATTATGTATTAATAAATCCAAAACAAAGCTGTATGGAATAAAACCCACCATACACTATTTTCCTCTTGGGAATAAGAAAAGGAATGCACTGTAAATGCTATTTAGAGTGAGTGCTTTATTTTAGGAGTTCTTTAAGGTACTATGGATTTCCAGGCTTTCATTCAGAGGTGCAGCAAGAATTACATAAGTCCCAAGAAAAAATAAATATGCTATATTTGGATCTCTGCAGTTCTTTTAAGCTCGACAGTGAAAATGTCCCTTCCCAGGTCAGTGCCTTAACTATGGAAGTATAACATATTTTGCCTGTTTTTTTCTTTCCTTGTGTTTTGAGTTCTCTTATACCATGGCCCAGCCTCACTGGGAAGGGCATGTGATACTTGTACTGAATTAAAATTGTGTTTTGTTGTGCATAAAGGCAAAGTCATGGACAAGGTGACAAAAGGGCTCTCAAAATAAGGAAGGCATGCAACAAGAGGACCAGATGTCTCAAACTAAAGTAGGCCTTCCTCCTGTTGATAAGGCCTCAGAAATAGGTAAACAGCTGAAAAAGAAAACTAGAGAAGCCTCCCAGGGTCATACATTCGAGCAAACAAGAACATGTAGTTAATTGGCAAGACTAAGCAAGCATTGCAATGTCCTTAAGTAACAGATTTCCATAAAAGGTTGAACTGTGTGGGGCTATTTCCCCTCCAAATGACCACCACGATCCCCAGAGACCACTCCTCAAATTCACAGTGCCTGCACTACAGACTTATCTACCCAAATTACCATACGCCATAAGTAACAAGAATTGGATAGGCATTTCATGGAATTATAATGAAAATGTATTATATATATAATATATATAATATATATAATATATATATTATATATTATATATTATATATTATATATTATATATTATATATTATATATTATATTATATTATATTATATTATATTATATTATATTATATTATATTATATTATATTATATTATATTAATAATATATTATAATATATGTAATATATATGTGTAATTATAATGAGTATGTCTATAAGCTGTAAACTGGCTCTTTTCGGTGTACGTGTTAAGGTGGAGCAATCTCCAAGGCACCTGATAATGTAATAAATTTATGTCAGCTTCTTAATCTGTCATTCTGGTTAGAGAGTTTCTTTCCAAGATTTCTGTGACAATGTGATTATCTAAACTGGTTTGAACTTAGAATTTTGGGGGAAGATGGTGCATAGTGCTTTAAAGCACACTGAGGAAAAAAAAACAAGTCAAGACCTCCCATCTGTCTACTAGAGACCCAAATCAGCTTGACATGCCATGATTCACATATCTTTACATTTTCTCTTAAAGAGAAAACAGTTTGTGAAGGGGAGCTTGTGATCTGAATCATGAATTTAGAAGATCAGAGGACTAGAGCAGCTCTGCTCTGGAGACACGCTGAGAGAACTGGGCTTGTTCATCCTGGAGTAGAGAAGTCTTGTTAAGGGGAGACCTTAGAGCAGCTTCCAGTGCCTAAGAGGACTACAAGAAACCTGGAGACGGGCTTTTGGCAAAGGCATGTGGTGATAGGACAAGGGGAATGGCTTTAACCTGCCAGAAGGGAGATTGAGATGAGATCTTAGGCAGAAGTTCTTCCCTGTGAGGGTGGTGAGGCACTGGCACAGGTTGCCCAGAGAAGCTGTGGCTGCCCCATCCCTGGCAGTGTTCAAGGCCAGGCTGGATTGGTCTTGGAGCAACCTGCTCTAGTGGGAGGTCTCCCTGCCAGTGGCAGGGAACCGGGTGAGCTTTAAGGTCCCTTCCAACCCAAACCATTCTGTGATTCTATGGCAAGTTTTGTGCATTATTACAACTCTTGCAGGTTAGATGTTTCTTAAAGAAATTCTAGTAAAAAATATAACCTATCCTGAGGCATTCACTGCAGTGGCTGACAATCAGCTGTATCTCTGGAACTAAACAGGTCTTTCCAATGTGGAATTTACTGCCTTGTGTGATAGGCTTTATCCTGTTAAATTCCATGCAGTTGATGAACAAAGTGTCATCAGCTGGTTTTAGATGCTCTAAATGTAATTACAAGTCATTACTTGCTTTGGAATAATGTCAGATGTGTAAAGTTTAATGAAAAAAAGTTATATACAAAATGGCTGTTAATACAAACACAATCTGTTGCTAACAACCATATAATTATTTCCAGTTCTTACAAGAACAAAATGGAAAAGGATTTTAAATACTAGTAGTTTGTAAACAATGATCATAATGACATTGCAGTTCAGTAGCATTTTAATTCATGGATATTAAGATACGGCTCTACCTCTGGGGATTACAGCCTAGATATAATACACAATGCAGCTTGCCTGTTAGCTTCATTTAGCTGGTTCATTTACAAAAATATGAGTAAATGGGAAACAAATTGAAACCCAAAGGGTTACAGATACCAATATTTCATACTGAACTCCTGGAACTCTATTACAATTTCACAAAATGTGGAAGATATTCAAGAGATATGATTTACATTTCATTGACAGCCAACATTAATGTGATACAACTAAGTAAAACTTATGGGAAAACTTGCAAAAAGCAAGAGCAATACACCATGCACTGGCTTTAGAGGAACAAAGAGAAGATGGCAATGTATTTCAGCAGGTTGATAAATTTAAGAAATAGCTTTATGAATAAAACCAAGTTTTTGATATGACTCTTGAAGTTATACATTACTGTATAATTTTTGTGCTAAGTGGATAGAATGTGTTGTAGCCCTTGAGTAGAATCATAGAATAGTTAGGGTTGGAAAGGACCTTAACATCATCTACTTCCAACCCCCCTGCCATGGGCAGGGACACCTCACACTAAACCATGCCACAAAAAGCTTTGTCCAACCTGGCCTTGAACATCGCCAGGGATGGAGCATTCACAGCCTTCCTGGGCAACCCGTTCCAGTGACTCACCACCCTAACTGGAAAGAATTTCTTCCTTATATCCAATCTAAACTTCCCCTGTTTAAGTTATAACCAGTTACCCCTTGTCCTGTCACTACACACCCTAATGAAGAGTCCATCCCCAGCATCCTTGTAGCCCTCTCTTCAGATACTGGAAGGCTGCTATGAGGTCTCCACACAGCCTTCTCTTCTCCAGGCTGAACAACCCCAACTTCCTCAGCCTGTCTTCATATGGGAGGTGCTCCAGTCCCCTGATCATCCTTGTGGCCCTTCTCTGGACTTGTTCCAACAGTTCCATGTCCTTTTTATGTTGAGGACACCAGAACTGTACACAATACTTCACGTGAGGTCTCACAAGAACAGAGTAGAGGGGCAGGATCACCTCCTTCAACCTGCTGGTCACGTTCCTTTTGATGCAGCCCAGGATACGGTTGGCTTTCTGGGCTGCGAGTGCACACTGAAGCCAGCTCGTGTTCATTTTCTCATCAACCAACACCCCCAAGTCCTTCTCCACAGGGCTGCTCTGAATCTCTTCTTTGCCCAACCTGTAGCTGTGCCTGGGATTGCTCAAACCCAGGTGTAGGACCTTGCACTTGGCATGGTTAAACTTCATAAGGTTGGCCTCAGCCCACCTCACAAATGTGTCAAGGTCCCTCTGGATGGCATTCCTTCCCTCCAGGGTATCAACTGAATCACACAGCTTGGTGTCATCGGCAAACTTGCTGAGGGCGCACTCAGCAAGAAAGCCAATGTCACATCACCAGGATTAAGGCTTCACCTCGTAATAAAACCTGTGTACACAGAGCATTTCCAATAAAGTTGGCATGTTTAAGTCTCTGCAGATGAGTACCCCAAATAACTTCAGCACAGGAAAACTGAAGCAAGATGAAAATGAGTCAGCTAAAATAGAGAACATAGCTCTAAATGAAGACTACTTTCTGTAACTTCCAACAGAATGAAATAGGTGGGGTTTTATGTTGACGTTCCTTTGATAAAGAGGCTATATCAGTGCTGGTATATCTTAATTCTGAAAGAATAAGGTTGAAGGCTACAACTTAATAATATCAATTAATTATTAAGTATCATCATCATGATGTAAATAATTATATCTGGGCCATGTTCACAAGTTTTATAAATCACTAAGATAACTAGGAGTAAAAATTCCTTACACAGACATATTTGAGGGCAGCTGTATAGTATCAGATCTCCATCATGTAGGGTATGAGAATCTATTAAAACATATTTGAATGAGATGTTTTTACCTTGCTTAGGCAAGACTGCCAGTTCTCAAGGGAGGTTTTCCCCTCTTAATGAATGCTTGCAAGCCAATCTCCAGGAAGGTACTTCATTTTCCCACCATTTTTAAGCTATCAGAAACTGCAGCAGGAGGAGAGAGGGAGCAAGATTTTCAGGAGCATAACAGAAACCAAATGCTTCAGAAATTCCTAACAGACTGGTGTCTGGTCAGCAAATGCCAATGATTTTTTAAAGTTACTCCATAAATGTGCTTTGGAAATGAATGCCTTCTCCATTTTTCTTAAGCATCTTTAGATTCTGAATTATTTTGGATATAAAAACTGTTGGGTTTTTTTGTATGAATCAAGGTTATTAGAATAGGACAATACAAACTGAGTGAAATATTCCAGGTTATAAACTCAGATGCATGACTGGTGTGAAGTGTGGAAATATAAACATCTAGTTGAGATATAAGATGTAAGATTTTAATGTGTTGAAACTGGAAGGAGAAAAATAAGATCAGCATTACACTTCAGCCCAATGAATATGTTCAATGCATTCATCTCTGCATCAGTAAGATGAAAAAAAAAAGTCCTCGCTTGTAAGATGGAGCAATTTTAATTCTGGAAGAACTGCATAATAGGGAGATGCTGAATACAGCACTGGTTATTAAGGATATACATTTCTTCACACATTTTTTTTTCTTGGTTTAAAATGATTATTCATCCCTTTAGTGAATCCTGCGTGACTGCTTCAACCAGTACATAACTCATATTCTTTTTTGCTGTAAGCATGTTCCTTTTACCTGTATCTGTCTCAGGGCTTGCATTCCTCATGCAAAAATTTAATTTTCACATAAAGTCTGTATTGCAATTACTATTAAAACAATACAATAATTAATTATATATTCATGGTTGACTATTAAATAAATGCATAATTTAACCCATAAAAGCCCTTGTACCCACACACGGTGTTTTCAATGATTCTGCAGTATGCATTCTTCCGTAAGCATTTGTGTTATTTTTGTTACAGTAATTAATGTGGATTTAAAACGTATCTTGATGATGTGCAGGGCTTTTTTGTATATCAGCTGGGGACCCACACTGAAGCAATCTGTTTCTGAAGGACTGCACCCATGGAAGGGACCCACGCTGGAGCAGTTTGTGAAGAATTCAGCCCATGGGCAGGACTCACACTAGAGAAGTTTGTTTAGGATTGTCTCCTGTGTGAGGGACCCCAGGCTAAAATAGGAGAAGAGTGTGAGGAGAAAGGAACAGCTGAGACAACATGTAATGTACTGACTGGAAAACTCCATTCCCCATCTTCCTGTACTGCTTGATGAGAAAAGGTCAAGAAGATGGTAGAGAATGGGAAGAATGGAGAAGTAAGGGGGAAGGTATTTTAATTTGGTTTTATTTCTCCTTACTTTCACTTTTCATTGGTAGTAAATTAATTTCCCTGTGGCAAGTTTATTTTGCCCTTGATGGTAAATGATCTCCATGTCCTTATCTCACCCCATTAGCCTTTGGTTGCATTTTTCTTCCCAGTCCAGCTGAGAAGACATAGGAGCAGCTTGGTGGGCACCTAGGAACCAGCAAAGGTCAACCCACCTCAAATTCCCTGTGAAGTAACCACTAGTGCTTGTCCTTATCACTCTGAATTTAAGTACCACGAATTTTTTGGAGCCTCCAGAGTCACTGGCAGTGAAGCACTCTCAATTTTCAGTTTCCACTTTATAACTAAAGAAGTTTATTGTAATCTAGTCCAAATTCCTGAATTAATTAAGGGAATAAAAAGTTCAAGGTTCAAACATGCAAACACTGGAACTAATTTTTTAATATAATAAAAGTAATCCTTTCCAGAGTTGGTTATAGTCTAAACAACTTTTCTTTATGTTAAATATTATTGGTTTTGTATAGTTAGTTAACTTGAATTATGTTATTGTTAAAAGAAGATATCGTTAAATGACTGGCATAGGTACTTTGTGATGTATGATTACATATATTGTCACTTCTACTATACTTCCTTCTGATCATATGTGCCTATAACCACCATGGATGAAGACACCCAACACTGAGCCGAACAGTGTTTAAGAAACAGAGTGCCTGGTCATTGAGCTTGTCTCAAAAACTGTTTAATTCTATAGTCTGAGTCAGAGACAGGAAACTGAGCTTGTCTCAGCCACCATTTGACCATGGGAGGCCTTGAGCTTACTAAACAAATAACAAAGATGTTGGCTTGCAATAGATAGTAGATAGGGTTGTCCTGACCCCTTTGTTCAAAGCTGATAAGCCTCCACAGAAATGTAAAAGGATGACTCAATGGTGAGCTGACTCAGAGGCTGGAGTGGAAAAGCAGACACCAGGATATCGGCCATCCTTAAGACCCTTGTGGAACCTTAGTTTTGGAACTGCGTAAGTGTTCACTAAACAACACCCATCATTACCATAGTAACACCTCTCTATGCTTCATATGCAAATTATGGATAAGACCCCAAAATAACATGAATATAAAAATGCAGGGCTCAGGTCAGAGATGAATTCCCACCAGTGACGATACCCTGGGTGAAGAGGATCAGCGAGATGTCCCTGGTTCCATGGGTGGAGGTACTTCTCACCTTCTCTCTCATTTTCTCTCCCTTTCTCTCTCTCTCTTCTCTCCTATCCTCTCTTTTTCATTGAATATTGAATAGATCTAGGTAAAAAAACGTGGCATGGGACTTGTTGATCCAGTTAAAGTAATCATTGTTGAGTAATTTTATCTAACTATATGCCTTGTATTATGTATTAATAAATCATAAAACTGGTGGTTGGTGTCATTTCACCTTAATTCAATAGAAGAGTATCTTGAACTTGGTCATTGGACCCAGGGGGAGAATGGTCCTCCTAAATAACTCCTATCAGTTCATGACACTGTCTGTGCATCCTATATAACTAGAGGTCACCAGCTCAAAGACAGTGGTATGAGAGGGACAGAAAAACCCAGTGTATTTAACTTGTGTTTTATTTGCTGCTGTGCCTTTAAACTTGTATTTTGTTTTTAAATCCTAAAATATTCCTTTTTATTTGGATAAGAATAGATAATTTTAAAATAATTTTTGAATGGTAGCTATTTTCTGACCTGAAATCGAGAGATCATAAGCAGAAGCAGGTACATTCAGAAAAGGGATTATTTGAATGTATTTTTATTTAATTTGCACATGACTAGTAACTTTTAAAACAACAGTCTTGCCTGGCAAAAGGATAGACAAGATGTCTTAATAGATCATTTCTTTCCCTTAGTCCTAACGGTTTATAAAATACATTAAAAATAGATTTTCTTAAGAGACTGGAACATCTCCAACCTACCCATTAAAATCTCTCTGGAACATAATAAATATGCAATTTAAATACTGCCTAAAACATATTTACTGATCTGCCTGCATTTATTTTTCCACTGGTGATTACAAAATATGTATTTACCAAAGAACTCTTAAGTAATGTCAAAATCTGTCTTCATTGAATGAAGTCAGAGGGCTCAAAGGAAAGAGTGTGGCTTTCATGTTGTTCATATGCCTTATTCTTAAGATATATATGAACAAGTTTCCAAAGTAGCACTAGTCTCAAAATGTTGATCAATTTCAACAAGAATCTGCTTGGCTCCCGTATTATGCTATGCATATTTTTATTCCTTAGCTAGTGTCAGATGAAGTGGCCTATTGAAGAAAAATCACAATGTGTGTTACCTTTTGAAAAACAAGATGGTTGAATCTTCTCTTGAACCTTTTCCTTGATAAACTGAAAGATTAGATATGTACCCAGTTTCATCCAATAGAAATGGGACTAATCTGCCACAAAGAGACAATGAAGGAATTCTCAAAGAGACACTTCTACAAAAGTGATCAATGACATGACCACACCCTGGAAGGTATCTGTGTGCTTGTTCTTGTTTTTGCCTCAATCTTTCTACCTGAGACATGGCTTCTATGTAATATAATGAAGAATGGTGTTCATATTCCTCCCTTTACTTACCTTTACTTTAGAGCTGCTTAATTATCCTTTCTCTGATACATACTATACTGGGGGCTTCTTCACTATGAGGATGGTTATACAGTTACTGGCTTATACAACACATGGTGTAGCTACAGCTAGAAAGGTGTAAGGCACTCAGTGATAACCACACCTGTATTCTATCTAATGAGTCTTTGACCAGGTGGTCATTGGTTAGGTGAGGAAGAGTAAATCACCTTTGCTCCTTGTATCAGGTTGAGCCTTGCCGTTGCTGAGCTGCTTTCACCTAATCCCATTTTTTTTCTTCTAAAGCTTTAGTAACTTTTTCTGATAGGGCTTTTCCTGCTGAATTCTTGGGCTGCTGACAATTTTCTGCTTGTCAAACTTATCTATCTTTGGTTTTACCTTCCTTACCTTGCATGGATCTAATGCTTTCCAATACCTAAAGGCAGCTGACAAGAAATCTGAATAGGGACTTTTTACAAGGGCATGTGATGATAGGACAAGCGGGAATGGCTTTAAACTGACAGAGAGGAGATTTCAATGAGATCTTAGGAGGAAGTTCTTCCCTGTGAGGGTGGTGAGGCCCTTACACAGGTTGCCCAGAGAAGCTGCCCCATCCCTGGCAGTGCTCAAGGCCACATTGGACAGGGCTTGGAACAACCTGGTCTAGTGGAAGGCGTCCCTGCCACGGGCAGGGGGTTGGAACTGGATGATCTTCAAGGTCCTTTCCAACCTAAATCATTCAATGATTCTTGCAGTTCTTTCTTACAATTTAGGAATTTTCCTGGACCTCTGAATCAATGATTTGCAGCTGTGTTATATCTCAGCTAGAGCTTGGAGTTGTATAGCTGAGCTACTGAGTTGACTGTTACTAGGCCTTAAATTCTGGTAGTGGCATGTCTCTGATTAACCTTAGAGAAGTCCTAGCAACATGGTACATAGATTCCCAAGCTGGTCCAGCAGAAGTCAGCACAGGTATAATAGGATCATTTCCAATTCAAATATTTCTTTATTTAGAATTTAAATATTTCTAACATTACCTTCCAAACACTGGTTCTTGTTAAAGTTTTATCTATCAAATTAAAAGGCCTCTTCACTGGATTTGGTTTTTTTATCAATTTTAAGAAAGAGAAAAGAACTTCTAATACTCGTAAGCTTAATTAGACACTTACTATAGTAAATATTGGGAGCAGAGATAAAAACATGTAGAAATTTTAAATTATGCATTTTCTGAGTCTATCAGGGAAGTATGAAGATGAAACCTTATTTAGTGAAGCAGACTTGGAAATTGTATTAGAGTGCATTTGGAAGAGCAAGGAGGTCTGCCTGGTAAACCTAAAGTAGAACATCGCTTGTGTAACAGGAAACAAAATGTACAGGTTGTTTCCGGTGGAGTAGCGTGTGAGTCGCATACATCAGCATTCCTTGGCTTGCTTCTTTTTGGGGTGAAACAAAGCCATGTATCCTGTAGATATGTTAGTCTCATGTTACTTTTAAGCATTTATATTCTAAGACTGCTTTATTATTATAACACATACACACTTCAATATCCTAGTGAGGAAAACTTACTCAGCAGAAAATTTTACCCTATTCCTTATCAGGTTTATTTCTGTTCACCAGGTTGTACACAAGCAAAGATACAATTATGATAGCCAAGTAGGCCAAGTAGTAGTTTTACAAGGGCATGTAATGACAGGACAAGAAGGAATGGCTTTAAACTGACAGAGGAGAGATTGAGATGAGATCTTGGGCACAAGCTCTTCACTGTGAGGGTGGTGAGGCCCTGACACAGGTTGCCTAGAGAAGCTGTGGCTGCCACATCCCTGGCAGTGTTCAAGGCCAGGTCGGACAGGGCTTGGAGCAACCTGATCTAGTGGAAGGTGCCCCTGCCTGTCACAGGGGGTTGAAACAAGATGTTCTTTAGGATCCCTTTCAGCCCAAACCATTCTAGGATTCTATCCTAGCACTTAGCAGAAGTAAACTGAGGACATTGTGGGGTTTTATGATTTTTAAACAGTTGTCACTTCTAAGCGTGGTACTTTTAACGGTGTAAGTATTTGAAGAGTTTATTCACAGCATTTTAAATGAAAATGTGTTGTCATATTTCACATTAAATAAAATATGGATGAAAACACAAGGAACTTTCAGAAAGGCTAGAATAGCATCACACTTTAACCAGGTATCAGCTCTGATCCACCAAAAAAAAACCCCAAAGAATCATAAAATGTTTAGGGTTGGAAGGGAACTTAAAGCTCTGGTTCCAACCCCCCTGCCATGGGCAGCGACACCTTCTACTAGACCAGGTTGCTCACCTTTCTGTCAGTTTGCCTTGTTTTCTTACATTGGAGAAAGATCCTGGTAGTCACTTTAGATAAACTAAGGACAGAAGAAGTTGGTACAGCAAGTACTTCTTCTTATTAAAAAGACCAACTAACTTTGGCTTTAAGTTCTTTAGAATATATGGCAGCTAAATGAAAGAATTAGGAAAAAAAAAGGAATGAAGGCTAATCCTGAGTTTATCAGCATGAATCAAAATGTACACTTTCAAGGCCTGATACTTTTCATTCCAAAGATCTGAATGACAGCATCTCTTTCCTACTGTGAACCATCCTATCATTGAATAAAGGAGTGTGGCATTTTTAAGAAAAGGAAACAGATATGGAAGCTTTAGAAAAGTCATGCTGTTCTCATACAAATTAGAAGGAAAAGATCTTTCAAACAAATCTGTCTATGAAGAAATCAGAATTTTAGCAGCAGTGCCTACGTGCTGTCGTGTCAGGCTTAACTGACTTAAAGAAATTATATCTAAAGAGTTGGTTTTAAATTATATGTTTATACATAAATATAGTTTCCTGTGTTCCTCTATTTCTTCCTTGTTATATTTCACAAAATACAAGGCAGCCTATATATCATCTGCTGTTGTGCCCATGGCTGACCACAGCAGCCACGTGGCTCTGCTGCTGGCAGGTCCTTCGTCCTTCCCTCCTCTGTGTCTGTAAACTCCAGCATCTACAGAATAGTGGTGGCAACACACTCAAGATACTTTTGGAGTAGTTTTGATTGTTCAGCTGTGCTGTGGCATTAGAAGTGATCCCAGTGTCCTACTCACTAATTCGACCTTTCTATTCCATGCTACTTGACAGCACTGGCAATTTCCTGCAGTTCCCTGAGATTTAATTTTCACATCACATTTTTGTCACTGTACAAATGCCATCAGAAGCTGTTTCTTTAGCAAATCTTAGTTTAGTGAAAAGTAGAAGCATGAAGAAAAGATTTCCTCAAACACCTAAGGCAATAAATATAGAACTTCCTCAACGAAGAAGAAGAGTAATTGTGGTGGGTGACTCCCTTCTGAGGGGAATAGAAGGGCCCATTTGTCAACCTGATCCATCCCACAGGGAAGTCTGCTGCCTACCTGGGGCTCAGATTGGAGATGGTAAAAGGAAACTCTCTGATCTGATGCAGCCCTCTGACTACTATCCGCTGCTGGTTTTTCAGGTTGACAGTGATGAAATTATTACAAGCAGGGCAAGGGCAATGAAGAGAGACTTCAGAGCCCTGGGACAGCTGGTTAGAGGGTCTGGAGCACAAGTGGTGTTTGCCTCCATACCTGTTAAAAGCAAAGGTGAAGAGATAAATAGGAAGAGACTGCAGATCATTGTATGGCTACGGGACTGGTGCCAAAGGCAGGGGTTTGGGTTTTTCAATCATAGGCTGCTATATGAGACACTTGGTATGCTGGTGGCAGGTGGGATACATCAGTTGCAGAGGGGGAGAAGGTTTCTGGGTCAGGAGTTAGCAGGGCTCATTGACAGGGCTTTAAACTACATAGGAAGGGGGAAGGGGAGATAACTGGGCCTGTTGGGGACAAGCCCAAGAGAAACATGCTAGGGCTTGAAGAATGGCAGACTAGGGAGAACTCTCAATCTATTGTTTCATTTGAGGGAAAGGGTAGTTGTTTAAACCCTGTCCTGCAGGGGAAAAAGGGTACCTGGGCAAGAGTTAGTAGAGCTCACTCACAGAGCTCTAGGTTAGATTCAAAGTGTGAGGGGGTTGTAGCTGGGTTTGAACTAGTGGGGCAATGTTCTAGTATGAATGAAGACCAGAAGGCCTCCCGCCTTCCAAGGGTGCCACTAGCATGCTCAGCTCGCTCCCTGAAATGCCTGTACACCAATGCACGCAGCATGGGGAATAAACAGGAGGAGTTAGAAGCCTGTGTGCGGTTTAAAGGTTATGATCTGGCGGCAATTACAGAGACATGGTGGGACAGCTCACATGACTGGAATGAGGTTATGGATGGCTATGTCCTTTTTAGGAAAGATAGATCAGCAAAGTGAGGTGGTGGAGTTGCTCTTTATGTGAAAGAGTGACTAGAATGTATTGAGTTCTGTCCAGGGGCAGATGAGTACCAAGTGGAAAGTCTGCGGGTGCGAATTAAGGGACAGGCTGGTACGGGTGGCACAGCTGTGGGAGTCTATTATAGACCTCCTGATCAGGACGAAGGAGTTGATGAGGCTTTCTACAGGCAATTGAAAGCAGCCTCACGACTACATGCCTTGGTCCTTATGGGGGATTTTAACTACTCCGATATCTGCTGGAAGACTTACACAGCCAGTCATTCACAGTCTAGGAGGTTCCTCCAGTGCATTGATGATAACTTCTTAATGCAAATGGTGGACAAACCAACTAGGAGAGGAGCGCCGCTGGATCTGGTACTCACCAACAAGGAGGGTCTGGTTGAAGTAGTGACGATCAATGGCAGCCTGGGCTGCAGTGACCATGAGATGGTGGAGTTTAGGATCTTGTGTGGGAGGAATAGAATACCTAGCAAGGCCACATTTCTGGATTTCCGAAGGGCAAACTTTGGCCTCTTCAATCAATTGCTAAGGGAAGTATCATGGCAAAGGGTACTAGGTGGTAAAGGGGCTCAAGATAGTTGGTCAGCATTCAAGGACCACTTCTTCAAAACTCAGGATCAGAGTGTCCCAATGAGTAAGAAGTCAAGTAGGGGAGCCAGGAGACCAGCATGGTTAAGCAAGGAACTGCTGGGCAAACTCGTACGGAAAAAGAGAATCTATGGATTATAGAAGGAGGGGCTGGCTACTTGGGAGAAATATAGGACAACTGTTAGAGGATGTAGGGAAGCAATTAGGACAGCTAAGGCCTCCTTGGAACTTAATCTGGCAAGTTGGGTCAAGGACAATAGAAAGGGCTTCTTCAAATACATAGCAAATAAAACTAACACAAGAAGCAGTATAGGTCCACTGCTGAATGAGGTGGGTGCCCTGGAGACAGAGGATATAAAGAAGGCAGAGGTGTTGAATGCCTTCTTTGCCTCTGTCTTTACTCCTGCAGACTCTCCCTGGGGGACCCAGGTTCCTATAGCCCCGGAAGGAGTCAGGATAAAGGAGGAGTTTGCTTTGGTAGATGAGGATTGTGTTAGGGATCAGTTAAGTAATCTGGACATCTATAAGTCGATGGGTCAGGATGGAATACACCCGCAGGTGCTGAGGGAGCTGGCAGAGGTCATTGCCGAGCCACTCTCCATCATCTTTGGTAAGTCGTGGGAAACAGGTGAGGTGCCTGAGGATTGGAGGATGGCAAATGTCACGCCAGTCTATAAGAAGGGCAAGAAGGAGGACCCAGGTAATTATAGACCGGTCAGCCTTAGCTTCATCACTGGAAAGGTGATGGAACAACTTATTCTTGACACCATCTCTAGACATATCAAGGATGAGGGGGTCATTAAGAGCAGCCAACATGGCTTTACCAAGGGGAAGTCATGTTTGACCAACCTTATAGCCTTCTATGAGCAAGTAACTAGGTGGATGGATGATGGTAGAGCGGTAGATGTGTTTTTTCTTGATTTCAGTAAGGCATTTGATACTGTCTCCCACAGCATCCGCATAGATAAGCTAAGGAAGTGTGGGCTTGATGATCAGGTAGTGAGGTGGATCAAGAACTGGTTGGAAGGAAGAAGGCAGAGAGTTGTGGTCAATGGGGCAGAATCTAGCTGGAGGTCTGTGACTAGTGGAGTCCCTCAGGGGTCGGTGCTGGGACCAGTGCTGTTTAATATTTTCATCAACGACCTGGATGAGGGAACTGAATGTACCCTCAGCAAGTTCGCTGATGATACTAAACTGGGACGAGTGGTTGACACACCAGAGGGCTGTGGTGCCATTCAGCGAGACCTGGACAGGTTGGAGAGTTGGGCGGAAAGGAACTTGATGAAATTCAACAAGGGCAAGTGTAGAGTCTTGCATCTGGGGAAGAACAACCCCATGTACCAATACAGGTTGGGGGCTGAGCTGCTGGACAGTAGTGAAGGGGAAAGGGACCTGGGGGTCCTGGTGGATAGGAGGATGACCATGAGCCAGCAATGTGCCCTTGTGGCCAAGAAGGCCAATGGCATCCTAGGGTGCATTAGAAAGGGTGTGGTTAGTAGGTCAAGAGAGGTTCTCCTCCCCCTCTACTCTGCCTTGGTGAGGCCGCATCTGGAATATTGTGTCCAGTTCTGGGCCCCACAGTTCAAGAAGGACAGGGAATTGCTTGAAAGAGTCCAGCGCAGAGCTACAAAGGTGATTAAGGGAATGGAACATCTCTCTTATGAGGAGAGGCTGAGGGAGCTGGGACTCTTTAGCTTGGAGAAGAGGAGACTGAGGGGTGACCTCATCAATGTTTACAAATATGTAAAGGGTGAGTGTCAGGATGATGGAGCTAGTTTTTTTTCAGTGATGTCCAGTGATAGGACAAGGGGCAATGGGTGTAAACTGGAGCATAGGAGGTTCCATGTGAACATCAGGAAAAATTTCTTTACTGTGAGAGTGACAGATCACTGGAACAAGTTGCCCAGGGGGGTTGTGGAGTCTCCTACGTTGGAGGTATTCAAGGCCCACCTGGACAAGTTCCTGTGTGATGTACTCTAGGTTATCCTGCTCTTGCAGGAGGGTTGGACTAGATGATCTTTTGAGGTCCCTTCCAACCCTTAGGATTCTGTGATTCTGTGATTCTGATTCTGTAATGTATCTCTTTAAAGAGAATTTCATTCTGGATTCCAATAAAACAGGGAAATATATCTTTCTCCTCTTCTTTCTTTTTCTTTTTTTATTTTGTTTAGATGTAATAAAGGTTACAGTAGTGTGTCTTCAAATAATATCAGAGGATCTAATTATTTTTGTTAAGAATCATGAAATACTTCTAAGCTGTACTTTATTGCATTCAATTTCAAATCACATTTAATTGTTATCTTCTAAATAAAAGGAAGGAATGCAAAACTACTTAAGTCTGAACAGACTATGTATATCTATTTGAATTCAGTCCCTAAACCTGGAGCTGCTAATTTGATTACGAATTGAAACATTTGAAGGGACTACTAATTCCATTGCAGTTGCCCTTTCAAATGCCCTTACTGATGACTCAACTGCTCAGATAACCTTTTGCAGATAACCTTTTGCAGATAACCTTTTGCAGATTCCTTTGGGATTGTTTCACAGATTCACAGAACTATTAGGCTTGGAAGGGACCTCTGTAGATCATTCAGTCCAACCCCTGACAAGGCAGGGCCACTCAGAGCAGGTTACACAGGAACATGCCCAGGCGGGTTTGGAATGTCTCCAGAAAGGGACACTCCACAACACCCCTGGGCAGCCTGTTCCAGTGCCACCTTCAATGGAAAGAAGTTCTTCCAGATGTTGAGGTGAAATTTCTTAATTTTCAGTTTATGGCCATTGCTTCTCATCCTGTCGCTGAGCACCACTGAAAAGAGTCTGGCACCATCCTCCTGGCACTCAACTTTGAGATATTTATCTGCATTAATGAGATCCACTCTCAGTCTTCTTAACTAAACAGGCCCAGATCCCACAGTCTCTCCTCATAAGAGAGATGCTCCAGATCCCTCATCATCTTTATGGCCTCCGCTGGACCCTGTCCAGTAGCTCCTTGTCTTTCCTGTACTGAGGAGCCCAGAACTGGACACAGTACTCCAGAGGTGTCCTCACCAGGGTCAAGTAGAGGGGATGATGCTGGCCACAGTCCTCCTGATGCACCGCTGATACTCTTGTCACTCCTGGCTGCAAGGGCTGGCTCATGGTGAACTTGCCATCTACCAACACAACCAGGTAATTCTCAGCTGAACTGCTCTCTAGTAGCTCAGCCCCCAAAATGTGCTGGTACTTGGGGTTCTTCTTCCCCAGGTGCAGGACCCTACACTTGCCCTTGTTGAACTTCATCAGGTTTCTCTCCACCCAATTTTCCAGCCTACAAAGGTCCCACTGAATGGCTGCAGAGCCTTCAGGTGAATCAGCTACTCCCCCAGCTTTATATCATCAGCTAACTTGTTAAGGGGACATTCCAGCCCTTCATCCAAGTTATTGATAAACAAGTTGAATAAGACTGGACGCATATTCATTCCTGGGAAATGTCACTGAATATAGGTCACCGTCTGGATTCTGCTCTGCTGATCACAACCTTCTGAACTCTGCCATTCAGCCAGTTCTTAATCCACCTTGCTGTCCATTCATCTAGCCCACATTTCCTAAGCTTACCTACTAGGATGTTATGGTAGATAACATCCACTGCTCTCCCCTCATTGACCCATCTTGCCATGTCATTAAAAAAGGCTATTAGGTTGGTCAAGCAAGATTTACCCTTGGTGAATCTGTGCTGACTACTCCTGATGACCTTCTACATGTTTGATAGTGACCTCCAGAATGACCTGTTCCATCACCTTTCTACAGATAGAGGTGAGGTTGACTGGCTAGTAGTTTCCCTGGTCCTCCTTCTTGCCCTTTTGTATATGGGACTGACATTGGCCTTCCTCCAATTGTCAGGCACTTCTCCCGTTCTCCATGATTTTTCAAAGATGATGGAGAGCAGCAGAGCAACATCTGCCAGCTCCCTCAGTACCCTTGGATATATCCCATCAGGGCCTATGGATTTATGGGTGTTAAGTCTGTCTAGCCTATACCTAACCCAACCCTCTACAAGGGGGAAATCTTCTTTTCTATTTTTGAAAGAGAGAAGAGTATTTCTGCACTCAAATCTGAAGTTAACAAGACACTAGAAGAGAATGCTGAAATAATAACTCTGGCTTCATTTCCTTCCACTGGGTGAATTTCTGCAATTTAATTGGGTATGGGTCCAGGGAAGTGCTATTACAGGCAGAAAGGGAACCTTATTATTAGCTGGATCCTTTGTATGTGCTTCCAAGTACCTAAAATAAAATTAGTTCTGCTTCTCTTTATAAATGCTTCACAACTTCCCAACTTGGTTTGATAACTGAAGTTGAAGGAGTGATCTCTTTTTTTGTCTTTATTTCTCTTTATTGTTCCTTCCCCTGGTAGGTCAGTATTCTATTTTCCACTTATTTTTTTAAACCTCACTCCCCTAATCTGCTTTAAACTGACTGCTGAGTGGGTAAAGTACCAGGATGGAAATATTCACTGATTACACACTAAGGACATGCTTTTGTCCTGGCTACTCGAAGCCTAGGGAATAATTGACAAATTTTAATTAGAGGCAGATAAAAATACTGAAGGGTACTTATAATTGAAATACATATTTCAGTTCTTCAGTTCAGGTACCTTGATTTACCAAGGTCCTGGCATTACTCAGATACCCCCACAAAAGGTAAAGTACTTTACTGTGAGACCTGCTTGACATGCACGGTGCCTACAAAGGGTGTAAAGTGGCACAATATGGCAAGTAAACATTTATTGTTTTAGTTCAGCAAACTCTGCATACAGTAGAACAGGGATATTTTCCTTCTATAATTATTCTATTACAGTGTATGTGTTGAGGACCATTTTAAGAACACAATGCAGCTGCATATGCGAGACTAACCACAAAGTGCTGGCATAAGCGGACCAAGGAGAAAAATAATGTTTGTCCCCCATAGACTGTTTCAAATAGGAAGTTCTGGGAGCAGAAGATATCTTGTACTTAACTGATATGTAGTCATAAAAAGAAACATAGCCTATAAGAGCAATGATTAAGCAGTAACAGAGATTGCTACATCTAAAGCACATATCAGCTAGAAACGATAAAAAGGAAATGGTTACGAAAAATGGTGATTGAGTTTCCTGGAGAGAAATATCTGTGTGGCGGGTTTTTATTGGTTATTTGTCATAAAACCCTTGTAAGCTTAAAATATATAATCAAGCGAGTTTGTTAAATAAACAATTCTGTACCTCCATGGAGTCTGTGACATCATACACCACATGTATGGAATTTGTTCTGTAGATCCATGAACTTTTCTGTGGGCATGTAGAGCTGAGAGGCTTTACTGTGTCCTTGGGAAGTCTTTATATGCTGACTATTTTGAATCATAAGAGAACAAAACCATGTCACTTAAAAAATATCAGAGCTGGTAATGTCATAAACAAGAAGAGCTCTTTAGGACTTACTGTAAATCAGTCCAAATTAATACAGTAGATTTGAATATTTGAAGAAAAATAGAATATGTTGTGATGGTATGGATAAGACTTTTCATAGTTGGGACCTCTAATTTGCATCCTCTTTATGATGCATTTGCCCATTCTCTCTGTGACTGCTTTTTAATACGAAAAAAGTCGTATCAGCTTGATTTCCTTTTCCAAATACAGTTTTCACTTCTGTTTGCACTGTAGAGGCAGAGGAGTTAATGAGCTGGATTCTCTTCACTCTCAGTACCTACAGACTTAACAGCTAAATTCTCACTTTCAAAAGAGTTTTGAAGGAATTGTGTTAAAGACATTAATAAACAATTGGATTAGATTTTGATGCCTCCATGTAAATTACAAGTACTAGATTAAGAGAATTCTTAAAGCAGTATATTTGAGTCTTAGATAATTTTATTGCACTCAAAGCCCACTTAAGTGGGAAAAAATATCAAGGAATTTCAAAGCAAGGACAGTAGATAACCTCTAATGGCAGCATCTTGTTGCTGAGAACTGTTTTATAAATTACATTTTTTAAAGTAGAAAAATGCATTCCACAATGCAAAAATTAAATTCAAGGAACAAAGTAAGAGTTACTGCCTTTCATAAGAATCCTCAGAGAAATTGGCTAAATGTTTGTGTGACTGTCAGGAACTATTTTCTTAATAATTGCTAAATCTGGACAGAGAAAAGATGGTAGAGACGCAGTTCAAGCACAATATGAGCATCATAGTGACAAATCACCAATCAGAATAGCCAGGTGAGACTGGGGTGTTGGGTGACATGAACAGAAGTTCCCCATGACCCAGCAGTGTGCTCTTGAGCCCAGAAACCAACTGTATGCTCGGCTGCAACCCCAGAGTGTGAGCAGCAAGTAGAGGGGGGGTATTCTCCCCCTCTACTGTGCTCTGGGGAGACCCCCCCTGCAGTCCTGCGTCCACCTCTGGAGCAACAACACAAGAGGGGTGTGGAGCTGTTGGAGCGAGTCCAGAGGAAGCCACGGAGATGCTGCGAGGGCTGGAGCAGCTCTGCTCTGGAGACAGGCTGAGAGCTGGGCTTGCTCTGCCTGGAGAAGAGAAGGCTCTAGGGAGACCTTAGAGAAGCTTCAAGTGCCTAAAGGGGCTGAAGAGAAATCTGGAGAGGGGCTTTTGGCAAGGGCCTGTAGTGACAGAACAAGGGGGAAAGGCTTTAACCTGACAGAGAGGAGGTTGAGATGAGACTCTAGGAAGAAGTTAGTGTGAACTAACCCTGTTATTTCAACCTATAAGTTCAGTGCTTGTTTTCAGCAGTAGTGTTTTGTTAATGGGTTAATGAACGGAGATTGTTATGGTGGAAATGAAATTAATGAAATTGATTAGGGGAACGAAGGAGTGCCTACTCTACCCTATACATTCAACAGTGAATAGTCTGTTGTGGATGCTGTCTTCATTTACTTCCAACAGTTCAATTAATCTTAATTAGACTTGTTTATTAGGAGATTTAAGTATGTGTATTTAGTTCTGAAGCCTTCTGAGTGCTCCTGCCCAAACAGACTGAAAAAGAAGTGAAATCACTGAAATGATGTAAAGAGGTGCGAAATGAAGACTCCAGTTTCAGCAAGAGGTAGGAGATGTTTTATCTCATAGATCTTAAATCTTTTCCATTTCTAACAAAGCAGATGAATTGCCTCTTTGAAGTCACTCTGCAGAGGCAGTTCAGAGAATATATTAGACCCAGGATCTCCATGACAGTGCCTGTTTTAAAAATGGATGGACAGCTTCCAAATACCCATTGTTTTCTGTCACTGCAAATAGGATTCAGCTAATGAAACAGCTAATTATATTTTTATAATTCTGTCAGCATTGTTTGAGGAGTGATATTCTGCTTGAATTTCTCACATGGATCGTTCTAAGAACACTGTTCAATTTGGATCTTGTCACTTTGCTAGAACGGCTGTTCTTTCTGTTGGGGTGTGGCAATCACTGCTTTCCCAAACAGAGCTGTGTCACTCAGCATTTAAATAGGAAAGAATAGGAGACCAAGAATACAGTTAGTCAAACAGGCTCGTGTTTTGAATCCATTTCTGAAATCAAATAGTAGAACTGGATTGAGTTCACAATAGAAGAATTACTTCGGTATTATTGCAAACTGTATTACATACGTAACAACTTGCTGAATGTGCACACAAAGCAGTCGGTGATTCTATGGTTTTCAGAATTTCTGTATACATAAAATTTTACTTTTAATCCCCTACAGAAATAACATATGTCCTGGGATCAGCAGTAGCAGTCATTTTTCTCCTTCTCAGTAGCTGGTGCAGTGCTGTGGTTTTGACTTTCAGCCTGGGAACAGCGCTGATAACACCAATGTTTTTAGTTGTTGGTAAATAACGTTTACCCTGACCAAGGACTTTCTGAGTCTCATGCTCTGCCAGGGAGGATGGGAAGTGGGAGAAAGTAGAGACAGGACACCTGAACCAGGATAACCAAATGGGTATTCCATGCCACAGCACATAATGCCCAGTGTATATACCAGGGGCAGTTACCCAGAAGGGTTAGATTGCTGCTCGGGTCAGCCTGGGTATTGGTCAGTGGGTGGCGAGCAGTTGTATTCTCTTCCCTTGTTATCTCCCTTATCGTTGTTACTGGTGGTAGCAGCAGTGGTTTTGTGTCATACCTTAGTTACTGAACTGTTCTTATCTCAACAAATGGGAGTTACATTGTTTTGATTGTCCTCCCCATCCCTCCATGAGAAGGGGGGAGGAAGGCTCTGGGGAGTGAGTGAGCGGCTGTTTGATTTTGAGTTACAGGCTGGGTTTAAACCATGACAGTTCTTTGTGGTGGCCAACTTGGGGCATGAAGGACTGAAATAATGACAGATCTGACCAGAGTGTGCCTAATCGTATTTGTGATAAGCATTCATTGTTTTGAATTAATAGTCACTCGCCACAAAGCTGATTTATTGGCTCTCAAAGTTCTTGCTCTTGATCTCAGAGTTCGCCATGTCGTACCTTACTTGCAGCCAGTATTTGCTGTTTTAGTGTTTATCAGCTGGGGGCCTTAGGCTAAGGTTCTTGTTTCATTGTACTTTATGGTAATGACTTGTAATTCAGTAGACTCATTGATCATAAAACTGATCTAGCTTGCGTTCCCAGTGTGGTCATCACCTCTATACTTTGGGAGGTATATAACAGAAGTGGTTAGCAATTAGACATCTTTTTTCCACTTCTCAGGTGGTCAACCCATGAAGGAGACATTCCCTTAAGCTCCCAGCCCCTCCACCAGACTGTTTACAGCATAATTTGAGAGTTCTGAAGGTTTTGAATGGCATTTAGGTACCCTTGAGATCAGCCTGCTCACTGTGATGGGGATCACCATGTTGGCATGCATACAGTGTTTTACCCACGACCATTTCGTGTGATCTCGAGAGTTAAGCAAAGCCGGGTTTGGGCCTTGTCTAGGGTTAGACGATGATATAGGAGGACCATGAGATTTTTCCAGAGGCTGAACAGTCATGAGTGGCAGGGTGTGTGGGATAGTTTGGGCAAGTATCTGTGCCAGTGGGCCCCTCCAGTGCTTTGAAACTTCACCACTGACCAAGTGCAAAATCCAGAAAAATTAGTAAAACACTCAAATGAGGTGTGTTGTCATTCTGGTCATACCAGAGAGGGACAAATCATGGTAACGTGCTGGGGCTTGGCCTACACTTACAGAGCCCTATTCAACACTATCCAGCACCTTCAAAAGGAAAAAGATGTCTCAGGATCTGATGGCAAAGCAACAGGCAACTCAGCTACTCCAACTCCAAATACAGCAGCTACACCAACCCTAGTGACAAGTACAGTAGCTACTCAAACTCTGACCACAACAGATAACATAGCTACTCCAAATCCAACTACAGCAACTACCCCTGTCCCAGTGACAATTAGAGCAGCTACTGAAACTGACAGCAACAGACAGTGCAGCTACTCCGGCTCCAAGCATGGCAGCTACACCAGCCCCAGTGACTGAGGGGAGTGAAGGCGATGAGATTTGCATGAAAAAGAGTTTGGGAATGAGCACTGAAGCCTTAGTGCTTTATAAGCCCAAGGTCAATGAGCTGGAACCTTAAAGGACAGGGAAGATAAACAAGCAAGCCTTGGGAGGATGGGCCAGGATGTAGTTGTGGTGGGAATCGCAGTTGGAGGCCAGAGGATGTGGGGGTAGTGAGAGGGTGTGCAACATTGTGATTGGACTATTTACCCGGAGAGTTTCACAGGGGCCAACGAGATTGAATGTTGTATGTATGTGCAGGTTGGGAAAGTACCGAACAAGGGGATAAAAAGGGCTTGGTGATAATAAACGAGGATTTGAGTCTCTGCATCAACTTGAGTCCAGGTCGTGAAATGCCACAAATGGCTCCCAAAGTCGGGCATGAAAAGCAATTAATTGTTGATCTGGTAGCATGGCTCAGCCAAACTGCTTGCTGAATGTAAGCAAAGGTGTACTCTGAAAGGAAGCAAATTCTAACCGCTCAGATTGCCTCTCGCAGGATGGGGGTAAGCAGGTGAGAATTATGGGGTCTGTGCCACAGAAAATATATGGACTCAGTCAGAGATCAATATGATCAGACAAAAAGCCATTTATTACAAAGCCTTAACCCCTTAAATACTATTTCTTACATGCACTTACAGTGATTTGGCATATTATGATTGGATACATGTCTTGAAGACCCTTCGCAACTAGCATATAGTTGGTTAAGCACAGGTGTGGTAACTTGACCTCGAAAGCTTGCCAACAGTCCACAGTTCTCATTACCTCAGTGAATTCCAGCTTCTTCTTGTCTTGCTTGCTTAAGCTTCTTTGGGCCTCTCATGGCCTTGCTGTATCTTTCAGGATTATTCAGAGTTTATGTACCAATTATCCATTCTCCCGTGAGAACACTATCTCCACAGGTCTGCTTTAACAAAAGAGCAGGGAAATGTTCTGGAAGTTTTTGCTATGATTTTAAAGCAGTATGGGAAAAAAATCTGACAAGAAAGAATTGAAACATATCCTCTGGACATCAGAAGTCAATCTGTCTAATATTTATACCCTGGAGATACGGGACAAAATTGGTGTTAATTTGTGGGACTGTGCTACAACAATGATAAAGTTGCTGCCACTTTATTGAGCTCTTGGTGAACTGTTTCTGAAAATTTGAAAGTTCATGATGTCTCACAAGCACAGGAGGCAGAAGTAGCACCTTCGGCTCTCTCACCACTGCCCTCTTTGCCGGACTCTACTGTGAGGTAAAAAAATCAGTCTGCTGTTGTTGCTCCTGTGGTTCTGCTGCTTGATAATTCTGGCTCTTATCAAAGATATCAGGCGAACAGTGACAGACCATGGACTTGGAGCCTCATATTGATTTGGAGAAAACTCCAGGAACAAACTTGCCAGCAGAGTTTTCAAGTTGACAAGCAGATATTCTTTATTGCAGCGCCAGGAGACACGGGGGATAGCTCCTCCTAACGTGTGTCCCCGAAATGCTATACAGGTCATCCTTATATGGTCACTGAGCATATTACGTCATTTTCCAAAAAGTTTCCGGCATGCATACAAAAATGTGGTGGTCTTTAAGGGTCGTTTACTTTTCCCAACAAGCTTAATTAACATTACAGATGTAGCAATTGCTGCAGAATGACTCTAAGAGCAGGATCATAGAGCCCTGGAGGACTGTGCGAGCAAGGCAGGGGGTGGCCCCCACAGGTAACCGGAAACCGGACATGGGAGAAGAATGTGGAGGAAGCTGTGTGGGGCTAACCAATACTGTTGTGCCAAGGAGGAGTGGCTGAATACCACTCCTATATATATGTGAACTGCGTCACAAATAAAGTAGAAGTTTGCTTATCACCCATATTGGGTTGGCCTGTCTGCTTCTCTTCCCCGCTTACAAGCAATCATCCTGGCCTTCTACTTATCAGTTAAACTGCTCTCATCCTGGGCATCTGCTAGTCCAGGATACTCCCTAGTAGATGCTTACACCATCTTAATGGGTTTATTAACACCACAAGCATAGCAATCATCCTGTCCTTTTACTTATCAGTTAGTTTATCTGTGCCCACCTTGGACATCTGCTAGTCCCAGATACTCCCCATCCCCAGGTCCTGTCCTTCTATTCTGCTTTTCTCACACCTTTTGTACTGAGGTCCTGAGGGCCTGAAACTATGTCAACTGCCTTCAAGCACTGCAGTTATTTTCCATTACAAAGCCATCAAACTTAACATTACTTAGAACTGATTACATTTTGTATTTTTGTGCCTCCTTGTCTCAATATAAAACTCATTTGATACAGTCTGTCTGTGATACTCATGTGTCTGGATTTTGTGTTTCAGATGTTTCAGATATTGTAATTGTGTGAAGTGTGCTTGTGGGATCCTTTTTGTGTGTGTGTTGAGGGCAGATGGTCTTCTGTGTATTTTTTGTTGTCGGGTTCGCATAAAAGTTTTTACCAGGGGGTGTAAATAGGCAATGAGGCCCTCCTATTTGTTTGTTTATTTGTTTGATAACCATTTTCAGAAGAAGCTGCCCTCTGATTCGGCTCCCAGTGCTCCACCAGTGGAACGGCCAGGATGGACATTAGAGCCATGGAGTGAAGAAAGGAAAAAAAAAACCAACAAACCCTTTCAATCTATAGAAATATTGGGGCAGTTTGTACAGACACCACAAACAAAGACTAAATAGCATCTGCAACGTGCTGGGTGCATGAGAGGAGTCCTGCTTAGTGTGTTTAAGGTAACCTGGGGGTGAATCCAGGACTTGGAGGAACAGATCGTGTGAAACAAGAACTGCTAACTGAAAAAGCAAGAGCGGTAGCACAACCACAAGCTTTATCAGCCGTCACCCAAGCAGCATCAGGGTGGCAGAAGAAGAAGAAAACACTGAGATGAGGCAGCCGTGAAAAAGGAAGGAGTCAGTACAGCTCCTGTGTTCCCAACCTGCCTGGCCCTTCAACTGCAGGTAATGACACAGCACACTCCTTGATTGTTAACACTTCGAAGTTTACTTCTGCAGCTGATTCACATTCCTTTTGCATCAGAATGCTTCTGCTTTAAGGAAACACTTCAACCTGCCTTCTTTTCAAGAACTGATAACCTGGGGAGGGGGTGTATTTGTGTCCTCCTGCCTACAGGTCCATGGCAGCTGCCTCCAAATACTGGTCCCAGTACTGACCCTTGAGGCACTCCACTAGTTACAGGCCTCCAACTAGACTCCGCCCCATAGACTACAACTCTCTGGCTTCTCTCCTTCAGCCAGTTCACAGTCCACCTCACTACCTGATCATCCAGACCACACTTCCTCAATTTAGCTGTGAGGATGCTGTGGGAGACTGTGTCAAATGCTTTGCTGAAGTCAAGGTAGACCACATCCACCGCTCTGCCATCATCCATCCACCGTGTTATTTCCTCATAAAAGGCTAAGAGATTGGTCAAGCATGATTTCCCCTTGGTGAAGCCATGTTGACTGCCCCTCATAACCCTCTTATCCTTGATATGCCTTAAGATGGCACCAAGGATAAGGTGTTCAATCACTTTCCCAGGGATGGAGGTGAGGCTGACCGGTCTATAGTTACCCGGGTCCTCCTTCTTGCCCTTTTTGAAGACTGGAGTGACATTTGCTTTCCTCCAGTCCTCAGGCACCTCTCCTGTTTCCCAAGACTTGGTAAAGATGATGGAGAGTGGTCTAGCAATGACTTCCGTCAGTTCCCTCAGCACCCGCAGGTGCATCCCATCTGGACCCATGGATTTATGGATGTCCAGGTTGCTCCACTGGTCTCTAACCCATTCCTCATCGCCTAAGGCAAACCGCTCCGTTGACCTGACTTCATCTAAGGTCTCAGGGGTACAGGGCTCTTCAGGACTGCCTGCAGCAGAGTAGACAGAGACAAAGAAGGCATTCAGTAACTTTGCCATCTCTGTATCTTCTGTCACCAGGGCACCCATCCCGCTCATCAGTGGGCCTACATTGCCTCTGGTGTTAGTTTTATCTGCCATGTATTTGAAAAAGCTCTTTTTGCTGTCCTTGACCCTTCTCATCAGGTTTAATTCTAAGGAGGCCTTAGTCATCCTAGCTGCCTTCCTACATCCTCTAGCAGCAGCCTTATATTCCTCCCAAGTGGCCAGCCCCTCCTTCCATGACCTGTAAACTCTCCTCTTCCACTTGAGCATACCCAGCAATTCCCTATTTAGCCACGCAGGTCTCCTGGCCCTCTTCCTTGACTTCCTACGTGTCGGGATGCTCCGATCTTGAGCTCGGAAAAAGCAATCCTTGAATGCCAACCAACTATCTTGGGCCCCTTTACCTTCAAGCAGCCTTGCCCATGGGATTTCCCCTAGCAATTGCTTGAAAAGGCCAAAGTTTGCCCTGCTAAAGTCCAGGGTTGCAATTCTACTTGCTATTCTACTGGTCCTACCACACAAGATCCTGAATTCCACCATCTCGTGGTCTCTGCAACCAAGGCAGCCCTCAACCCTTACTGCTTTGACCAGACCCTCCTTGTTAGTGTGGATGACATCCAGCAGCGCTCCTCTCCTGGTTGGCTCATCCACCATTTGCAGGAGGAAGTTATTATCCATACACTGGAGGAACCTCCTGGACTGTGGCTGGGTTGCTGAGTGGTCCTTCCAGCAAACACCAGGGAAGTTAAAATCCCCCACGATGACCATGGCCTGTGACTGTGAGGCCGCTCTCAGCTGCCTGTAGAAGGCCTCGTCAACTTCCTCACCCTGATCTGGTGGCCTGTAACAGACACCCACAACAGTATCTCCCCTGCCAGCCCGCCCCTTAATTCTCACCCAGACTCTCAACTCGCTCGTCATCTGTCCCTGGACAGAGCTCGGTGCATTGTAGCTGCTCCCGTACATAAAGAGCAACCCCACCACCCCGCCTGGCTGGCCTTTCTTTCCTGAAAAGGACATAGCCCTCCATGACTATATTCCAGTCATGTGAGCTGTCCCACCACGTCTCTGTAATTGCCACCAGACCATAGTCTCCTGACTTAACACAGGTTTCCAACTCCTCCTGCTTATTTCCCATGCTGCGCGCACTGGTGTACAGACATTCCAGGGAGTGAGCTGAGCACACCGATTTCACCCTAGGATTACAGGAGGCCTCCCAGTCTTCATCAGTTCTGGAGTGCTGCCCCACTGGGGCAAGCCCAGATACAACCCCATCCCCCTTCGAATCTAGTTTAAAGCTCTCCAAATGAGCCCTGCTAATTCGTGCCCCAGCATCCTTTTGCCTCTGTGAGATAAACCTTTCCCACTTGTCATTGTCCAGACTGGTGCCCCATAAAACCAGCTGTTATCAAAGAATCCAAAGCCCTGCCTGTAGCACCAGTCTCAAAGCCAATTGTTTATGAACTGAATCTTCCCATTCCTTCCCACATCATCAGTGGAAGATGGAAGGAGTGAGGAGAAGACCACTTGAGCCCCAGACTCTTTCCCCATCCGCCCCAAGGCCCTGTAGTCTTTCTTCATCCCCCTCAGACTGCGGGAAGCAGCTTCCCCCTCGCCTGTCTGGAAGACCAGCAGCGGGTAGCAGTCTGTCGGGTGCACCAGGTTGGGGAGCGCCCTAGTGATATCCCTGATCCGGGCTCCAGGCAGACTACACACTTCCCCATGATGAGGGTCAACTCTGCATATCGGGCCCTCTGTTCCTCTCAGAAGGGAATCGCCTACTACAATGACCCTTTTTTCTTTCTTATCAGAGGCAGTCTTGAGGTGCAAAGTCGACCGCCTTTTCCTATGTGGCCTTGTAGGCTGGCCTTGAACCACATTCTCACCTACCTCTCCTTCAGGATCCAGGGCCTCGAACCTATTACGGAGGGTCACCTGGGGAAGCAGGGCAGGAAGGGGGGAGGGTTTCCCACGACGCCGAACTGGAACTCGCTTCCAACCCTCGTCGTCTTTTTGGTCCCCTACCTCTGTGCAACAGCTACAGGGCAGGGGCTGTCTCGGGCCATCCCCCTCTGTGTGAGAAGGCAGGGGGTCCTTCCCCTTTTGGGGGGTATCTCCCTGGAACCGTTTCGACTGGCACGCCAGGGAGTTACTCCACCAGTCGATCTCCCTTTCACACTCCCTGATGGTCCTCAGCGTCTTGACCTCCTCCTTAAGTTTTGCCACCAGGCTAAGCAGATCTTCTACCTGCTCACACCTCACGCAGGTGGAATGCTGTCCTCCCTCCCCCAGCAGCAGCAGGCTCTGGCACTCCCTGCATCCAGAGACCTGAACAACCACGGTTTGGGACGGGGTCTCTGTCTGAGTTGCTGCAGTCATCTTACCGCAAGCTCTCTTTCTGGAGGTGACCATATTGGTCCGCAGTCTGGGACACCAGCAACAGGGTCAGCAACACGACCTGCTTGTTCCTCCCTGCGCCTGGTGGGCAGCAAGATGTCGCTGCCCTCTCAGAGGCTCTTTCAAGGCAAGGGGCATGGGGGTGGTCACCGTCACCGTGGGAACGCCCCCCGCCACGTCATCCGCTCTCTCGCAAGGGCTGCTGGAGCTTCGGGGATCCGGAGATGTCGGGAATCGCGATGTCTCTGCGCTCTCCCCTCTGATTTTCCTAATCTCCGTTGACCCTCGCGGTCGCTGAAGCGTGCCGGCTGTGGCTCTAGCTAGGCTAGCTTCGATCAGCTGACTGAATGATAATCCAGGAATAAAACACTTTTAATAAATGAAAAAAAAATTAGCTTTGTTCCTATAATATAATGAAATAGAATATGTCAGTAATACTTTTTAAATAGTAGGAGATATGAAAATATTTTCTTTCCTAAGAAAATACAATATAAGCAGAAGAGGATAAACGGAACTGTCAACAAAACCAGTACTACTTACGATTATTTGCTCTGAACAACTTTAGAAGCGGTAAAAGCATGACACAGAAATTGGACTTTACAAACACATTTGTTGCTGCTGACTGTGTTAGCATGTGAAAAACCAGACAAAATGTTATCAATGCACTAAGAAACAGAAAGTAATTAATTATATTTCCTCACATCTCCTTTTTAAATTGAGATCACTTTCCAAAGTGTTCTAATTTTCTAAATTTCTTTTGAAGATCAGGGTGAACTCTTAGAATTATTTTCGGATGCTTCTCTAAAGAAATCTCTTATAGTCTAAATAATTTTACATTCTTACACCAAATAAATGGTTAAAGTTTAGCAAATCAGGTTGCACATAATCTGCAAACGCAAAAATGAAGAGACAAGAGAGTAAGAGTGAAGAAATTTCTCCTTCAGTGTTTAGTAGCATCTCAGTATACAGAAGTATATCAGGCAAACACAGCAATTTTGGAAAATCTCATGTAAATGGAATTGCAGAGAAGAAGGCGAAATTAATCTTTCATCTACAGCACACAGGCTTTGAGGGGAGTTACTAATAGTGTCGTTACATTGACAAATGTTTGAGAATTATCTTAATTACTATGGACTTTCAGAACTGTAACATAGAGTTTACAAGTTAGGTGCAGATACATATAGACTTATAGATGGAAGACACCAGAAAAAAACTACAAGCCATAAATACAACATTTATATTTTTACACTTGACATAAGCTTTTTTTCTCTATGCTCAAACAATTTTCTACATGAATTATTATACAAACATCTCTTGATCAGACAAGGAAACAGTGAGTAACTTTTCATTCCTGAAAGACCTTCTCTCATTTGCAGATGTTCATATTCAAGAAGTGGAAAAAACTCATTTGCTGACAGTTGATGAGCGAATATAGTAGCTGGAAGCTGAGCTCCTAGCTTCTTACTCACATATTTAAGTTTTTCCCAAAAGCAGTTCAAAAAACCCAAGAAATGTAGACCTGTCTGTTCTAATAATTATCCTTACACTATAATTTTATTCAAATGGCAAAGCTACCTTGTATTTCTCTTTTGGGACCATTTTTGACTGAAACTAAACAAAAAAAAACTGTGGTGTAATTTAGAAAAATCAGTGTACATACTAGCAGTATTATACCGTCTAGTATTTTGCATCTCTGTTTTCTAGACATCATATCTTCTTACTAGTCTATATAATCCCAACAGTTAATAGGGATCTTAGAGTAAAAGCACAATTAGTAACAGTCAAAAATATTGGGTTAGGAAAAGTAATTTAAAAAAAAATTCGGAATCAGATGAAACTGCTGAGGAAAGAACATGTTGAAATTAAAAAACAGACATAAGTCTACCCAAAACATCTTTAATTGTAAGTTTCCATTCAATAATTGTTTTTTTAACTAACTGAAAGTCTTTAACAAAAAGATCTTAACTGAGATCTAAGATTTCCTGGTGTGAATGATAAAAAGATAAGGGGAATACTTATCCACCAAGAGACAAAAGTTTGCCAACACTGCAAATAAAACAAAATCCCAAAGGAAACAAATTTCATTATAATCCAGATGAATTTATAGAATCACTTTGGAATTTTCTTTTTCTTCCAGTCAGAAATCCCTACAATGAAAACGACCTCTCCTACTTCTGTGGCAAATATAGTAGTATAAGCAATTTGAGGTGGCATAGCACATGAAGTAGGGTTAATCTAACTTTTTACACCATACATTTTAGGATTTAAGAAATCCCCTCCTAGAGGCATTTATTTTTCTTCATTGATTGATAAAGCTAGATGACTATATTTTGGGCAGCTTACATTGCTTACTATTTACAGGATTCCTAAATCATATTTTTGACGTGGGCCAGTACCTCACCACCCTCATAGGGAAGACCTTCTTCCTAATGTCTAATCTAAATCTCCCTATTTCTGTTTAAAGCCATTCCCCTTGTCCTGTCCCTACAGGCCCTTGTCAAAAGCCCCTCTCCAGATTTCTTGTTGCCCCTTTGGGCACTAGAAGCTGCTCTTAGATCTCCACAGAACCTTCTCTTCTCCAGGCTGAACAAGCTTAGCTCTCTTAGCCTGTCTATAGAGCATAGGTGCTCCAGACCTTGCATCATCTTCAGGTCTGACTCTGAACTCACTCAAGCAAGTCCATATCCTTCTTTTGTGGGTGCCCAGAGCTGAACTCCCCCTTATGTATTTGAATACCACTATAAACTGCAATAGACTACAAGGTGAGGAAAAAAATGCATCAATATGAAAAGTGGCTATGTGCTTTGGAAACCTGGAAAATGAAGCATATATCCTTCAGCATGAGATAAAACTGTCCAAGGTAATTATAGTTTCAGTATTATTGTACTGTGGCAAACTTGACAACTGAAAGTCAACGATAACAAGAAGCTAAATGAAGCATTTGCAAGACATCCTCAAAATTACTGACATCACAAAAGTAGTGATAAAATGTGAAAGAATACTGCTGCTTCCAAACTTAGAAGATAATTTCAAATTCCCAATGACTGGAAAAAGGGTAATATAACCCCCACTTTCAAGAAGGGGAAAATGGATGACCCAGGGAACTACAGACCAGTCTGTCTCACCTCTGTGCCTGGCAAAATCTTGGAGCAGATTCTCCTGGATGGCATGCTAAGGCACATGAAAATCAACAAGGTGCTTGGTGAGAGCCAGCATGGCTTCACTAAGGGGAAATCCTGCCTGACTAATTTGGTGGCCTTCTAGGATGGGGCTACAGAACTGATGGACAGGGGTAGAGCAGCTGATGTCATCTACCTGGACTTGTGTAAAGTGTTCGACACTATACTGCACAACATCCTTGTCTCTAAATTGGAGAGACAACAATTTGATGGATGGACCACTTGGTGGATAAAGAACTGGCTGGCTGGCTGCACACAAAGAGTTGTGGTCAATGGCTCAATGTCCAGCTGGAGACCAGTAATGAGTGATGTCCCTCAGGGGTCTGTGTTGGGACCAGTCTTGTTTAACATCTTTGTCGTTGACACGGACAGTGGGATTGAGTGCACCCTCAGCAAGTTTGCTGATGACACCAAGCTGTGTGTTTCAGTTGATACCCTGGAGGGAAGGTATACCATCCAGAGGGACCTCAACATACTTGTGAGGTGGACTGATGCCAATCTCATGAAGTTTAACCATGATAAGTGCAAGGTCCTACCCCTGGGTCGGAGCAATCCCAGGCACAGCTACAGGTTGGGCAGAGAAGAGATTCAGAGCAGCCCTGCAGAGAAGGACTTGGGGGTGCTGGTTGATGAGAAAATGAACATGAGCCAGTAGGTTGATGAGAAACTGAACATGAGCAGTCAGTGTCTGCTTGCAGCCCAGAAGGCCAACCGTATCCTGGGCTGCATCAAAAGGAGCGTGACCAGCAGGTCGAAGGAGGTGATCCTGCCCCTCTACTCCGCTCTCGTGAGACCTCACTTGAGTATTGTGTGCACTTCTGGTGTCCTCAACATAAAAAGGACATGAGACTGTTGGAACAAGTCCAGGGAAGGGCCACGAGGATGATCAGGGAACTGGAGCACCTCCCATGTGAAGACAGGCTGAGGAAGTTGGGGCTGTTCAGCCTGGAGAAGAGAAGGCTGCATGGAGACCTCATAGCAGCCTCCCAGTATCTGAAGGGGGCCTATAGGGATGCTGGAGAGGGACTCTTCAATAGGGACTGTAGTGACAGGACAAGGGGTAACGCGTTAAAACTTAAATAGGGGAAGTTTAGAATGGATATAAGAAGGAAATTCTTTCCTGTTAGGGTGGTGAGGCACTGGAATAGGTTGGCCAGGGAGGTTGTGAATGCTCCATCCCTGGCAGTGCTCAAGACCAGGTTGGACGAGGCCTTGGGTGACATGGTTTATTGTGAGATGTCCCTGCCCATGGCAGGGGGTTGGAAGTAGATGATCTTAAGGTCCTTTCCAACCCTAATTATTCTGTGATTCTATGATTCTATGAAATGAGCTTGGCATAGCCTTATGCTGATCTGTGAATCAATCCTCCATAAAAGTAAGGGAGAGGGCAGCTGGAAAACAGAGAAGGAAAAGACTGAGATGAACTTATGTTATGTTACAGCATAGCTATTTATGTTGACTGCGTGGTAGGACTTGCTTCTAAATCACACTGAAGGGACAACAGTATATCTAAGACAAACCAGTGTTCTGTAATATACAGTATGATCCATGACCAATGTGCTATAGACTGTTGAATGTGTCTTGAATGGTTTATTCAGGGAACTAAAAAGACACTTAAGGAACATTTAATGACTTTTTGCAATGCTTATTCAAGCAGACATTCTCTTATTAAACTCTTATGTGTCAAGGGAATGAAAAAAATCTGTCTTAGGCTATAAAAGCAGGAGCTAATTAATGGGAGTTCTAATTTAAAGGAATGCTGTAAAGTCATACATTAAAAGTATTGAAGCTTGTTTTAAAATATTACTGACATGATGCTAACTAGATCACAGCAAAAGGCATTTTGTTTCCTCTCATATTTTTGCAGCAGTTTTCTTATTTCTTCTGCTTTTGTAGGTGTTTAACATAAAAGCAGAAGGAAAAAATTCTGAAAATGGAAGCAAAAAGTCGTATACACATGAGGGATACAGAATAAAGATACAGCATCTGAAATGGATTTTAACATTATTTTGAAATCAACTAATTTCCCATTTGGTGTTGCCTTTTGAACCTTTAAGATACTGGCCATGTACTACACTTCAGTCCTTTACATAAAATTTACCTCAGAAAATATTGTAATTTATGAGTGAATAAGCTCTGAAATAATCAGTACCATGAAGAACAAAGAAAACCCCATGGTTTTCCTATTTGCACCACTAGGTTTTGCCCCATGAGCACTAACACCACCATGATTTTAATTTGCCTTTTATAGGTATACCTAAACTTGGAGGATTTAGAGTGAGGGAACTGGGGTTGTTAAATCTGGAGAAGAGAAGGCTCAGAGGGGACCTTATCCCTCTCTACAACTACCTGAGAGGAGGTTGTAGTGAGGTAAGTGTAGGCCTCTTCTTCCAAGTAACACTTGATAGAACAAGAGGTAATGGTTTCAACCTAAGCCAGGGAGGTTTAGATTTGATATTAGGAAAAATTTCTTCACAGAGAGGTTGATCAGGCATTGGAAGAGGCTTTCAAGGAAAGTGGTGGAATCACTGCAACCTGTAAGTGTTCAAAAAATGTGTAGATGTGATATGGTCTAGTGGTGGTCTTGGCAGTCCTGGGGTAATGACTGGACTTGATGATCTTAAAGTTGTTTTCCAACCTAGTTGATTCTGTGATTCTATAATAGACAGTCTTCCAATATCTAAAGGGGGTCAACGTGAAAGTTTTGGACAAGTGCCTGTAGGGACAGGGCAAGTGGAATAGTTTTAACCTGACAGACGGGAGATTTAGGTGAGATCTTAGGCAGAAGTTCGTCCCTGTGAGGGTAGTGAGTAACTGGCACAGGTTGCCCAGAGAAGCTGTGGCAGTGCTCAAGGCGAGGGTGGAAGGGCTTAGAGCAACCTGGCCTTGTGGGAGGTGTCTCTGCCTATGGCAGGAGGCTTTAAAGTGCCTTCCAACTCAAACCAGCCTGTGGATCTATGAACTAAAGTGAAAAAAAGCAGCCAGCTTTTTTCTGAGACAGGCATTTTCCAAATTCCTTCTTTGCAAAATCACGGTAGTTACAGTAGTGTGATGTTTGGAAATGCTTCATTATAAACAATTACATAATTGCATGTGCAGCATGCAAGAGTTCAGTAATCTTAAAGAGCAAACGTATTGTTTGATAAAAGATCTTTTCTATCAAAAAGTTAAAGATCTGTAATAAGAATTGCATATTCAACATTTTGTTTAAAAATGTTTAATAAAATTCACAATTTATATTGAGCTTTCTGAAATAGACACCATTTTATTGTGCATTTAGGCATACGTACACACACAAACCATTTCTTTGTATTGCAAGATAAGGAGAAACACATATGCTTAATTTATGCTTTAATTACACATAGTAGACTTAATCAGACAATTATTCTGGTTTCCAAGTGTAGGAGCTTCTGAATACAAGCAGATTTTTCAGTTACATTTAAAATCAAGTCGAAGTATCCCTTTTTTGTTTTAAACTGGAGAGCCACATGTTTCCCCCTCTTTTGCATTTAGATTATTGCATGTCCTTGCTGAGAGAAAGAGGACACTGTATATTTTATCAATATGGAAGCAAATTCCAAACCTGATAGCACCTTAATATGCAGCTTGAAAGTTAATCGCATTTCTGAGACAGACTTACACCATTCCCATCTTCTTAAGAAGGTGTCTATTTTTAATCTAATAAAACCAAATTGTGTTTTTTTTAGGTGAACTTTATCATCCTCTGTATAGCTATAGCGTGTGAATTAATGCACTTTCTTGAAATGTGTCCAACTACAGTCAGCTGACCGAAGCTAGCCTAGCTAGAGCCACAGCCAGCACGCTTCAGCGACCGCGAGGGTCAACGGAGATTAGGAAAATCAGAGGGGAGAGGGCAGCGACATCTTGCTGCCCACCAGGCGCAGGGAGGAACAAGCAGGTCGTGTTGCTGACCCTGTTGCTGGTGTCCCAGACTGCGGACCAATATGGTCGCCTCCAGAAAGAGAGCTTGCGGTAAGATGACTGCAGCAACTCAGACAGAGACCCCGTCCCAAACCGTGGTTGTTCAGGTCTCTGGATGCAGGGAGTGCCAGAGCCTGCTGCTGCTGGGGGAGGGAGGACAGCATTCCACCTGCGTGAGGTGTGAGCAGGTAGAAGATCTGCTTAGCCTGGTGGCAAAACTTAAGGAGGAGGTCGAGACGCTGAGGACCATCAGGGAGTGTGAAAGGGAGATCGACTGGTGGAGTAACTCCCTGGCGTGCCAGTCGAAACGGTTCCAGGGAGATACCCCCCAAAAGGGGAAGGACCCCCTGCCTTCTCACACAGAGGGGGATGGCCCGAGACAGCCCCTGCCCTGTAGCTGTTGCACAGAGGTAGGGGACCAAAAAGACGACAAGGGTTGGAAGCGAGTTCCAGTTCGGCGTCGTGGGAAACCCTCCCCCCTTCCTGCCCTGCTTCCCCAGGTGACCCTCCGTAATAGGTTCGAGGCCCTGGATCCTGAAGGAGAGGTAGGTGAGAATGTGGTTCAAGGCCAGCCTACAAGGCCACATAGGAAAAGGCGGTCGACTTTGCACCTCAAGACTGCCTCTGATAAGAAAGAAAAAAGGGTCATTGTAGTAGGCGATTCCCTTCTGAGAGGAACAGAGGGCCCGATATGCAGAGTTGACCCTCATCATGGGGAAGTGTGTAGTCTGCCTGGAGCCCGGATCAGGGATATCACTAGGGCGCTCCCCAACCTGGTGCACCCGACAGACTGCTACCCGCTGCTGGTCTTCCAGACAGGCGAGGGGGAAGCTGCTTCCCGCAGTCTGAGGGGGATGAAGAAAGACTACAGGGCCTTGGGGCGGATGGGGAAAGAGTCTGGGGCTCAAGTGGTCTTCTCCTCACTCCTTCCATCTTCCACTGATGATGTGGGAAGGAATGGGAAGATTCAGTTCATAAACGATTGGCTTTGAGACTGGTGCTACAGGCAGGGCTTTGGATTCTTTGATAACAGCTGGTTTTATGGGGCACCAGTCTGGACAATGACAAGTGGGAAAGGTTTATCTCACAGAGGCAAAAGGATGCTGGGGCACGAATTAGCAGGGCTCATTTGGAGAGCTTTAAACTAGATTCGAAGGGGGATGGGGTTGTATCTGGGCTTGCCCCAGTGGGGCAGCACTCCAGAACTGATGAAGACTGGGAGGCCTCCTGTAATCCTAGGGTGAAATCGGTGTGCTCAGCTCACTCCCTGGAATGTCTGTACACCAGTGCGCGCAGCATGGGAAATAAGCAGGAGGAGTTGGAAACCTGTGTTAAGTCAGGAGACTATGGTCTGGTGGCAATTACAGAGACGTGGTGGGACAGCTCACATGACTGGAATATAGTCATGGAGGGCTATGTCCTTTTCAGGAAAGAAAGGCCAGCCAGGCGGGGTGGTGGGGTTGCTCTTTATGTACGGGAGCAGCTACAATGCACCGAGCTCTGTCCAGGGACAGATGACGAGCGAGTTGAGAGTCTGGGTGAGAATTAAGGGGCGGGCTGGCAGGGGAGATACTGTTGTGGGTGTCTGTTACAGGCCACCAGATCAGGGTGAGGAAGTTGACGAGGCCTTCTACAGGCAGCTGAGAGCGGCCTCACAGTCACAGGCCATGGTCATCGTGGGGGATTTTAACTTCCCTGGTGTTTGCTGGAAGGACCACTCAGCAACCCAGCCACAGTCCAGGAGGTTCCTCCAGTGTATGGATAATAACTTCCTCCTGCAAATGGTGGATGAGCCAACCAGGAGAGGAGCGCTGCTGGATGTCATCCACACTAACAAGGAGGGTCTGGTCAAAGCAGTAAGGGTTGAGGGCTGCCTTGGTTGCAGAGACCACGAGATGGTGGAATTCAGGATCTTGTGTGGTAGGACCAGTAGAATAGCAAGTAGAATTGCAACCCTGGACTTTAGCAGGGCAAACTTTGGCCTTTTCAAGCAATTGCTAGGGGAAATCCCATGGGCAAGGCTGCTTGAAGGTAAAGGGGCCCAAGATAGTTGGTTGGCATTCAAGGATTGCTTTTTCCGAGCTCAAGATCGGAGCATCCCGACACGTAGGAAGTCAAGGAAGAGGGCCAGGAGACCTGCGTGGCTAAATAGGGAATTGCTGGGTATGCTCAAGTGGAAGAGGAGAGTTTACAGGTCATGGAAGGAGGGGCTGGCCACTTGGGAGGAATATAAGGCTGCTGCTAGAGGATGTAGGAAGGCAGCTAGGATGACTAAGGCCTCCTTAGAATTAAACCTGATGAGAAGGGTCAAGGACAGCAAAAAGAGCTTTTTCAAATACATGGCAGATAAAACTAACACCAGAGGCAATGTAGGCCCACTGATGAGCGGGATGGGTGCCCTGGTGACAGAAGATACAGAGATGGCAAAGTTACTGAATGCCTTCTTTGTCTCTGTCTACTCTGCTGCAGGCAGTCCTGAAGAGCCCTGTACCCCTGAGACCTTAGATGAAGTCAGGTCAACGGAGCGGTTTGCCTTAGGCGATGAGGAATGGGTTAGAGACCAGTGGAGCAACCTGGACATCCATAAATCCATGGGTCCAGATGGGATGCACCTGCGGGTGCTGAGGGAACTGACGGAAGTCATTGCTAGACCACTCTCCATCATCTTTACCAAGTCTTGGGAAACAGGAGAGGTGCCTGAGGACTGGAGGAAAGCAAATGTCACTCCAGTCTTCAAAAAGGGCAAGAAGGAGGACCCGGGTAACTATAGACCGGTCAGCCTCACCTCCATCCCTGGGAAAGTGATTGAACACCTTATCCTTGGTGCCATCTTAAGGCATATCAAGGATAAGAGGGTTATGAGGGGCAGTCAACATGGCTTCACCAAGGGGAAATCATGCTTGACCAATCTCTTAGCCTTTTATGAGGAAATAACACGGTGGATGGATGATGGCAGAGCGGTGGATGTGGTCTACCTTGACTTCAGCAAAGCATTTGACACAGTCTCCCACAGCATCCTCACAGCTAAATTGAGGAAGTGTGGTCTGGATGATCAGGTAGTGAGGTGGACTGTGAACTGGCTGAAGGAGAGAAGCCAGAGAGTTGTAGTCTATGGGGCGGAGTCTAGTTGGAGGCCTGTAACTAGTGGAGTGCCTCAAGGGTCAGTACTGGGACCAGTATTTGGAGGCAGCTGCCATGGACCTGTAGGCAGGAGGACACAAATACACCCCCTCCCCAGGTTATCAGTTCTTGAAAAGAAGGCAGGTTGAAGTGTTTCCTTAAAGCAGAAGCATTCTGATGCAAAAGGAATGTGAATCAGCTGCAGAAGTAAACTTCGAAGTGTTAACAATCAAGGAGTGTGCTGTGTCATTACCTGCAGTTGAAGGGCCAGGCAGGTTGGGAACACAGGAGCTGTACTGACTCCTTCCTTTTTCACGGCTGCCTCATCTCAGTGTTTTCTTCTTCTTCTGCCACCCTGATGCTGCTTGGGTGACGGCTGATAAAGCTTGTGGTTGTGCTACCGCTCTTGCTTTTTCAGTTAGCAGTTCTTGTTTCACACGATCTGTTCCTCCAAGTCCTGGATTCACCCCCAGGTTACCTTAAACACACTAAGCAGGACTCCTCTCATGCACCCAGCACGTTGCAGATGCTATTTAGTCTTTGTTTGTGGTGTCTGTACAAACTGCCCCAATATTTCTATAGATTGAAAGGGTTTGTTGGTTTTTTTTTTCCTTTCTTCACTCCATGGCTCTAATGTCCATCCTGGCCGTTCCACTGGTGGAGCACTGGGAGCCGAATCAGAGGGCAGCTTCTTCTGAAAATGGTTATCAAACAAATAAACAAACAAATAGGAGGGCCTCATTGCCTATTTACACCCCCTGGTAAAAACTTTTATGCGAACCCGACAACAAAAAATACACAGAAGACCATCTGCCCTCAACACACACACAAAAAGGATCCCACAAGCACACTTCACACAATTACAATATCTGAAACATCTGAAACACAAAATCCAGACACATGAGTATCACAGACAGACTGTATCAAATGAGTTTTATATTGAGACAAGGAGGCACAAAAATACAAAATGTAATCAGTTCTAAGTAATGTTAAGTTTGATGGCTTTGTAATGGAAAATAACTGCAGTGCTTGAAGGCAGTTGACATAGTTTCAGGCCCTCAGGACCTCAGTACAAAAGGTGTGAGAAAAGCAGAATAGAAGGACAGGACCTGGGGATGGGGAGTATCTGGGACTAGCAGATGTCCAAGGTGGGCACAGATAAACTAACTGATAAGTAAAAGGACAGGATGATTGCTATGCTTGTGGTGTTAATAAACCCATTAAGATGGTGTAAGCATCTACTAGGGAGTATCCTGGACTAGCAGATGCCCAGGATGAGAGCAGTTTAACTGATAAGTAGAAGGCCAGGATGATTGCTTGTAAGCGGGGAAGAGAAGCAGACAGGCCAACCCAATATGGGTGATAAGCAAACTTCTACTTTATTTGTGACGCAGTTCACATATATATAGGAGTGGTATTCAGCCACTCCTCCTTGGCACAACAGTATTGGTTAGCCCCACACAGCTTCCTCCACATTCTTCTCCCATGTCCGGTTTCCGGTTACCTGTGGGGGCCACCCCCTGCCTTGCTCGCACAGTCCTCCAGGGCTCTATGATCCTGCTCTTAGAGTCATTCTGCAGCAATTGCTACATCTGTAATGTTAATTAAGCTTGTTGGGAAAAGTAAACGACCCTTAAAGACCACCACATTTTTGTATGCATGCCGGAAACTTTTTGGAAAATGACGTAATATGCTCAGTGACCATATAAGGATGACCTGTATAGCATTTCGGGGACACACGTTAGGAGGAGCTATCCCCCGTGTCTCCTGGCGCTGCAATAAAGAATATCTGCTTGTCAACTTGAAAACTCTGCTGGCAAGTTTGTTCCTGGAGTTTTCTCCAAATCAATATGAGGCTCCAAGTCCATGGTCTGTCACTGTTCGCCTGATATCTTTGATAAGAGCCAGAATTATCAAGCAGCAGAACCACAGGAGCAACAACAGCAGACTGATTTTTTTACCTCACAGTAGAGTCCGGCAAAGAGGGCAGTGGTGAGAGAGCCGAAGGTGCTACTTCTGCCTCCTGTGCTTGTGAGACATCATGAACTTTCAAATTTTCAGAAACAGTTCACCAAGAGCTCAATAAAGTGGCAGCAACTTTATCATTGTTGTAGCACAGTCCCACAAATTAACACCAATTTTGTCCCGTATCTCCAGGGTATAAATATTAGACAGATTGACTTCTGATGTCCAGAGGATATGTTTCAATTCTTTCTTGTCAGATTTTTTTCCCATACTGCTTTAAAATCATAGCAAAAACTTCCAGAACATTTCCCTGCTCTTTTGTTAAAGCAGACCTGTGGAGATAGTGTTCTCACGGGAGAATGGATAATTGGTACATAAACTCTGAATAATCCTGAAAGATACAGCAAGGCCATGAGAGGCCCAAAGAAGCTTAAGCAAGCAAGACAAGAAGAAGCTGGAATTCACTGAGGTAATGAGAACTGTGGACTGTTGGCAAGCTTTCGAGGTCAAGTTACCACACCTGTGCTTAACCAACTATATGCTAGTTGCGAAGGGTCTTCAAGACATGTATCCAATCATAATATGCCAAATCACTGTAAGTGCATGTAAGAAATAGTATTTAAGGGGTTAAGGCTTTGTAATAAATGGCTTTTTGTCTGATCATATTGATCTCTGACTGAGTCCATATATTTTCTGTGGCACAGACCCCATAATTCTCACCTGCTTACCCCCATCCTGCGAGAGGCAATCTGAGCGGTTAGAATTTGCTTCCTTTCAGAGTACACCTTTGCTTACATTCAGCAAGCAGTTTGGCTGAGCCATGCTACCAGATCAACAATTAATTGCTTTTCATGCCCGACTTTGGGAGCCATTTGTGGCATTTCACGACCTGGACTCAAGTTGATGCAGAGACTCAAATCCTCGTTTATTATCACCAAGCCCTTTTTATCCCCTTGTTCGGTACTTTCCCAACCTGCACATACATACAACATTCAATCTCGTTGGCCCCTGTGAAACTCTCCGGGTAAATAGTCCAATCACAATGTTGCACACCCTCTCACTACCCCCACATCCTCTGGCCTCCAACTGCGATTCCCACCACAACTACATCCTGGCCCATCCTCCCAAGGCTTGCTTGTTTATCTTCCCTGTCCTTTAAGGTTCCAGCTCATTGACCTTGGGCTTATAAAGCACTAAGGCTTCAGTGCTCATTCCCAAACTCTTTTTCATGCAAATCTCATCGCCTTCACTCCCCTCAGTCACTGGGGCTGGTGTAGCTGCCATGCTTGGAGCCGGAGTAGCTGCACTGTCTGTTGCTGTCAGTTTCAGTAGCTGCTCTAATTGTCACTGGGACAGGGGTAGTTGCTGTAGTTGGATTTGGAGTAGCTATGTTATCTGTTGTGGTCAGAGTTTGAGTAGCTACTGTACTTGTCACTAGGGTTGGTGTAGCTGCTGTATTTGGAGTTGGAGTAGCTGAGTTGCCTGTTGCTTTGCCATCAGATCCTGAGACATCTTTTTCCTTTTGAAGGTGCTGGATAGTGTTGAATAGGGCTCTGTAAGTGTAGGCCAAGCCCCAGCACGTTACCATGATTTGTCCCTCTCTGGTATGACCAGAATGACAACACACCTCATTTGAGTGTTTTACTAATTTTTCTGGATTTTGCACTTGGTCAGTGGTGAAGTTTCAAAGCACTGGAGGGGCCCACTGGCACAGATACTTGCCCAAACTATCCCACACACCCTGCCACTCATGACTGTTCAGCCTCTGGAAAAATCTCATGGTCCTCCTATATCATCGTCTAACCCTAGACAAGGCCCAAACCCGGCTTTGCTTAACTCTCGAGATCACACGAAATGGTCGTGGGTAAAACACTGTATGCATGCCAACATGGTGATCCCCATCACAGTGAGCAGGCTGATCTCAAGGGTACCTAAATGCCATTCAAAACCTTCAGAACTCTCAAATTATGCTGTAAACAGTCTGGTGGAGGGGCTGGGAGCTTAAGGGAATGTCTCCTTCATGGGTTGACCACCTGAGAAGTGGAAAAAAGATGTCTAATTGCTAACCACTTCTGTTATATACCTCCCAAAGTATAGAGGTGATGACCACACTGGGAACGCAAGCTAGATCAGTTTTATGATCAATGAGTCTACTGAATTACAAGTCATTACCATAAAGTACAATGAAACAAGAACCTTAGCCTAAGGCCCCCAGCTGATAAACACTAAAACAGCAAATACTGGCTGCAAGTAAGGTACGACATGGCGAACTCTGAGATCAAGAGCAAGAACTTTGAGAGCCAATAAATCAGCTTTGTGGCGAGTGACTATTAATTCAAAACAATGAATGCTTATCACAAATACGATTAGGCACACTCTGGTCAGATCTGTCATTATTTCAGTCCTTCATGCCCCAAGTTGGCCACCACAAAGAACTGTCATGGTTTAAACCCAGCCTGTAACTCAAAATCAAACAGCCGCTCACTCACTCCCCAGAGCCTTCCTCCCCCCTTCTCATGGAGGGATGGGGAGGACAATCAAAACAATGTAACTCCCATTTGTTGAGATAAGAACAGTTCAGTAACTAAGGTATGACACAAAACCACTGCTGCTACCACCAGTAACAACGATAAGGGAGATAACAAGGGAAGAGAATACAACTGCTCGCCACCCACTGACCAATACCCAGGCTGACCCGAGCAGCAATCTAACCCTTCTGGGTAACTGCCCCTGGTATATACACTGGGCATTATGTGCTGTGGCATGGAATACCCATTTGGTTATCCTGGTTCAGGTGTCCTGTCTCTACTTTCTCCCACTTCCCATCCTCCCTGGCAGAGCATGAGACTCAGAAAGTCCTTGGTCAGGGTAAACGTTATTTACCAACAACTAAAAACATTGGTGTTATCAGCGCTGTTCCCAGGCTGAAAGTCAAAACCACAGCACTGCACCAGCTACTGAGAAGGAGAAAAATGACTGCTACTGCTGATCCCAGGACATATGTTATTTCTGTAGGGGATTAAAAGTAAAATTTTATGTATACAGAAATTCTGAAAACCATAGAATCACCGACTGCTTTGTGCACATTCAGCAAGTTGTTACGTATGTAATACAGTTTGCAATAATACCGAAGTAATTCTTCTATTGTGAACTCAATCCAGTTCTACTATTTGATTTCAGAAATGGATTCAAAACACGAGCCTGTTTGACTAACTGTATTCTTGGTCTCCTATTCTTTCCTATTTAAATGCTGAGTGACACAGCTCTGTTTGGGAAAGCAGTGATTGCCACACCCCAACAGAAAGAACAGCCGTTCTAGCAAAGTGACAAGATCCAAATTGAACAGTGTTCTTAGAACGATCCATGTGAGAAATTCAAGCAGAATATCACTCCTCAAACAATGCTGACAGAATTATAAAAATATAATTAGCTGTTTCATTAGCTGAATCCTATTTGCAGTGACAGAAAACAATGGGTATTTGGAAGCTGTCCATCCATTTTTAAAACAGGCACTGTCATGGAGATCCTGGGTCTAATATATTCTCTGAACTGCCTCTGCAGAGTGACTTCAAAGAGGCAATTCATCTGCTTTGTTAGAAATGGAAAAGATTTAAGATCTATGAGATAAAACATCTCCTACCTCTTGCTGAAACTGGAGTCTTCATTTCGCACCTCTTTACATCATTTCAGTGATTTCACTTCTTTTTCAGTCTGTTTGGGCAGGAGCACTCAGAAGGCTTCAGAACTAAATACACATACTTAAATCTCCTAATAAACAAGTCTAATTAAGATTAATTGAACTGTTGGAAGTAAATGAAGACAGCATCCACAACAGACTATTCACTGTTGAATGTATAGGGTAGAGTAGGCACTCCTTCGTTCCCCTAATCAATTTCATTAATTTCATTTCCACCATAACAATCTCCGTTCATTAACCCATTAACAAAACACTACTGCTGAAAACAAGCACTGAACTTATAGGTTGAAATAACAGGGTTAGTTCACACTAACTTCTTCCTAGAGTCTCATCTCAACCTCCTCTCTGTCAGGTTAAAGCCTTTCCCCCTTGTTCTGTCACTAGTGGACGACAGCCTGACCATGAGCCAACACTGTGCCCTTGTGGCCAAGAAGGCCAGTGGCATCCTGGGGTGTATTAGAAGGGGGGTGGTCGTAGGTCGAGAGAGCTCCTCCTTCCCCTCTGCTCTGCCCTGGTGAGACCGCATCTGGAATATTGTGTCCAGTTCTGCGCCCCTCAGTTCAAGAAGGACAGGGAGCTGCTGGAGAGAGTCCAGCGCAGGTCAACTAAGATGATTAAGGGAGTGGAGCATCTCCCTTATGAGGAAAGACTGAGGGAGCTGAGTCTCTATAGTTTAGAGAAGAGGAGACTGAGGGGTGATCTTATTAGTGTATATAAATGTATAAAGCGGGAGTGTCACGAGGATGGAGCCAGGCTCTACTCAGTGGCAAACAATGATAGGACAAGGCGTAATGGGTACAAACTGGAACACAAGAGGTTCCACTTAAACTTGAGAAGAAACTTCTTCTCAGTGAGGGTGACAGAACACTGGAACAGGCTGCCCAGGGAGGTTGTGGAGTCTCCTTCCCTGGAGACATTCAAAACCCACCTGGACACATTCCTGTGTAACATTATCTAGGTGTTCCTGCTCAAGCAGGAGGATTGGACTAGATGATCTTTTGAGGTCCCTTCCAATCTCTAGCATACTGTGATACTGTGATACTGAGTTACCCTGTGCCAGAGACTGAACCAAAACAGACTCCACCACACATTGTCTCAAAGATTGGTATGAGAAGCTGAGATGGAATTCCACCAATCCATTGTCTCAGGGATGGGTGGGAAGAGTTAAGTTTCCAATGTCTTATCTGAATTGAGATAAGACTGCTGTCCATCATCTTGAGGACTGGTGTGAGGAATTTCTGCCCATTATCCCAAGGATTGCTGCAGACAGATGCAGTTAAAGAGCTGGCTGCAAGACCAGCAAAACTGGTAATATGCATGTAACACATGATGTTAATGTGAGAAATGTGCTCACTTCTGAAAAAAAATGTATTAGGGACAAAGTCAATGGATCAAAAAAACCGCCCTGGCACATGACCATAGCCAGAGGAGCACCGTTATACCCGTACACAAACTTTTTGTCCATTCTATATTGCATCAGCCGAATACATACTCATAGTTATCCAGAGGACAGGGAGGAATTATTACAATTGCTTCTCCAAAAGGATTTCCATAAGTCCGCCCTGGTCTCCTCCTTTTGGTGCATGCTCTCTGTCTCCTGGTGGTCATCTCAGGGGTCTTTGGGGATGAAGTAAAACATCTTCCTCTAAGGTGAACTTTTCACCCTGGTTCTTGAGTCAGTTCTGACCAGTCCTGTGGGTGTTATTTCTTTCAGTTTCTCTCACTGGTGTTACATTACAGGATGGTCATGCTTGATAAGCTTTTATCTTGTGCAGGCCACATATGCTTGGGGAAAGCCAAATTTCATTAACCTTTTATTACTTCTCATATTAAGAACATAGGTACTCCCCCAACTCATTATGAAAGGGGGAAAAGACATCTCTAAATGCGCACCTTCAAGGACACCTCCACATGGACACCCTCCATGAGGACACCCACACAGCTCCAACGACTACTATGGACTCTTGGGGACACTTAGCTCTGATATTGATTATGGACCCTGAAGGACTCCCACCAACCTCCGATACTGACTAACAGAGCCTAGATGACTCCTGCCACTCCGACTATGATGAGGGATTTCAGGGACACCACTGGATCCACGGTGGTAACTATCTTGCTCTCTGCACCACGAATTCTTGCTTCATTTACATTCTTTTTCCAATCTGTCCTATCACTCTCCCTTTTTTCATAATAATATCCTTTTTTTTATAATAATTGTCTTTTTTGCAATAAACCAACTGCTTGATTGGAGTACTTGACCTCATTTGCATCTTAATTTCCCTCTTAAAATCATGAGAGAAACGTATTCGACACCGGTGTTTTCTCCATTCTGATCCTGACATTATTAAATTGGCATCACGGACAGGATCCCTTGCAGTGAAAAGTACCATAATGTCACGTGGTGTAAGGTATTACATGTGTACCTCTCAGGGAAACAAAACATGCTGCCTTCCTGAGAGACTACCCCAACCTTTTGCTGTATTTCACTTGCTTCGTATTACCTGCTTACCTCTCAGGGCTTAAGGGGTGTGTTTTGTTGAAGCAAAATGTGCTGCCTCCCTGAGACAATTGTCCCATTCAGAAATGTATACTGGTGAAGCTGTGCCTCAGGGCAGAGGTATGTTTTATGGTCTTAAAGAGAAATGTAAGACTCCCCCCTCTTTGCAGGGTTAGAGTGGACAAAGAAAAATTGGCATAATTTTCAAAGTGTAACAGACTGAATAAGCATCCTACAAAAAAGATGCAAACTGCTGCTCAGAAAGATGCAAACTGCTGTCCCATTCAGAAATGTATACTGGTGAAGCTGTGCCTCAGGGCAGAGGCATGTTCTATGGTCTTAAAGAGAAATGTAAGACTCCCCCCTCTTTGCAGGGTTAGAGTGGACAAAGAAAAATTGGCATAATTTTCAAAGTGTAACAGACTGAATAAGCACCCTACAAAAAGATGCAAACTGCTGCTCAGAAAGGGTAAATTGATTTCCTCTGCCATACTGGGTGACAGATTGGCTGCTGCAAAAGAGGCTAGAGAACAACAACAAAGAGCTGAATCTCAGTTCATACAAACTTTGCAAGACCTGGTCTGATCCCTGCAGGACCAGTTAACTTAAAAGAACTGTTAGACAAAGAGAAAAATCAGGCTAACTACTTGCAATTAGCCCTGAAAGAGCAATTCCTTGCAGAAAAAAATGCCTCTTCATTTCTTTTTTTCCAATCTTCATAATTTATCATAGATCATTTACAATTTCAGGAAGAAAATTTTGTTATACCACAAGTAATCAATATTAAAACAATTAATATTAATCAGGTATAAGTATTGGTCCCAAGCTGGTATGTCAGTTATCACATAAATCCAAATTACGACTGATACAATTTCATATGTGAAGGTCCTGAAAGTTCCATCCGCTATGTCTTCTCTGGTTCTGGTGCTTTCTTCGTTTTTGAAGAAAGGTTGGTCCATTATCTGGTACAGTCCGCTCCGCTCCACTTCTCCTGTAGAGGATCTCCTGAAAAATTCTTAACATAAACCCAGTCTCTGGATCGAAAACAGTGAGTTGGATAATCCATGCCTGTTGGAGTCGCGGGAGACAAGCCTCATGCTCTCATGGTCAGCAAGTCTCGTTTATTTAGCAAGATACAACCCCTTTTATAGCCTGCAGTGTTAGATACATTTCCTGCTAGGATACAGCAAAATCATTGGTCAGCCCGTGCTGACGCAGGGGCCTCCCAAGCAACCGTGACCGCCTCCTGCTTCAACATGCCTCGACATGTCCCGGCTTGTCCCAGCTTGCCCAAGCATTACCGTTGCGCTATCTCAGCAAGATACCGTGGCGCTATCTCAGCAAGATACCGTGGCGCCATCTCAGCAAGATACCGTACCGTGGCGCTATCTCAGCAAGATACCGTGGCGCCACCTTCAGCAAGATGTACATCCTGTTTCTTGAGCAACTCAGGGTGAACATTAACCACAAGATTACCGTAGCCTTGAGGCCTATATTTCCACCAGCTGCACAGTATCATGACCTCTGTTACTTAGCCATTCCGTTGTTAAGCTCTCTACACATGCCTCTCTCTCTTGTCCCCAGTATTTTTTTATTTCCCCTAATTGCTTTCCCAGATTGATCAGAAACTCTAGGAGATAACCTTCTCCCACTTCCAGAAGACTTTCTCTTTTGAACTGGGACTGATATGGTCTTCCATATAAAATTTTACATGGGATAGCCTCTTCTTTCGACTGAGGTTTAGTTCAAATTCTTAATAGAGCCAGTGGTAAAGCTTGGTATCAATATCTTGACATATTTTACTAATCTGTTGTTTGATCACCTTTTCTACTTCCCCACTGGCCTGAGGCCTGTACAGAACATGTAGTTGCCAATCAAGCTCTAATTTTGGCTAAGTTCTTGTAACTATTTTGCACTAAACGGGGAGCCTCGGTCAGAAGAAATTGCCTTTGGTACTTCCAAAACAAGGTATTATACTGTTTAACAATGTTCCAGTTACTTGTCTTGCATTATTTATTCTACAAGGGACTGCTTCTGGCCACCTTAAAAAAGTATTCATTAACACCAACAAATACTGGTCTCAGTAATTCAGAAAAAATTATTTGCCAGTGCTGTCAGTTGTACCAACTTGATTTCTATTTTCTTGAGACAGAGCTGATATTGTCACTAATTGAACTATGATATATAGATTCCTTCCTGCAATTTGTTCATCTAAGTATTTATACAAAGACTTGCTACCTCAATGAGTTTTATTATGTTCCGCCTGAACTAGAGTTGGTTAGGGGATTATAATTTTCCCATCAGGTATCTGAACCCAATCTTCTCTGTTTTCCTGTCCTTTGAGATCTCCAATCAATTTTCTATCATCCTTTGAATATCTAGGTTTAGATTTCTCAATTGTTAGTTTGCCGTCAGGGATTAAGGGAATGAGTTTAAGTAAAAGAAAGAGTCCTTTAAATCCAAGACGGCAAACAATTTCTGATTCAGTTTAGTCACTAAGGTATGCGGATTAGCTATTATTGAATATCCTCTACAGATTTGTTGATTCCTGAGATCTTGAACCAATCTGCAACGTTTCTTTACTGGCAAGATAGGAGTATTGTATTCCAATTCACATTCAATTAAGGATTTATATTTTAAAATTTATCAATGATTTTTAATTCCCTTTCCTGCAATTTTAGGGGATATTGTTTTATTCTAATTGGGCAGGCCCCTTTTTTATTTCTGCTTTAACAGGAAAAGCATTTTTTTTGCCTTACCTGGAACTTCAGATGCCATACTCCCAGATATACCTGGATTAAGAATTTCTTCTATTTCAGGGAGGTCCTCCTCTTTGCTTTTTCTGTTGAATTAAAGATAAGCTCAAAACTGCAATTAATTGATTTTTAACTCTTAATTCCATTTTGCCTTCTTTAAATGTTGTTTCTTGCCCTAACAAAGATTTCAGAGAATTTAGCATGCATAAAAATTTTATGCATTCCTATTTGTTTTCCCAATTTGTACTTTAAAGGTTTCAGAAAGAATGCCTTTTTTTGCCTTTTTTTTACTTTTCCTTGGTGGCCAGTAGCTCCCACATCTGTAACAAATTCTTTTCCCCCTGATGTAACGCCAAATAAGTTGCTCCTGTATCCACTAAAATTCCACTTTATTTCCTCTAGTCCCTAGTTTTAATTTAACCAGTGGATCTACTAGCGTAGATTCCCCAGGTCCCTTGTCAGTCTAGTTCCAATGCAGCCACCGGAGCCACCCCATGCACTCCCCCCCAGGGCAGTCTCACTTCCAACGTCCAAAACTTCCCACAGCACACACACACCGATCCAGTCCCATAGGAGAAGAACCCACTTCCCCCACCTTTGCTCAACTTTCCTCCTCCACCAGTTTCAAAGCATTCAACAACTCCTCAGTCCCGTCAATCAACATGTCTGTTCCCACTTGTTTGCCTGCCCCAGCACTCATCCCATGCTCAAACACAGGAGCTGTCAAGCTCCCCTCCTTTCCCCCTTGGTTTTCCCTTTTTTTTTTATTTCTCACAGCTGCTCACCCTGCTTTGCAGGGGTTACAGATACCTGCCTCTGCAACAGCACTTCTGGTTTAATGTGAATGTGCTGCTTGTTACCAGTGACAGAATCTCCTCCTCCTTATCAATATCGGATAGGACAGATATAGAGGATGCTCCTCTCAGAGGTATCTGTGATATATAATTTGTCTATTTATTTTCCTGATTATTGTTTTTTTAACTTTTAAACATCATTCCCCCAATATCACAGGCTGAACAACATCTCTCCAGCTTAGTTTTCTGGTTTTCCCTGTCCTTTTCCAAAGCCAAAATTAGGGATCTGGCAGAGCTATATTAATTTCACATTCTGTCTGCTACTCTGGGTGGTTTCTTGAAGTGAAAAACGTATCTGTATATAGTACTTCATCCCATTTTCCTGGCCATTGCAAAACCAACATTAATTTTATCAATGTATTATAAATTCAAAGTTCCAGTTTTAGGCCATTTCTCCTGATCACAGAATTGTAGAACTAACCGGGTTGGAAAAGACCTTTAAGATCATCAAGTCCAACCGTTACCCCAGGACTGCCAAAATCACCACTAAGCCATGTCATTAAAGGCCTCATCTCAATGTTTTTTAAACACTTCCAGGGACACTGATTCCACCACTTCCCTAAGCCGCCTGTTCCAATGCCTGATCACCTATTGGTGAAGAAATTTTTCCTAATACCCAGACTAAACCTCACCATGCCCAGCTTGAGACATGTCGTTATGAGATTAAAACGTGGGGTTTTTTAAATCTCTTCTACAATTCAACCATTTTCATTGCTTTATCTAATTAAATTCACTAAGAGTTACCAGACAATGGGAGCTGTAGCCCCATTTTCTGATCTGACATATTTAAAATAAATAAATTATACATGTACACACTGCCGTAAAGGATCCTCTGCCTTAGGTATCAGACATCCTTAAAGAACTGCTATCAAACCCTAACACATGACAGACAGAAGGAGGAATCCAAGCCAGGAAAAATTCCGTATCAAATTGGAAAAAAGCTTAGCAATCTCCAGATCCAAGTGTGGAAAGGCAAATCAAACACATTTAATTAATATCATTGTTTCTTTATAGATGAAATGAAAGTTCAAGTATTGACCATGGGAAAGAGCCATTTCATTGACACACTGTTCTCTTTCCATATCATTCCTGAATGTCTTATGGGTTTTTACGGATGAACATATAATAAATAGGGGGCTAATACCTGTCCTCTGCTACTTAACTTCAGAGACTTCACACCAAAATCCCAATTAAAACTTTCCCCAATCTCATAAACAATCACAAGCTTGGCAATTAATTTTTCAAAAGCAAGCTTTTTACACTCACAATATTTTTACAGATACAATTCATATACAGATAGGAACATCACAGTCTTCATAAAAAGATACACCTGCACACAAGACCTGATATTCCATACGTACGCATCAAGTACTCAACTTTATCCAGAGAAGTTTCCTATCAAATTTTACAAATTGAAAATATCAGGGGTGTACATCATGCAAAATTACAGGAGTGGAGAATTGTAACTTTTAAGTTGGCAACAGTCTAACTAAAAACAGACATTGGTTACAATATTTTATCAACGTTTTCTTGTTTACCAAACCCCCAGAAGACCCTCCCAGTTCTTTCCAATGTGCCAAAATGTAAACCAATAGGCTTTTCTTCTGAATTCCCTTGTTTTGACCAGCTCCCATTTCAAACAATCTTTTACAATCTCTATAGCTTCTCTTTCCCCGTGCTCTGCAAATGCACTTAAAAATATGAGAGCACCTACACACAAGTTTTATGATATTCTCAGGGGCTCAGTAAAATAATATCTCTGGGTTCTGCAGATCAACTCCCCTGTTGTTAGATCATAGTTTCGGTTCCAGCAAAATTTACACTGTCCTAGTATCCACAGCAGGTTCCACTGTTCAAAAGTTACTATGCACCCACCTGTGAGGCTACAAGCCTCTGGTACTGAGTGTAAAGTCCAGATCTCAAGAATAGGACTACAGATATTAGAGGTTATACTTCTCTTATACAGCCACTGGGGTGCAGAGAGGGAACTCTTCTTAACACCCCCATTAGCCACACTTTTGCCTGCTCCTCCCCCACTGCTTAAACACTGCAATCTTTGACACTAATGACAGACATATACACACACAAAGCACTTAGGCACAACACAAAACAAAGACGCTTCATCCGTCTCTGGCCTCTCTCCTCTTGGAGAACACGGAACCGCGGATCAGGACTCCACACTCGCTTCGTAGCTATGCTACGTCTCAGTCACACAGAAACACAAAAACACATGGGATCCCGCACACTCACACTATGGTTCCACCTTACCCTTCTCCTGCTTCCTATGGTAGCAGGTCCGTCCTGGTTCCCAGAATTTGAGATGCAGCCGAGACCAGGTGGGTCCGCCTACCCTTCACCTGCTTCCCCTACAGTCATTAGCAGATCCTTCCTGGCTCCCAAAACTTGAGATGCAGTGAAAACCCAGACTCACCCGATCCACCCTCAGGATCGCTACCTGCTGCTCTACCAGTCGGCGAGCCCCTGCTTGCAAGCCCTACTTGCCAACGGGAGCTACGCTGCGCGCCAGACGTCTCTGCGCGCCTTACCAGCAGCCCTGGGCCACGTGTACGCCTTACAGGAGCCCTAAATTTCAAGCATACCATTTCTTCACAGGCGGCACAGGTTGTTGTCTGTCCTCACAGTGAGCGGACAAGGAGCGGAGCTCCTCCAGGCAAGCGGCCTGGGGCACCTAGGATGTCTGCCCCTCGGCCAATCCTGCAGCCAAACAGAGACCTCCTGCATGGCTCGCCAAATTGATGCGCGGATTGACTCCACAACTCGTTAAAAGTTGTAAAGTAGGTATGCTTTTATTCAGCGCTGAGACGCACGAGGATAATTCCTCAAAGTCATGTGTACCTCAGTGTTGTTTCCCTCTACATTTATTCTCTAAAGTTATATATATTCATAAGGTTGCACAATACGCCTATACATATTCATGTCCTACCCCCGCTTCGTAGTATAATGAGTTAGAAGGGTGCCCCCTCTGGTCATGGGCAGGGGTCTCAAGATGAAGTAAATGAGTCTTCCCCCTGTGGGTAGGGGTCTTCAAGATGAAGTAAATGAGTCTTCCTCTTCTTGAACTTTTCACCTTTAAGTCTTCACATATGGCCTTAGGGTTTGGTCGGTGTCCCAGCCATAAACCATCTGCTTCTCCCCCTTCAGGTGTCTGCTTTTCCTTATCAATAGCTGCTTATCAGTAGAATCAATCTGCTTTTTCTTGTCAATAGAACCAGGTGTCTGCTTTTCCTTATCAATGGATAATGCCTTTGTTCTTCTTAGTAGACATGATAGGTACAGACAATACTTCTGTTTAAGCAAGCGAATTCCTCTAACCCCCCCCTATACAACCCCCCGTACAACCCCCCTGTACATTGGTTAACCCTGTATCACTCCTAACGTGTATCCCCATGTTGCCATGCAGGACATCCTTATATGGTCACTGGGCATATTACGTCATTTTCCAGAAAGTTTCCGGCATGCATACAAAAGTGTGATGGCGGTCTTTAAGGTTGTTTACTTTTCCCGACAGTCTTCATAACCAGCTTAATTAGCATTACAGACATAGCAATCATCCTGTCTTTCTACTTCTTAGTTAGTTTAACTGTGCCCACCCTCGGCATCTACTAGTCCCAGATACTCCCCATCCCCAGGTCCTGTCCTTCTATTCTGCTTTTCTTACACCATTTGTACTAAGGTCCTAAGGACCTGAAACTATGTCAACTACCTTCAAGCACCGCAGTTATTTTCCATTACAAAGCCATCACACTTAACATCACTTAGAACTGATTGCATTTTGTGCTTTTGTGCCTCCATGTCTCAAATCCCCCTTTTTTCTGTCCTTTTGCAAGTTATTTTACAACATTTTATATGCTGCCATTACCATCCAGAGTCTTTTTGAAATAGCTTCCTGTTTCTACTTGATGCTTAAATTTCATTTCTTTTTCCAATCTTCATAACTTGCCATAGAACATATAGAACAGCAACTTTCATTGATTCTTGTTCCACTTGGATTATATCAATGGTTTTACTTTCTATTTCCTCTATGGTTGTGGAGATATTTGTGATTGCCTTGTCTAATTTACTTACTCCCAAAGATGTAATTAGCCATCTCACAAAACTATGAAATTACCAAAACTTCTAACCCAGGTTCTGAGATGGGGTATCACAGCACCTAAGGTACATGCCCCCTTCCAGTTGGGGGTAGGGTCTTACAAGCATTTTCTCCACATAACCAATACCATCCTTTCCCTTCAGGAACTGATGCACCAATAGACTCCATAACTTGTTAAAGTTGTAAAGTAAGTATGCTTTATTCAGCGCTGAGGCGCATTGGAGAGTATCTCTGTCTGGGGGAGATCAAATTTTACAAAGTAATTCTACTAAGGAAGCTGAGGAATATTGGGGGCCAGGAGTATTTTTAACCATCGGTAAACACCGTGCACCCTGGTCCTTAATTCAAAGAGCAATTTATTGGGCTAGAGAACTTAACACTTTGGAAAGGGGAGATCCCCTTGCCATCACAGGGACAGTCGACGAGTTGGTAGAAAATGTACAGAAAGCAGCATGTCTGCAAATGATGTATGGTTGGGAACTTAGAATTAAACAGAAGTCCTCAGTGATGATCCTGGTCAACCCCAAATGTATGACCCCCACATTCGGGGTCTTCCTGACTTCCTGAAAGCCTCTATGATCCAATTGCAGGGGAAGATGCAAGCAGCATCCCAAAATGAAAGGGCCATTGCTGCCCTGGAAGGACTGCTATCACCTAGTACAGTGAGAAAAGCTGGACACTCCTACTTGCCCAGGAGGTAGAAATACTCCTAATAAAAGGCAAGGGCTGTGAACATTGGGATGGTGAAAGGATTTTCCTAAAGACTCAGTGGATGGATTACTCACTGTTAAATTGGAAAAGTTGGTGTTAGAGTGGCCCAAAATAAACCCATTGTGCCCTAAAGAACAGGTAAATGTGGAAGGCCCCAGTGCCCCTACCAGTAACTAGCTCCACCCCTTGGTTATGAGTGGAGGGGTGAAGGGTGGATATATGTTCCACAGGTCACTGAAAACAATTAAGGCAAATTACTTGCTTTGTGGGACCTAACCTAGTGCTGCATTTTCCACTTGTATGCGCCTCCCAGGGACGTAAGGGATAAAATTTTGACAAAGGAAACTTAACATGTTGCCTCCCTGAGATGAAGACCCTGCCTATTATTGTATTTCACATGCTCTGTATTACATGTGTACCTCTCAGGGACATAAGGGGTGGATTTTGTGAAAACAAATGACTTGGTTTCTCAGTTTTGTTAGATGGTATTCCCCTTTATTGAGAGTGAGTACATGCATCACAGATAGAGGTATTCAGCCTATCCCAGGTGATACCTGCAAAACTATATGGTCCTTGACTTGCTATTATCTTCTCAAGGAGGCATTTGTACAATTACAAATACAAGCTGCTGCACATGCATAGATCAGAGCAGCAAAATATCTACATATTTTTATGAAATTTGGGGACAAATCTTGCACCAAGTCACTAGAGATGATACCTCATGAATTTTGAAGAGCTATGGTACAAACTTACCTTGTGGATACCAAAATTTATATTTCAGGGAACCCTCAGACACACTGCCACACCTATTTTTGTAGACAGAATGACCATGTTTGAACATGCTTTTGTGCTAGTTTTGATCTACTGTTTCTAAGGAATACATGCCTGCTTGGCTTATTACCTTAACATTTTCAAATAAATTGTTATGTAAAATTCCTATTTAAAACTTTTTCTGTTGCTGAAGTAGCTCCTCTGCTGAGAGTAAAGATTTTGATATCAACACTTTTGATTTATGTGAGGAGTGAAGGAGATAATATTTGCATGAAAAGCAGCTTGGGAATGACCTCTGAGGCCTTGGTGCTTGACAAGCCTGGGGCGAAGAGTTGGGGTGTTGAAGGACAGGGAAGGCTGAAGAGCATGCCTTTGGAGGATGGGACAGGATACAGTTGTGGCAGGAGTCTCAGCTGACTATGTGAGGGTTGTGAGAGGGTGTGCAACATTGTGATTGGACTATTTACCTGGAGAGTTTCACAGTGGCGAGTGAGATTGAATGTTGTATGTATGTGCAGGTTGGGAAAGTACCGAACAGGGGGATAAAAAGGGCTTGGTTGTAATAAAGTGGGATTTGAGTCTCTATTAGGATTTGAGTCTCCTCATCAGCTTGAGTCAATGTTGTGAAACACCACATATTTAGATCTTCAGATTGCTTGGTCTTGGTGTTTCATTTTTTGGTTTAGGGATTTTTGGGGCGGGGGGGAGTTGGTTGTTGGTTGGTTGGCTTTTAAGCCCACTTCCACACGTTCTTTTATACAATTTTAGGGTGTGGACTGATAAACAAACAAGCCTTTCTCATTTTGAGTTTCTGTGATGAGTCTTGACTGCAAAAGATCTGTACAGTCAAGTGCTCTATCAATACTCTAAATTGCTCTTACATCGTCATCATTTTCTCTCTGGAATACTGATTACCAAAGACCTCTCTCCGTAAAAAGGTTATGATTACAATGTTATATTAAAATCATGGTTTAAAGCTCTAATTAAATCACCCACCTCTAAACAACCTATTATTATATTATATTATTATTATATAAGGTCCTGCACCTGGTTTGGGGCAATCCCAAGCACAACTACAGGCTAGACAGAGATGGCATTGAGAGCAGCCCTGAGAAGGACTTGGGGTTGGTGGTTGGTGAGAAGCTACCCATCACCCAGCAGTGTGCACTTGAGCCAGAACCCCCCTGTGTGCTGGACTTCATCCCCAGAGTGTGAACAGCAGGTCAAGGGAGGGGATTCTCCCCCTCTGCCATGCTCTGGGGAGACCCCCTTGCAGTCATGTGCCCAGCTCTGGGCCAACAACACAAGATGGATGTGGATCTGTTGGAACAAGTCCAGAGTGGACCACGGAGATGCTGCGAGGGCTGGAGCAGCTCTGCTCTGGAGCCAGGCTGAGAGAACTGGGCTTGTTCAGCCTGGAGAAGGCTCCAGGAAGACCTTAGAGCAGCTTCCAGTGCCTAAAGAGGCTGCAAGAAACCTGGAGAGGGGCTTTCGAGAAGAGCCCGTAGTGACGGACAAGTGGTAATGGCTTTAACACGACAGAGGGAAGATTTAGATTAAACATTAGGAAAAAGATCTTTATCACTCATTTGGGGCAGTGTGTACCTTCTTATTTTTCTAATGGCAAGTCAATAGATATTAATGATCGTAGTACAAATGAAAGTTCTATGGTTGCAACATCTTCTCCAACAAATCTATTATATCTTCTTAGCACCAGGTGTTGGAATTTCTCTGTTCCTTTAAATCTTTATCTGCAGGCTCCAGTCTACAGATGAAAGACGGAGCTGTAAATGATGCAATAGAAGCCTGTAGTTACAACATTTTCAAGCTTATTTTGCAAAAGCTACTGAGGTAGAGAAATTAACCTTGGACAAATTCTGAATCCTGAACTTTGAACTTTCTGATTTTTCTGTTCTGTAAATTTAGCAGCCTCTGACAAATTCAGGCATAGAAGAAATGAAAATCCATTGAAATTGATAAATTTAAAGTCAAAGTTATAATTCCCTGTTTACTATAAGATAATGACAAGGTGATGACTGAGCTTTTTTCTGTTTCAAATCAAAAAATAATGAGTGTAAGCCACCGAATGTTTCTTCTGTATGTGTTTATTAAATTCAGACTAGAATTTAATAATTCAGACATGCTAGAAGTTAATCATTGAAACAACAGGCAGATACAGAATAGCTCCAGAGTGCTCTTTGACCAGAATAATTATTCATTTGTCTATAAGGTCTATGAGTTATTGCAGACCCTTTTGTCTTGGGGACATCTTCCTACATTTATTCACTAATCTTTATCTGCTAATTACGTGAATGGCAGCAAAATTCGTTTGCATATAAGAATCCTACTGTGCTCAAACTATATCAGTAGCAGTTACAGGATATTTCTGAACTGATTATTGTAATTATCTTTCTAATTTGCCCTTTATGAAAATATTTACATAGTTTTTCAGCACTGGAGATAAAGCTTTGAGCCTCTGAGATGTAAATAGATTATCTCAATTCCACAGAGGGCAAATGAAAGGAAACATCACCTGAAGTGTTCTGACCTTTTTATTGGGGAGATTGACCTTTTGCATGTTTCACTAACAGTTCATTCCATTGTATTTCATCTAGTTAGACCAAATATCCTTTTAGGATGAAGAAACTGAATTGGAAGTTACCATACTAGGCCATTGAGGGAATAATTTGAACTTTTTGAGAACTGTGAGGTAATTTTATCAAATGTCTTGAAGTTCTGTAGTAGAGGACTTTCCTTAGGAGTGAGCCAGAAGTGTCTTAATTTATCAACACCAGCTCTGTATGTAGAGAAAAGAGCTTATGATCTGCTGTGAGAAAAATCTCAACATAAATCTGAAGAAGAAAACAACATTCTGAATCCATACACCTTCTTTACTTGCTGATTTTGTTATTCACCCTGATAATGGAAAGGAAAGGACAGAACAACTATGATGGTCAGGACAGAAAGGGCTCCATGTTTTGGGTTTCCCATATCAGGTAGCAAATGGTGGCAAAACAGAGAAGCAAAAATGCTGAGTTACAGTCAAAAAATGTTATTTGTCTGCTGGAATTTAAATACAAATAAAAATAAGAGAATAGACAAACGAAACAGGAATAAAACATCATTGTAAATATGTAACAGTTTTCTATGCATGCAGTTCATATATAGAATTGTTCTGTGATGTTACCAGATACTTTCTTATGGCTGTTATATTTGATATTTGACATTTTATAATATTATTATATTGCTCTGAAGAACCTGTATTTTCATTTACATCTCTACACATTCTTTGAGTTGAAGGGAATTTGCTTATTACATTTGATTCACAACAGAGAGGAATTAAGATAGAAGCCTAACTAGAAATCCTTGCTGTGGTCTAATGGCAAAAGGTGTAATAATTATTTTATACTTATAAATTAAAATGGTTAGTTTTCTCATCTTAACATCTCTTCTTGATTAGTTCTGTGCATCTCTACAACTACCTCTACAGTACTTTTAAATACTGTCTGAGGAAAATATTTTCAGAAAAAATCAGTTTGAAACCTCACAGCTTGTCTTAATATATTCTAAATTCTGTAGCATTGAATTCCAGAAAACCTTTAAAAAGTAGTAGCTTCCTTGCTGTGAGCCCTTAGTAAACAATTCTGCACTTTGGTATAGCACTCGTTATCTCAGAAATTCACAGCACATTAAATAAGCTTAACAACATTCCACTGAGACAAATAAATATTTTCATATGCAGTAAGATATTTTTATCTGCTACTACGATATGATCAGATTCCTCCAGTGGGTCAGTAATGAGACTGGATATAAGTATGGTATAGTTCAGATTCTTAGTGTCTTTGCATAATTCTTTCTCATTTTAATACAGTGGAAGCATTTTTACATCATAGGAAAGCAGAGGAAACTTTATTATTAGTCACTGTGATTTTGTACCAGGCTGCAGCTCAGAGGCTTCTGCCAGGAAGTACAGCCAGGTAGTACATGAATTGTCTCCAGCCTGAGAAATTTAAAGAGAAGTTAATGGTCCAGTCAGTAATTTTAAGGCAACACAAAGGATGCAAAAGGAAATTCAGTTAAAAAAATTAAGAGTAATTTTGGGTAAAAAATATTATGTTTTGAACCAGGAGGCCTATGTAGATGCCATAGGGTGAAAAAAGAACAAAGGATTAACAGATGGGAATATCAAAGGAAGTGTGTTAATAAACTACTTTAAAAAATTACAAAATGCAAACTGAGGAGCAATGAAAGCTTTACTCACAAGTGCACAAGTGTCCACAATTTTATTTTTTTTTGGGGGGTGGAGTGGGGCAAAATATTAAACTTTTCAGGTATGTGTAAATGAAAATATAAGGGTATTTCTGAACTCTTTCTGCTGTGGAATAGGCAGGCTGAGATTTGTGATATTAAACAAGCTACCTAGAATAAGAAAAAAACACTTCTTAACACATCAAGTCACAGACATGTGGTGTGCAGCCATCACTTAAAATATTCATAATTACAAATGTCAGCGGCATTTATCAGATTCATTGAAGAAGTAATGACTCTGGATTGAAATTAATGACTAAAAATTTTTTGCCAGTCTTTTAACTGGCAATTCTGCCAGGGCCTAGCAGAATGTCCCTTCTGAGTAATCAAAAACTCCTATGTAAACTGAAATAATTATTTTGAAGTGTATAAAATGAAGGACAGCTGCAAATACAGCAGGTTTGATGTTTCCTGATGATTTGCTTGAATTTATCCTGGGTGTGTATGCCACAGCTGGAAGCTGTTTGGGTTTTAATTTCCTTCTGATTCCTAGGATTGATTGCTGAATAAATGCAGGACTTTTGTCTAGCAAGTGAACAGGCTCTTAATTTTTATTGCTGTCATCTAAGCAGTTCCTTTTGATCACATTTTTCAACTCCAGTAGAAATATGTCCTTACCTTTCAGAATCCAGTGGTGTTGCAATCCATTTTGTTGGCCTCAGAGAAAGATTACTCCAACAGCAAGAATTAGTAACGGTTCTGTTTTCTGCTGTTTTACTACCTGATAGGAAGTAATTGAAAGCAGTGTGGATGCCACATTGGTGTTTTTCTTCAGCTGCAGCTAAAGAAGACTAATAATTGATAGAATCACAGAATGGTTTGGGTTGGAAGGAACCTTAAAGCTCATCCAGTTCCAACCCCCTGCCACAGGCAGGGACACCTTCCACTAGACCAGGTTGTTCCAAGCCCCATGCAACTTGGCTTTGAACACTGCCAGGGATGACGCAGCCACAGCTTCTCTGGGCAACCTGTGCCAGGGCATCACCACTTTTCTTGTAGCACTAGAAAATATTCTACTGTAAAGGTACTAGGTTGGTTGACCTCCCCTGTTTCAGAAAATAAAAATAAATAAGTTAATCTTGACTGATTCTGAACATGTACTGCAAAATTCCAGCTGTTCAGACAGGCTTTTCTGCCCAGAATGGCTCACTCTTTTGCCTGCACTAACTGAAGCAGACACTCTTCAGAAAATTCAACCACTCTTCTTGTCTCCCACTGTTACTGACACATATCCTCTTCTGAGGTATGTACTTGCTGTTCATACTCTCAGTTCTCACATCAAATATTTGAGGGAATAAGGGGTGTGAGAAAATTCACTGGGAATTATTCTCCAATTCGAATGATCTTGTCACTCCTAGGCAATCTGCCTACCTACACCTACAGTTTACTGACATTTGTTTTTGCTGGAGTGAGCCTAGGGCAGCTACAGAGGAAAATAAGAAAGCAAATAATATGTCAGAAGCCAAAAATACAGACCAATCAAAACAAAAACATGAATACTGTGTAATCTAGAGGAAAAAAAAAACACTCCCCCCCAAAAAAAGATAAAAAAAACCCCATAAGTATTGAGTCCAAAGTCATGTCTTTCCCAGTCTAACCATGAGTGGTGCCAAAACTGATCCACAGCCTAAGTTTGTATTTGTTATTGAATAGAAACAGAAACTTGGATCTTTAATTTCATGCCTGAACATTGTCCTTCTTTGTAATTCTCCTTTTCCTCCAGTTTCCCACTTTCGTTTCTTTCTCACTGAAAAGTAGTTTCTCCCTCAGAATGAAAGCTATAAACCCTGTCTGAATTAGCTGGTAGGTGACCAGTTAGTAGGTAACACTATCTACTACTAGTAGCAGGTAACTAGTAGGGTTACCAGTAGGTAACACACTACTACTCTTTAATGCCCCATGCCTGGCAGTGATCAAGGCCAGGCTGGACAGGGCTTGGAGCAACCTGGTTGAGGGGAAGGTGTCCCTGCCTGTGGCCAGGGGTTGGAACTGGATAAATTTTAAAGGTCCCTTCCAATACAAACCATTCTGTGATTCTATGATTACTACTATGATACTATGAACGCATAACATGGTTCAACAGGCAGGCAGATAGAAGCTCTTTTGGCCAAGGAAATACTGTGATGGAGGAGTTTTTTGTGACCCCCCAACAGCAGGAGTTTCAGTGACAAGCACAGATGTATGGGGAATGCATCTAACTTTGTCAGAGGGAGAAGTGACACTGGTGTGAGAAAGAGCTATACACAGATTTCTTTGGAAAACTAGCTAGTTTCTTGTAGGCCTCAGTCAAAAGCTTTTTTGCCTTGTAACAAGCAGAGACATGACCTCTTCCATGCTTTGTTTCTGCCTAGAAAAGAAGAGCGTGCTACCAATATCACTGTGAGGATCAATCAAAGCACTGCATCCTGACGAGGAGTGAGCAGTGTGAGCCAGACCTTGAATGGCCTGACAAAAAGAAAAAACCTGCTGTTTCTGACAGGTACTGACAATTCCTGGTGAGGATTCCTGGTAAGGAGATGGGCATTGTAGGATGAGAGGGATGAAAACCTGTTGTGGTTTAAGCTCAGCTGGCAACAAGAACCACGCAGTTGTTCACTCATCCCTCCCTTCCTCCCCCAGCTCCTGGAGGGATGGGGAAGAGAATCGAAAGAATGTAACTCCCATGGGTTGAGATAAGAACAGTCCAGTAACTAAGGTATAACACAAACCACCACTGCTACCACCAATACTAATAATGAGGGAAATAACATGGGAGGAGAATACAGACACTCACCACCTGCCAACTGATACCCAGCCTGACCCAAGCAGCAATCTAGCCCTTCCGGGTAATTGCCCCCAGTTTACATAGTGGGCATGACGTGCTGTGGTATGGAATACTGCTTTGGTTAGTTTGGGTCAGGTGTCCTGTCTCTGCTTCCTCCCACTTCCCCTCCCCCCTGGCAGAGCATGAGACTCAGAAAGTCCTTGGTCAGAGTAAACATTACTGAGCAGCAACTAAAAACATCAGTGTTATCAGCGCTGTTCCCAGGCTGAAAGTCAAAAATGCAGCACTGCACCAGCTACTAAGACTGAGAAAAATGACTGCTACTGCTGCACCTAGGACAAAAACAGACTGTATTTGTCAAGTAATTGGGAGCATGAACCTGTATGGTTGCTGAGATTCAGAATATGATTGAAGAGCATATGAGAGTATGAGAGTATCATGCTGTTACTGCATTAGAGAATTAATGCTTCAAACTTGGCCAAAAGCTTACCCATTGGGGCCCAAATCATTAACTTGTAGCTCTTGTTTTATTCTAAGACTGTTTTTTGCCCCATCTTTATCCTTACATCTTTTCCTGCTTCAATCTCTCCATGTTTTTGTGCCTGCCACATTTTTGCAGTTACCATTACGATTCCCTTTAACAGTTTCTCAATGTTATGACCTATATATAGACAGATCAAACACAGAGCAGATTACACTTATTAAGTTACTTTCCCTCATCAAAACTTATTTGTGTACACAGATTTTCTCCTGCCAACAGTTACTAATGTATCACAACCAGGCAATTTCATTCTGAAATGTTGTATAGCCTGGATTTGACTGCTAAAAGGGGAAAAGCTTCCAGGAGAATATGGAATCAGCTCATTATATGATCTGAAATTTAGTCAGTGAAGTCCACCTATTTGTGTAGGTGATCTTTCCAGTTCTAACTAGTTCTTTCTAGTTCGAAGTGATCACTACTACAGTCAACACTAGAATACATTTTCTTTAAATCAGAACCTTTAATGATATCTAGTAGAAGTTATGATAAAGTTTTAACAAAAAAAAAAAACTGTATTTTATTTTTTTCCCATGTCATGTCTTGCTTTGACCATGGATTCATTTGCAATTTGCTAACTTTCAAGAATTATGCCACACAACATCTATGACAGGTCTTTCAGTGCATGCTTAAAACATGGGTTGGTCAGTAAGTCCATATGGACTTCCTTGTGCAAGAGTGAGTAACCAAAACCATGCACTGAATTGTCCCCAGTTACATCTGAGTATACATGCAGAATAAATGTTACCGATACTGATGACATACAGATTGGAAACAGAATGTACAAATAAATTAAATACTTTGGTTTACACCAAAGAGTCTCTCTGAGATTCATGTGTATGAATCTGTTTGAATACACAGGAAGATTTCCTGAATCATAAGCCACTGTTGTGCTAAACAGGCTACAGTTCATTTAAGCGCTATTCTTCTGAATGGGATTCACTAGTATTTCTGTCAATTTGAATCTCTCTCCTTGACCTAACACTGCCCATAATTTCAAGAGTATCTCCCAGAAAATTTTCTTGAACCTCTGTCAGCTTTGGACTGTTCTTTATTAAAATTGAGTACAATATAAAGAGGTGGGGGAAAAAAAAAACACCACAACAAAACAGTTAACTTGTTTTCATGGCAAAATAAAGCATATATGAAAAGCACCTTAAGAATTATAAGACAATCTGACTTGGATTTTAGCACTTTAATTAGAACAGTTGACTAGCTGTTCTAAAGAATACAAAAAAAATTAATTTGTTATTTGTTATTCTCAATTAGCATTCAGACAGTCACTAGTGGTTGAAAGAAACTGCAATAATAGAATCATAGAATACTAGAATAGTTAAAGTTGGAAAGGACCTTAAGATCATCTACTTCCAACCCCCCTGCAATGGGCAGGGACACCACACTAAACCATGCCACCCAAGGCTTCATCCAACCTGGCCTTGAACACTGCCAGGGATTGAGCATTCACAACCTCCCTGGACAAGCCATTCCAGTTCCTCACCAACCTAACAGGAAAGAATTTTTTCCTTATATCCATTCTAAACTTCCCCTATTTAAGTTTTAACCCGTTACCCCTTGTCCTGTCACTACAGTCTCTAATGAAGAGTCCCTCCCTGACATCGCTATAGACCCCCTTCAGATACTGGAAGTCTGCTATGAGGTCTCCATGCAGCCTCCAGGCTGAACAGCCCCACCTTTCTCAGCCTATCATCATACGAGAGGTGCTCCAGCCCCTGATCATCCTCGTGGCTCTCCTCTGGACTTGTTCCAACAGTTCCATGTCCTTTTTATGTTGAGGACACCAGAACTGTACACAATACTCAAGTGAGGTCTCACGAGAGCGGAGTAGAGGGGCAGGATCACCTCCTTCGACCTGCTGGTCACGCTCCTTTTGATGCAGCCCAGGATACGGTTGGCTTTCTGGGCTGCAAGCGCACACTGCGTGCTCATGTTCAGTTTCTCATCGACCAACACCCCCAAGTCCTTCTCCACAGGGCAGCTCTGAATCTCTTCTCTGCCCAACCTGTAGCTGTGCTTGGGATTGCTCAAACCCAGGTGTAGGACCTTGCATTTGTCATGGTTAAACTTCATAAGGTTAGCATCAGCCCACCTCACACGTGTGTCAAGGCCTCTCTGAATGGCATTCCTTTCCTCCAGCGTATCAACCGAACCACACAGCCTGGTGTCATCGGCAAACTTGCTGAGGGCGCACTCAATCCCATTGTCCATGTCAGTGACAAAGATATTGAGCAAGACCGGTCCCAACACAGGCCCCTGTGGGACACCGCTCATTACTGTTCTCCAGCCAGACACTGAGCCATTGACTATAACTCTTTGTGTGTGGCCGGTGTCCTGGGTTCAGCAGTAGCAGTCATGTTTCTCCTTTGTGGTAGCTGGTGCAGTGCTGTGTTTTGACTTCCAGCCTGGGAACAGTGTTGGTGAAACCGATGTTTTCGGTTATTGCTAAGTGATATTTACCCTGACCAAGGACTTTGTGAGGCTCATGCTCTGCCAGGGAGGAGGGGAAGCTGTGAGGAAGCAGAGACAGGGCGCCTGACCCAGGCTAGCCAAGGAGGTATTTCGTACCACAGCACGTCATGCCCGGGGTGGGGGGTAACTGGGAGTTACCCAGAAGGACACGGGCTTCCAGGTGGGACTCGATTCTTGGCCAGTGGTATCATATTCTCTTCCCTTGTTATTTTTCTCTTATCACTGTTGTAGTTGGCAGTAGCGGCGGTGATTTGTGTTGTACATTGGTTGCTGGACTGTTCTTGTCTCAACCCGTAGGAGTTGCACCCTTTCGAACCTTCTCCCCGTTCCTCCCGGAGCGGGGAAGGGGAGAGCGCCGGTGGCAGGGGGGGGGGCCTCGATTGTTGTCAGCCCGGCACCACTCACTGGGAGTGAGTGAACAAATTGCCTGACTGGGTTTAAACCACAACAGTTGTTTTTGGTGCCCAACGTGGGGCACAAGGGGTTGAGATAACGACAGATCTGACCGGCTTGATAGTCACTCGTCACAATGCTGATTTATTGGCTCTCAAGGTTTTTCCTCTTGATCTCACAGTTTCAGTATATCATATCTTACTTCCATCCGGTATTTGCTGTATTAGTGTTTTACAAGTGTGGGGCTTGGGCTAAGGTTTTTGTCTCATTGTACTTTATGGTAATGACTTGTAATACAATAGAATCATCGATCATGAAACTGATCTGGCTTATGTTCCCAGTGTGGTCACCACCTTTATACTTTGGGAGGTATATAACAGGAGTGCTTAGCAATTACACTTCTTTTTTCTCCTTCTTGGGTGGTCAACCTGGGAAGGAGACAGGCTTTTACCCTCCCAGTCCTCCCCCCAGACCATTTACATTAGAGAGTTTTGAAGGTTTTGAATGGCCATTTAATGCTGTTGAGACTTGTGTGCTGATCGTGATGGGGATCACCATGTTGGCACGCGTACAGAGTGTATTTTGCCCACTACTGATTTCAAGAGTTAAGCAGAGTCAGGTTTGGGTCTTGTCTGGGGTCAAACGACGATGTAGGAGAACCAAGAGATTTTCTGTGAGGCTGGACAGCCATGAGTGGAAGGGTGTGTGGGATAGTATGGGAAAGTATCTAGGTCAGTGGGCCCCTCCAGTACTTTGGAATTTCACCACCGAACAACTGCAAAATCCAGAAGAATTAGTAAAACACTTAAATGAGGTGTGTGGTCATTCTGGCCATACCAGAGATGGACAAATCACGGCAACGTGCTGGGGCTTGGCCTATGCTTACAGGGGCTTGTTCAACACTATCCAGCACCTTCAAAAGGAAAAAAATGTCGTTGGATCTGAGGGCAAAGCAACAGTTGGCGCAGCTACTCCAGCTACAAGCACAGCAGCTTCACCACCCCCAGGGACAAGTACAGTGGCCACTCAAACTTTGGCTGCAATGAACAGCGCAGCTACCCCAGTGGCAAGTACAGCAGCTACTCAAACTTAGACTGCAACAGACAGCGCGGCTACCCCAGCTCGAAGCACAGCAGCTATACCACCCCCAGCAACAGGTACTGTCGCTACTCAAATCACTGCAGCCAAACCAGAGGACCAATTCATACCAGTATCGGTTGCCCCTGTATGCAAGAGAAAAAGCAAAAAAGAGGCAAGAAGGGTGAAGCAAGATGAAGAAACAATGAATTCACCGCCCGGTCTAGCATCTGATCAGGAGTCATCATCACATGATGAAGAAGAAGAAGAAGAGTTGATCTCTTGACCTCGGACCTCAACAAAGTTACGGAATACGCGAAAAGGTTTTACCCGTCAACCGGGGAGCACATCGTCACCTGGCTACTCCGATGCTGGGACAATGGGACCGATGGTCACGAGCTAGAAGGTACAGAAGCCAAGCAGCTGGGATCACTTGCTACAGAAGGGGGAATTGACAAAGCAATTGCAAGAGAGGAAAAGTCCCTCAGTCTTTGGAGGCAGCTCTTGGCAGCTGTGAAAGAAAGGTTTCCGTACAAGGACGATGTTACGAGTCGTTCGGCCAAGTGGACTGCTATAGACAAAGGCATCCAGTCTCTGAGGGAATCAGCCATCGTAGAGATGATCTATCACATCAAGCCGAATGACGGGGATGTACCCATAGATCCAGATGAAGTTGAATGTACACGACCCGTGTGGTGAAAACATACACGGAATGCACCGTCATCATATGCCCATTCCTTGGCAACAGTAACCTGGAATGATATAGTACCACTAACAGTGGATGAAATGGTTCATAAACTCCGAGAGTTCAAAGACAATCCCACCCCTTCCATCATCTCAGCTGTGGAAAAACTGTCTCAGGACCTCAAACAGTTGAGGGACGACATATCTGATTTATCCAGCTCCTCACGTGTACCAACACACGTCTCAGCTATTAACAAAAGGCATCCTATTGTTCGAGAGAGGAGATACAGGAGGTATACCCCACGGGCTACCCTATGGTTTTACCTGCGGGATCACGGAGAAGACATGACAAAATGGGATGGAAAACCTACTTCAGCTTTGGAGGAACGGGTGAGTGAACTGAAGAGGGGAGCAAGGGCCAAGACTGATCAGCCCATGAGAGCTACGGCTTCAGTCTCTGGTGAGCAGTTTCCCAGATGGAGTGGAAGAGCTGATTTTACTCCAGCTCCTGTGATAACAAAGAATAATCCCTTTTACCATGACTTAAGTGTCCAACGCTGTGATGACCATTAGAGCGGCACTGCCTCCAGCCAGGTGGAGGTAGGGGACAATCGGATTTACTGGACTGTGTGGATCAGATGGCCTGGCACATCAGTCCCACAGAAGTATAAGGCTCTAGTAGATACCGGTGCACAGTGTACCCTGATGCCATCAAGCTGTCAAGGGGTGGAACCCATCTATATTTCTGGAGTGACAGGAGGATCCCAAGAGTTGACTTTGCTGGAGGCTGAAATCAGCCTGACTGGGAGGGAATGGCAAAAGCACCCTATTGTGACTGGTCCAGAGGCTCCATGCATCCTTGGCATAGACTACCTCAAGAGAGGGTACTTCAAAGACCCAAAAGGGTACCGGTAGGCTTTTGGTATTGCTGCTTTGGAGACTGCGGAAATTGAGCAGCTTCCGCCTTGCCTGGTCTCTCAGAAGATCCCTCTGCTGTGGGGTTGCTGAAAGCTGAAGAACAACAACTGCCAATTGCGACCACAACAGTGCACCGGCGGCAATATCGCACCAACCGAGACTCCCTGATTCCCATCCATCAGCTGATCCGTAGACTGGAGTGTCAGGGGGTGATCAGCAGGACCCGCTCACCCTTCAATAGCTTCATATGGCCAGTGCGAAAGTCTAATGGAGAATGGAGACTAACAGAATGGAGACTAACAGTAGACACCTGCAATACATTGATGACATTGTGTGGGGCGATACAGCGGAAGAAGTCTTTGAGAAAGGGAGGAAAATAATCCAAATCCTGCTGAAAGCCGGTTTTGCCATAAAACGGAGTAAGGTCAAGGGACCTGCACAGGAGATTCAATTTTTGGGAACAAAATGGCAAGGTGGACTTCGCCAGATCCCCACAGATGTGATCAACAAGATAACAGCAATGTCTCCACCAACTAATAAGAAAGAAACGCAAGCTTTCTTGGGTGCAGTGGGGTTCTGGAGAATGTACATCGATTGTAAGCCCTCTCTATCATGTGACCCGGAAGAAGAATGATTTTCAATGAGGCCTTGAGCCACAACAAGCCTTTGAGTAAATTAAATGCGAGATAGGTCATGCAGTAGCCCTTGGACCTGTCCGGACCGGGCCAGGGGTAAAAAATGTACTGTACGCTGCAGCTGGGGAGAACAGTCCTACCTGGAGCCTCTGGCAGAAAGCTCCAGGGGAGACTTGAAGTCGATCCCTTGGCTTTTGGAGTCGGGGATACAAAGGATCTGAGGCCAGCTATACCCCAACTGAGAAAGAGATACTGGCAGCCTATGAAGGGGTTCGAGCTGCTTCGGAAGTGATTGGCACTGAAGCACAGCTCCTCCTGGCACCCCGGTTGCCCGTGCTGGGCTGGATGTTCAAAGGCAGGGTCTCCTCTACACATCATGCAACTGATGCTACATGGAGCAAATGGGCTGCAGTAATTACACGACGAACTCGAATAGGAAATCTCAGTCGTCCAGGCATTCTAGAAGTCATAATGGACTGGCCAGAGGGCAAAGATTTTGGAATGTCACCAGAGGAGGTGGTGATGCGTGCTAAAGAGGCCCCACCATATAATAAACTGTCAGAAAGTGAAAAGCAGTATGCCTTGTTTACTGATGGGTCTTGCCGTATTGTGGGAAAGCATCGGAGATGGAAGGCAGCTGTATGGAGTCCTGGACAAGTTGCAGAAACTGCTGAAGGAGAGAGTGAATCGAGTCAGTTTGCCGAGGTGAAAGCCATCCAGCTGGCCCTGGACATTGCTGAACGAAAAAAGTGGCCAGTACTTCATCTCTATACTGACTCATGGATGGTGGCAGATGCCCTGTGGGGGTGGTTGAAGCAGTGGAAGCAGAGCAACTGGCAACGCAGAGGTAAACCCATCTGGGCTGCTGCACTGTGGAAAGATATTGCTGCCCGGGTGCAGAACGTGGTGGTGAAAGTACGTCATGTAGATGCCCATGTACCCAAGAGTCGGGCCACTGAGGAACACCAGAACAACCAACAAGTGGATAAAGCGGCTAAGATTGAAGTGGCTCAGAGGACTTAGATTGGCAACATAAGGGTGAATTATTTTTGGCCCGGTGGGCCCATGACACTTCAGGCCATCAGGGCAGAGATGCAAAATATAGATGGGCCCGTGATCGAGGGGTGGACTTAACAATGGATACTATTGCCCAGGTTATTCATGAGTGTGAAACATGTGCTGCAATTAAACAAGCCAAGCGGTTAAAGCTTCTTTAGTATTGTCGTGGTTTAAACCCAGTCAGGTAACTCGTTCACTCACCCCCCCCCCCCTTCTTTCCCTCCCCCTACTCCTGGTGGGACGGAGAGGAGAATCGAAAAGAATGCAACTCCCATTTGAGTTGAGATAAGAACAGTTTAGTAACTAAGGTATAACACAGATCACTAGTGCTACCACCAATGATAATGATGATAAAGGAAATAACAAGGGAAGAGAATACAACACCTCAGCACCAGCTGACCAATAACTCGCTCCCCAAGCCCGACCAAGCTCTGACTGATACCTCCTCCAACCCTGCAGTCCCCCAGCCCTTCCGGCTAACTCCCAGTTACATCCTGGGCATGACGTGCTGTGGCATGGAATACCTCTTTTGTCAGTTTTGGGGCAGGTGTCCTGTCTCTGCTTCTTCCTGGCTTCCCCTCCTCCCTGGCAGAGCATGAGGCTCACAAAGTCCTTGGCCAAACCAAAACATCGCTATCAGCTCTGTTCCCAGGCCGAAGGTCAAAACACTACACTGCACCAGCTACCAAGAAGGAGAAAAATGACTGCTACTGCTGAATCCAGGACAAGTATGGAGGACGATGGTTGAAGTATAAATGTGGGGAGGCCTGGCAGATTGACTATATCACACTGCCGACAACGTGCCAAGGCAGGGAATGAACTTTGATAGAACCAGATGAATTCCACAGTAAAGGAATGACCAGCATCAGCAAGCAACGATCCAATACTGCACCCAGCCTTTCCTGCCGTGAAAGATTGTTGCAAGGGATGGAACCTGACATCATGGACCGAATGGACTCGGCTGCGTTATAGGGATTGGTCCATGCACTAGGAAAATGATCTCTTTCTCTTGGTCTGTACGTATTTGGATGTATATATGTGGGGAGCGATGGTGTATTGAAAATGTGAGATCTGAGCATGACGTGAATGGTATGGAATAAGGGGTGGATAATGGCCTGGGTTCAGCAGTAGCAGTCATGTTTCTCCTTTGTGGTAGCTGGTGCAGGGCTGTGTTTTGACTTCCAGCCTGGGAACAGTGTTGGTGAAACCAATGTTTTCGGTTGTTGCTAAGTGATGTTTACCCTGACCAAGGACTTTGTGAGGCTCATGCTCTGCCAGGGAGGAGGGGAAGCTGTGAGGAAGCAGAGACAGGGCGCCTGACCCAGGCTAGCCAAGGAGGTATTCCATACCACAGCACATCATGCCCGGGGTGGGGGGTAACTGGGAGTTACCCGGAAGGACACGGGCTTCCGGGTGGGACTCGTTTCTTGGCCAGTGGTATCGTATTCTCTTCCCTTGTTATTTTTCTCTTATCATTGTTGTAGTTGGTAGTAGCGGTGGTGATTTGTGTTGTACATTGGTTGCTGGACCGTTCTTGTCTCAACCCGTAGGAGTTGCACCCTTTCGAACCTCCTCCCCGTTCCTCCCGGAGAGGGGAAGGGGAGAGGCCCGTTGGGGGAGGGGGGGGGCCTTGATTGTTGTCAGCCCAGCACCACTCACTGGGAGTGAGTGACCAAGTTGCCTGACTGGGTTTAAACCACGACATCGGCCAGCCAGTTCTTTATCCACTGAGTGATCCATCCATCAAATTGATGTCGCTCCAATTTAGAGACAAGAATGTGGTGTGGGACAGTGTCAAACGTTTTGCACATGTCCAGGTAGATGACATGAACTGCTCTACCCTGTCCATCAGTTCTGTAGCCCCAACATAGAAGGCCAACAAATTGGTCGGGCAGGATTTCCCCTTAGTGAAGCCATGTTGGCTGTCACCAAGCACCTTGTTGATTTTCATGTGCCTTAGCATGCCATCCAGGAGAATCTGCTTCAAGATTTTGCCAGGTACAGAGGTGAGACAGACTGGTCTGTAGTTCCCTGGGTCATCCATTTTCCCTTTCTTGAAAGTGGGGGTTACATTTCTCTTTTTCGAGTCGTGGAGTGTTGCAGAATGACTCTAAGAGCAGGACCATAGAGCCCTGGAGGCCTGTGCGAGCAAGGAAGGGGGTGGCCCCCACAGGTAACTGGAAACCAGACATGGGAGGAGAATGTGGAGGAAGCTGTGTGGGGCTAATCAATACTGTGGTGCCAAGGAGGAGTGGCTGAATACCACTCCTATATATATGTGAACTGCGTCACAAATAAAGTTGAAGTTTGCTTATCACCCATATTGGGTTGGCCTGTCCGCTTCTCTTCGCCGCTTACAAATGGCGCCCAAACAGGGACGCGGACTACAGGGCCCCAGTCACTGGGGACCCGGATTACAGGGCCCCGGTTAACAGGGACCCGGATTACAGGGCCCCGGTTAGCGGGGACCCGGATTACATGGCCACGGTTAACGGGGACCCGTAACAGCAGCGGCCGGGGAGCGTGGGCAATACTGCTGCGGTGGCGTGACGGACCCGGGTGCTTGGACGAACCAAAAGGAGTCTGCCGCTGAGGCGAACCAGACACTGCTGCGTCGGGAGGCCGATCCGGAGACTGAGGTTACAGGACGATCCAGGAGAAGACGATCCGGAAAAGGCCGGCTATGAAAATGGACCGAGAGGTAGCCCTGGACTTATTACAGTGCTTTTTATAAAAGCTGGGAATTGAGCCCTGAACTTATTACAGTGCTTTTTATAAAAGCGGGGAATTGAGCCCTGAACTTGTTACAGTGTTTTTTATAAAAGTGGGGAATTGAGCCTGAGACTCTAAAGCAGCTAGCAGGTCTAGTGGCTGTACGGAAGGCTAAGGGGTTTTTTGTAGATCCTAATACAGTTTTTGAGGTGAGTGAGTGGTGAAAGTTTGGTGATGAACTATTCGACTCAATGCTTAATGACGATAAAATGACAAAGAAACTCGGTAAACCACGGAGAGAAGTAATAAACTGTAAAAAGATACAAGGCGGAAAAGAAAACTGCCATGGTAGCAACAAAGAAACTAGGAACAGACGTCCCCGGTCGATTGAAACCGGGGGAAGATTACAACTCGTTTCCCCCAGCTCACGGGAGCACAGGGTTTCCCCCCCCCCCCCTTCCTTTTCTCCCCCTCCATCAGAAGGTGCCACAGAGGAGGTGTAACCCCCTGCTCCCCCACCACCCCAGTTCTGAAAGTAGGGACTTTAAAAAGGACAGAGAAAGTATATTAGAAGGTATACGCATGATAAATGTCGAGGACTCCGAAAGAAAGAGGGCGGTGCCTCGGCACCGGATCGATTGCGACGCCATTTTGAAGCACGCAGTAGAAAATAGAGATCATGCGCTAGAGGGAGATTTAAAGGAACTGCGAGCCTTTCCAACCCACTATGCCCTAGAGTGGACATTTTTAACTCAGTTATGGAGGAGCCAGGTCTGCAGATGGCTACATATCGAATGGGAGACATCTGATAAGAAAGACACAGCTGCGAGCAACGGAGACCCTGAGTTCGGCCCAGGATCAGCCCCCGAATCCCCTGAATCCGAGCCAGATTTATATCCTCTGCTTCCAGACTCTGACTCTTCGTCTCCTGGGTCGGTCTGCTCAGACTTACTGGCCCTGGAGACGCTCAGTTGTAACAATGGGTAACCAAGAATGCGATCTTTACTGGGGAATTTTCTGCAATGGGCATCTTTGCATATCCTGTGTTTGCTACACAGCAGGGGGCTAAAGAGTGGGAAGTTCTTGATCTCAAAATAGTTAAGTAGGCCTGACAAACAGTGACCAGGTATGCGTTAAAATCCTCTTACACTCAAGCTGTATGTTATGATTTTTCTTGCAATTGACAGGGGGAGCCCATACAGTTTCTCTGTGATACTCATGTACTAGAAGTTGGTAAATATATGTCCAAGTTTCTATCAACCCTTGGAGACATCTGTAGATACTGCTGGCCACTTCTTCCAGCACAGGCTGGCCACCTGTGTTGGAATGAGTGTGCATTTTGGTCAGTATAAAAGCCCAAGCCTCATGCGATGTGGGGGAGGCAAAGCCTCTGCGGGGATGCCCGCTAAGGTTGAGCCTGCCACCTTGCACTGCAATGATGCTTCTCAGAGCTGGTTTGCTGTTAGTCTCCACAGGGTCCTTGTGCCACGTTCTGTACGTGGAACTGTAGTGGGAGTAATGATTGTCTGTATTTTGTGCTTCAAATACTGTGTGGGATCCCATACGCGTGTGTTTGTATGTGTGTGCTGAGGGCAGACGGTGTTCTGTGTATTTTTCTTGTTGGGTTCATGTAAAAGCTTTTAACGGGTAGCTGTTTAACAGTTCGGGCATGAAAGGGTTAATGTAAAGGTGCGGTTCCCGGTGGGTATTTATGGTTGCTGCTGAAGCAGGCAGGCTGCTATAATTGCTGCCCAGCAGGACAGCAAAAAGGGGGGGGGGAGAGGGAGTAATGATGCTGCATTTAACCTGTCTAACCTGTCTACTTCTCAAGAACTGAAGAACTGATAACCTGGGGGAGGGGGTATATTTGTGTCCTCCTGCCTACAGGTCCATGGCGACTGCCTGCAAAGTTTGTCAAGCCTTGCCATGAGACGAATGGAAAAACCTGATGCCTCAGCTACAGGAGCTGACCGTGAATACCCCAAGCAGAATGAGATAGAGGAAGAGAAAGAACAAATAACTGCAAAACATCACCTGGGGACAACTGAAAAGTAACATCCTGAATATGTGTGCTTGTAAAGTAGCTATTATTAGAGGCTGTGATTTTGTGTATAAAACCACCTGTATTTACTAGCTAATTGCTAATAAGAAACTGCACCTTGTATTGTATAGATTTGTCACTTGTAAAAGAGATGTTAGAGTATGGAAATTTGCAGTAGCTGCTAGAAAATGCTAAGGCAAAAGCTAGAAAGATTTTAATACAATGGTTGTCTTATAAAGCAGGTGATAGAACGAATTAAGAGGGTGGGAGAATTCCACTGGTAAGAAATTTCTTTGGCTAGTCCCTCACTGCCATCAGCATCTTCAACATGCTGCTGCACCCTGTAATAGTTACTCTGCTAATGTAAATTTGTGTGTGCCTTGCTGTAGTAGCGACTTGTTACTGGATGAAGCAGGTGAAACTGTGCATTGACAACAAGGTGCAAGGACTGAGGCTGACCAAATGCCTGCTACCACAATCAAGGGCAAGACTGGGTTGGCTTCTGTGTTTGCCACCAAGAAGAACCTTTAGCTCCGCTGTTGGCTGCAACCCAGCAGGCGTGGAGTGGTGGGGACACATGCCATGCCAGACCTTGATGTGAAGGATCAGAGAGCTATGCAGCCTGTTATCAGAGAGCCATACAGCAGAAAAAAGGGGCAGCCCCAGCAGCCTGTAGTTGGCATATGTTGGAGATATAATCTAGCCCAGATCCCCTGCTCAAGTAGGGTCACCCAAACCATATATATAACATAAAGGGGGAAGATGTGGAGACGGTGTTCTCATGGGAGAATGCATAATTGGTACATAAACTTTGAATAATCCTGAAAGATACAGCAAGGCCATGAGAGGCCCGAAGAAGCTTAAGCAAGCAAGATAAGAGGCTGGAATTCACCAAGTTAATAAGAACTGTGGACTGTTGGCAAGCTTTCAAGGTTGAGTTCTCACACCTGTGTTTAACTAATTATACGTTAGTCACTAAGGGTCTTCAAAACATGTATCCAATCATAATATGCCAAATCACTGTAAGTGCTTCAGCCGGGGCCTTGGCTCAACTAAGCAGACTGGGTTGCTGAGTTGCTAAGCAGACAATTCTACATCGAAGGCAATTTCTGATTTGTTGTTTAATGTTGACTATGTAAGACATGCAACACTGCAGAACCTTTTGTTGTTGAACAGGGACATGGATGTGAAGAGTTTGATGGAATGTGTTGTATGAGTCTCTCTGATTATGCTAATTCGATGCATGCACAGCTGAGAACCCTGGCTCAGCTTACCCAGCAATAGTAAATGAGCAATATCCGAAGAATAACTAGATGGTTGTCTTCACGGGGCATTACAGGTGGAGTCAAACACTGCTGTTTAAAGTATTGCACTTATGTATCATTGTTAGGTTAATCATCGTAGCTATTAGACTTGCTTATAGTTGTGTGATAAAACAGGTGAACAGAATAACCCACAATGCCTTGCTCGCACAAAGGAAAAGGGGTGAATTGTTGCAGAATGACTCAAAGAGCAGGACCATAGAGCCCTGGAGGCCTGTGCGAGCAAGGCAGGGGGTGGCCCCCACAGGTAACTGGAAACCGGACATGGGAGGAGAATGTGGAGGAAGCTGTGTGGGGCTAACCAATACTGTGGTGCCAAGGAGGAGTGGCTGAATACCACTCCTATATATATATGTGAACTGCGTCACAAATAAAGGGAAAGTTTGCTTATCACCCATATTGGGTTGGCGTGTCTTGCTTCTCCTCGCCGCTTACAGTGGAGTACTTCTCCTGACTGCCATGATTTTTCAAATATGATGGCCAGTGGCTTAGCAACTTCATTTGCCAGCTCCTTCAGGACCCGCGGATGGATTTCATCAGGACCCATGGACTTGTGTACATTCAGGTTTTTAAGATGGTCTCGAACCAGAACCTCTCCTAGAGTGGGCTTAAGGTCTTCATTCTCACATTCCCTGTGTCTGCCTTCCAAGACTTGGGTGGTTTTGTCAGAGCCTGTGCCAGTGAAGACCAAGGCAAAGAAGTCATTCAGAAACCCAGCATTCTCCAAATCCTGTCTAGCCAGTTCTCCCGATAGCTTCCGGAGGGGGCCTAAGTTGTCCCTGGTGTGTTTTTTATTCGCTACGTACCTATAGAATCCCTTCCTGTTATCCTTAACATCCCTAGCCAAGTTTAATTCTAACTGGGCCTTAGCTTTCCTAACCTGGTCCCTAGCTTCCCAGACAACATCCCTGTACTCTTCCCAGGCGGCCTGTCCTTGCTTCCACCTTTTATAAGCCTCTTTTTTCAATTGAATTTTCCTCAGGAACTCCTTATCCATCCAAGGAGGTCTCCTGGCCCTCCTGCTGCACTTCCTTCTAGTTGGGATGCAACACTCCTGAGTTTGTAGTAGGTGCTCCTTGAATATCAACCAAGGGGGGCCCAACAGTCTTGACACCCCTGCCCTCTAGGGCTATATCACATGGAACCTTACTAAGCAGGTTCCTGAAGAGGCCAAAGTCTGCTCTTTTGAAGTCCAGGGCAGTGAGCTTGCTGCACCCTCTTCTCACTGTCCTGAGGATCTCGAATTCAACCATTTCATGATCCGCTGCATCCAAAGCTGCCCTGGAGCATCACATTTCCAATGAACCCTTCCCTGTTGGCGAGCACAAAGTCAAGCATGGCACCTCTCCTTGTTGGCTGCTCTATTACTTGCAGAAGGAAGTTGTCTTCCACACAGTCAAGGATCCTCCTGAACTGTTTGTGCCGGGCTGTACCGTCGCTCTGATAGATACCAGGGTGGTTGAAGTCACCCATGAGAACAAGGGCCTGTGAGCATGAGGCTTTTCCTACCTGTCTGTAGAGTGCTTCATCCGCAGGTTCCTCTTGATCATGTGGTCTGTAACAGATCCCCACAGTAATGTCTCCCACAGCTGTTTTCCCTTTAACCCTGACCAACAAAATCTCTGTTAACTGATCACTTGTCCCCAGGCAGAGTTCCATACTCTCCAGCCTATCCCTAACATAAAGAGCAACTTCCCCTCGCTGCCTGCCAGGCCTGTCTTTTCTAAAGAGCCTGTAACCTTTCATTCCAACACTCCAGTCATAGGAGCCATTCCATCATGTTTCTGTGATGCCTACTATATCATACGCCACAGACGTGCACACATCTCTAATTCCTCTTGTTTGTTCCCTGTGCTACGGTTTTTTGTATAAGGCATCTGTGCAGAGCTCCAAATGAAGTTGGCTCATTGGCTGGAGAGGCTGGAATATCTCTACATTGCTCTGAGCATTTATTATAGGTGCTGGCAACTGACTGGGTGTGTTGGAATGGAATGATGCCCCCCTCCCCCAACACATCTAGTTTAAAGCATCCTTGACCAGTCTGGCAAGCCTCCTACCAAAACTGCTCTTCCCCTTGTCAAGACCAGCTCCACCAGCCCCCACTAGACCTGGCCTACAGACTTGGGCCCCTTGCTCAAGACACCCTACCCCCTGACTATGACACCACCCTTTTAACCATTTATTAACCTGTCCAATCCTAGCTTTTTTTCAGGTCCTCCCCGTTATCGTGGGGAATTGACAAAAAAACAATCTGAGGTCCAGAGCCCCTAACCACCTCTCCCAGGGCTCTGTAGTCCTTCCTTATGTTCCCCAGGCTGCTACTATCTATATCACAAGCATCCACATCAATCACTAGAAGTGGGGAATAGTCAGTGGTACTTACTAGAGCAGGCAGCCTCTCTGCAACACCACTGATCCGTGCCCCAGGTAGGCAACACACCTCCCTCGAGATTGCGTCTGGCCGACAGACGAGTGCTTCTGTCCCTTTCAAAGTAGAGTCCCTTACTACTATGACCCACTGCTTTTTCCTGGTAGCACCAGCAGAGATCTTCTTTACCAGTGCATCAGCCAGTTGTTTCTGGTGCGAGTGCGTTTCCTCATGAGACCCCTGTAGGACAGCAAAGCGGTTCTGGGTGGGGACAGCAGATTTAGGAGGAAGCCCCTTGCTTTTAATTGCCCTCTTCCTCCTTTTTTTGTTGTTTTTTTTTTCTGTTGTTACTATTTCCCAGCTTCCTGGGTTAATGGCCTCCTTCTTTACTCTGTGAGCTAGAGGGGAAGCTTGAGGCCCCTGCACAGTATGGGCCTGGAGCAAGCATTCCTGCTTCTTCTCAGCTTCCCTGACATCTGCAGCCTATTAATAGCATCCCGCAGCTCAGCCCCTGCTGCAGGAGGACCTCCACGACTCGAAAAAGAGAAATGTAACCCCCACTTTCAAGAAAGGGAAAATGGATGACCCAGGGAACTACAGACCAGTCTGTCTCACCTCTGTACCTGGCAAAATCTTGAAGCAGATTCTCCTGGATGGCATGCTAAGGCACATGAAAATCAACAAGGTGCTTGGTGACAGCCAACATGGCTTCACTAAGGGGAAATCCTGCCCGACCAATTTGTTGGCCTTCTATGTTGGGGCTACAGAACTGATGGACAGGGTAGAGCAGTTCATGTCATCTACCTGGACATGTGCAAAACGTTTGACACTGTCCCACACCACATTCTTGTCTCTAAATTGGAGCGACATCAATTTGATGGATGGATCACTCAGTGGATAAAGAACTGGCTGGCCGATGTCGTGGTTTAAACCCAGTCAGGCAACTTGGTCACTCACTCCCAGTGAGTGGTGCTGGGCTGACAACAATCAAGGCCCCCCCCCCTCCCCCAACGGGCCTCTCCCCTTCCCCTCTCCGGGAGGAACGGGGAGGAGGTTCGAAAGGGTGCAACTCCTACGGGTTGAGACAAGAACGGTCCAGCAACCAATGTACAACACAAATCACCACCGCTACTACCAACTACAACAATGATAAGAGAAAAATAACAAGGGAAGAGAATACGATACCACTGGCCAAGAAACGAGTCCCACCCGGAAGCCCGTGTCCTTCCGGGTAACTCCCAGTTACCCCCCACCCCGGGCATGATGTGCTGTGGTATGGAATACCTCCTTGGCTAGCCTGGGTCAGGCGCCCTGTCTCTGCTTCCTCACAGCTTCCCCTCCTCCCTGGCAGAGCATGAGCCTCACAAAGTCCTTGGTCAGGGTAAACATCACTTAGCAACAACCGAAAACATTGGTTTCACCAACACTGTTCCCAGGCTGGAAGTCAAAACACAGCCCTGCACCAGCTACCACAAAGGAGAAACATGACTGCTACTGCTGAACCCAGGCCATTATCCACCCCTTATTCCATACCATTCACGTCATGCTCAGATCTCACATTTTCAATACACCATCGCTCCCCACATATATACATCCAAATACGTACAGACCAAGAGAAAGAGATCATTTTCCTAGTGCATGGACCAATCCCTATAACGCAGCCGAGTCCATTCGGTCCATGATGTCAGGTTCCATCCCTTGCAACAATCTTTCACGGCAGGAAAGGCTGGGTGCAGTATTGGATCGTTGCTTGCTGATGCTGGTCATTCCTTTACTGTGGAATTCATCTGGTTCTATCAAAGTTCATTCCCTGCCTTGGCACGTTGTCGGCAGTGTGATATAGTCAATCTGCCAGGCCTCCCCACATTTATACTTCAACCATCGTCCTCCATACTTGTCCTGGATTCAGCAGTAGCAGTCATTTTTCTCCTTCTTGGTAGCTGGTGCAGTGTAGTGTTTTGACCTTCGGCCTGGGAACAGAGCTGATAGCGATGTTTTGGTTTGGCCAAGGACTTTGTGAGCCTCATGCTCTGCCAGGGAGGAGGGGAAGCCAGGAAGAAGCAGAGACAGGACACCTGCCCCAAAACTGACAAAAGAGGTATTCCATGCCACAGCACGTCATGCCCAGGATGTAACTGGGAGTTAGCCGGAAGGGCTGGGGGACTGCAGGGTTGGAGGAGGTATCAGTCAGAGCTTGGTCGGGCTTGGGGAGCGAGTTATTGGTCAGCTGGTGCTGAGGTGTTGTATTCTCTTCCCTTGTTATTTCCTTTATCATCATTATCATTGGTGGTAGCACTAGTGATCTGTGTTATACCTTAGTTACTAAACTGTTCTTATCTCAACTCAAATGGGAGTTGCATTCTTTTCGATTCTCCTCTCCGTCCCACCAGGAGTAGGGGAGGGAAAGAAGGGGGGGAAGTGAGCGAACGAATTACCTGACTGGGTTTAAACCACGACAATACTAAAGAAGCTTTAACCGCTTGGCTTGTTTAATTGCAGCACATGTTTCACACTCATGAATAACCTGGGCAATAGTATCCATTGTTAAGTCCACCCCTCGATCACGGGCCCATCTATATTTTGCATCTCTGCCCTGATGGCCTGAAGTGTCATGGGCCCACCGGGCCAAAAATAATTCACCCTTATGTTGCCAATCTAAGTCCTCTGAGCCACTTCAATCTTAGCCGCTTTATCCACTTGTTGGTTGTTCTGGTGTTCCTCAGTGGCCCGACTCTTGGGTACATGGGCATCTACATGACGTACTTTCACCACCACGTTCTGCACCCGGGCAGCAATATCTTTCCACAGTGCAGCAGCCCAGATGGGTTTACCTCTGCGTTGCCAGTTGCTCTGCTTCCACTGCTTCAACCACCCCCACAGGGCATCTGCCACCATCCATGAGTCAGTATAGAGATGAAGTACTGGCCACTTTTTTCGTTCAGCAATGTCCAGGGCCAGCTGGATGGCTTTCACCTCGGCAAACTGACTCGATTCACTCTCTCCTTCAGCAGTTTCTGCAACTTGTCCAGGACTCCATACAGCTGCCTTCCATCTCCGATGCTTTCCCACAATACGGCAAGACCCATCAGTAAACAAGGCATACTGCTTTTCACTTTCTGACAGTTTATTATATGGTGGGGCCTCTTTAGCACGCATCACCACCTCCTCTGGTGACATTCCAAAATCTTTGCCCTCTGGCCAGTCCATTATGACTTCTAGAATGCCTGGACGACTGAGATTTCCTATTCGAGTTCGTCGTGTAATTACTGCAGCCCATTTGCTCCCTGTAGCATCAGTTGCATGATGTGTAGAGGAGACCCTGCCTTTGAACATCCAGCCCAGCACGGGCAACCGGGGTGCCAGGAGGAGCTGTGCTTCAGTGCCAATCACTTCCGAAGCAGCTCGAACCCCTTCATAGGCTGCCAGTATCTCTTTCTCAGTTGGGGTATAGCTGGCCTCAGATCCTTTGTATCCCCGACTCCAAAAGCCAAGGGATCGACTTCAAGTCTCCCCTGGAGCTTTCTGCCAGAGGCTCCAGGTAGGACTGTTCTCCCCAGCTGCAGCGTACAGTACATTTTTTACCCCTGGCCCGGTCCGGACAGGTCCAAGGGCTACTGCATGACCTATCTCGCATTTAATTTACTCAAAGGCTTGTTGTGGCTCAAGGCCTCATTGAAAATCATTCTTCTTCCGGGTCACATGATAGAGAGGGCTTACAATCGATGTACATTCTCCAGAACCCCACTGCACCCAAGAAAGCTTGCGTTTCTTTCTTATTAGTTGGTGGAGACATTGCTGTTATCTTGTTGATCACATCTGTGGGGATCTGGCGAAGTCCACCTTGCCATTTTGTTCCCAAAAATTGAATCTCCTGTGCAGGTCCCTTGACCTTACTCCGTTTTATGGCAAAACCGGCTTTCAGCAGGATTTGGATTATTTTCCTCCCTTTCTCAAAGACTTCTTCCGCTGTATCGCCCCACACAATGTCATCAATGTATTGCAGGTGTCTACTGTTAGTCTCCATTCTGTTAGTCTCCATTCTCCATTAGACTTTCGCACTGGCCATATGAAGCTATTGAAGGGTGAGCGGGTCCTGCTGATCACCCCCTGACACTCCAGTCTACGGATCAGCTGATGGATGGGAATCAGGGAGTCTCGGTTGGTGCGATATTGCCGCCGGTGCACTGTTGTGGTCGCAATTGGCAGTTGTTGTTCTTCAGCTTTCAGCAACCCCACAGCAGAGGGATCTTCTGAGAGACCAGGCAAGGCGGAAGCTGCTCAATTTCCGCAGTCTCCAAAGCAGCAATACCAAAAGCCTACCGGTACCCTTTTGGGTCTTTGAAGTACCCTCTCTTGAGGTAGTCTATGCCAAGGATGCATGGAGCCTCTGGACCAGTCACAATAGGGTGCTTTTGCCATTCCCTCCCAGTCAGGCTGATTTCAGCCTCCAGCAAAGTCAACTCTTGGGATCCTCCTGTCACTCCAGAAATATAGATGGGTTCCACCCCTTGACAGCTTGATGGCATCAGGGTACACTGTGCACCGGTATCTACTAGAGCCTTATACTTCTGTGGGACTGATGTGCCAGGCCATCTGATCCACACAGTCCAGTAAATCCGATTGTCCCCTACCTCCACCTGGCTGGAGGCAGTGCCGCTCTAATGGTCATCACAGCGTTGGACACTTAAGTCATGGTAAAAGGGATTATTCTTTGTTATCACAGGAGCTGGAGTAAAATCAGCTCTTCCACTCCATCTGGGAAACTGCTCACCAGAGACTGAAGCCGTAGCTCTCATGGGCTGATCAGTCTTGGCCCTTGCTCCCCTCTTCAGTTCACTCACCCGTTCCTCCAAAGCTGAAGTAGGTTTTCCATCCCATTTTGTCATGTCTTCTCCGTGATCCCGCAGGTAAAACCATAGGGTAGCCCGTGGGGTATACCTCCTGTATCTCCTCTCTCGAACAATAGGATGCCTTTTGTTAATAGCTGAGACGTGTGTTGGTACACGTGAGGAGCTGGATAAATCAGATATGTCGTCCCTCAACTGTTTGAGGTCCTGAGACAGTTTTTCCACAGCTGAGATGATGGAAGGGGTGGGATTGTCTTTGAACTCTCGGAGTTTATGAACCATTTCATCCACTGTTAGTGGTACTATATCATTCCAGGTTACTGTTGCCAAGGAATGGGCATATGATGACGGTGCATTCCGTGTATGTTTTCACCACACGGGTCGTGTACATTCAACTTCATCTGGATCTATGGGTACATCCCCGTCATTCGGCTTGATGTGATAGATCATCTCTACGATGGCTGATTCCCTCAGAGACTGGATGCCTTTGTCTATAGCAGTCCACTTGGCCGAACGACTCGTAACATCGTCCTTGTACGGAAACCTTTCTTTCACAGCTGCCAAGAGCTGCCTCCAAAGACTGAGGGACTTTTCCTCTCTTGCAATTGCTTTGTCAATTCCCCCTTCTGTAGCAAGTGATCCCAGCTGCTTGGCTTCTGTACCTTCTAGCTCGTGACCATCGGTCCCATTGTCCCAGCATCGGAGTAGCCAGGTGACGATGTGCTCCCCCGGTTGACGGGTAAAACCTTTTCGCGTATTCCGTAACTTTGTTGAGGTCCGAGGTCAAGAGATCAACTCTTCTTCTTCTTCTTCATCATGTGATGATGACTCCTGATCAGATGCTAGACCGGGCGGTGAATTCATTGTTTCTTCATCTTGCTTCACCCTTCTTGCCTCTTTTTTGCTTTTTCTCTTGCATACAGGGGCAACCGATATTGGTATGAATTGGTCCTCTGGTTTGGCTGCAGTGATTTGAGTAGCGACAGTATCTGTTGCTGGGGGTGGTATAGCTGCTGTGCTTCGAGCTGGGGTAGCCGCACTGTCTGTTGCAGTCTAAGTTTGAGTAGCTGCTGTACTTGCCACTGGGGTAGCTGCGCTGTTCATTGCAGCCAAAGTTTGAGTGGCCACTGTACTTGTCCCTGGGGGTGGTGAAGCTGCTGTGCTTGTAGCTGGAGTAGCTGCGCCAACTGTTGCTTTGCCCTCAGATCCAACGACATTTTTTTCCTTTTGAAGGTGCTGGATAGTGTTGAACAAGCCCCTGTAAGCATAGGCCAAGCCCCAGCACGTTGCCGTGATTTGTCCATCTCTGGTATGGCCAGAATGACCACACACCTCATTTAAGTGTTTTACTAATTCTTCTGGATTTTGCAGTTGTTCGGTGGTGAAATTCCAAAGTACTGGAGGGGCCCACTGACCTAGATACTTTCCCATACTATCCCACACACCCTTCCACTCATGGCTGTCCAGCCTCACAGAAAATCTCTTGGTTCTCTTATATCGTTGTTTGACCCCAGACAAGACCCAAACCTGACTCTGCTTAACTCTTGAAATCAGTCATGGGCAAAATACACTCTGTACGCGTGCCAACATGGTGATCCCCATCACGATCAGCACACAAGTCTCAACAGCACTAAAAGGCCATTCAAAAACTTCAAAACTCTCTAATGTAAATGGTCTGGGGGGAGGACTGGGAGGGTGAAAGAATGTCTCCTTCCCAGGTTGACCACCCAAGAAGGAGAAAAAAGAAGTGTAATTGCTAAGCACTCCTGTTATATACCTCCCAAAGTATAAAGGTGGTGACCCCACTGGGAACATAAGCCAGATCAGTTTCATGATCAATGATTCTATTGTATTACAAGTCATTTCCACAAAGTGCAACGAGACAAAAACCTTAGCCCAAGCCCCACACTTGTAAAACGCTAATACAGCAAATACCGGATGGAAGTAAGGTACGATATACTGAAACTGTGAGATCAAGAGGAACAACCTTGAGAGCCAATAAATCAGCATTGTGAAGAGTGACTATTAATCCAGACAGATCTGTTGTTATCTCAACCCTTCGGGACCCACTTTGGGTGCCAAAACGAGCTGTCATGGTTTAAACCCTAGCCAGATGGTCTGAGGGTCCGTGGCCTGCCCCCCCCCCCCCCCCCAGGGGCTCTTCCCTTCCCTGCTCCCAAAGTGATGGGGAGGAGAATCGAAAGAGTGCAACTCCTACGGGTTGAGACAAGAACAGTTCAGCAACCAATGTACAACACAAACAACCACTACCACCAACGACAACAATGAGAGAAAATAACAAGGGAAGAGAATACAATACCAGCCTCTGAGAAATGAGTTTGACCTCGAAGCATGTGTCCTTCCAGGTCACTCCCACTTACCCCCCCAGGCATGACGTGCTGTGGTATGGAATACCTCTTTGGCTAGCTTGGGTCAGGTGTCCTATCTCTGCTTCCTTCTGGCTTCCCCTCCTCCCTGGCAGAGCATGAGCCTCACAAAGTCCTTGGTTAGGGTAAACATTACTTAGCAACAACTGAGAAGATTGGTATTATCAGCACTGTTCCCAGGCTGAAGTCAAAACACAGTGCTGCACCAGCTACCAAGAAGGAGAAAAACTGACTGCTACTGGTAAACCCAGGACAATGACTTTAACACAGACTCCACTGGGCCAGATGCAAGCTAAAGATCTGATTTTCAAAAACTTCACAACAAGAATGTATTTGTTTCAGAGAGAAAGTCAACTGTAAGCTCTGTGAACTACTAATATGGTCATTTATATACTATTTGGCATCAGATATACAAATCAAAAGCAGGGAAAGATCAGAAGTTGTAGCTAGTGAGAGTAAATAGTGAATCAAATAATGCTGATGCATTAGCTCAGAAAGGACAGTTCCACCTGCTGACTCTTAGTTGTACTTCTTGGAATACAACATTCCAAGGTACAGTTTGTTTGACTGGCTTTTGTTTGTATCCTTTGGAAATTTTCATTTTTAAGTACATCCAATGTAAAACCAGTGAAACCTGATGGGATCATGCAATTTGTTGACCAGATTTGCTCATGGTTAATCATTCCTGAATTTTGTTAACCAATCTTATTTTGCCTATAATGCTCTTTAAAAAATATCTAATAATAGAGATTCTGGTGTGTAATATCTTTATTGAATTTAGGCTTGAGAAATGGAGAGTAATAGATTTTTCATGTTAAAACAGCTTTGCTTGACAGAGGAAATTTGAAATATTATGCATTAGGAGCTCCATCTCAGTTACATAAACATGTTGAATAACTTAAAAGGTCATATGATATAATTTACTAGAGTTTATCACAGAATCCCAGGCTGGTTTGGGTTTGAAGGGATCTTAATGATCATCCAGTTACAACTTGTTGCCATGGGCAGGGACACCTTCACTAGACCAGATTGCTCCCAGCCCCATGCAGCCTGGCCTTGAACTCTGCCAGAGTTGGGGCAGCCACAGCTTCTCTGGGCAACTTGTGCCAGTGCCTCACCACTCTCACAGAGAAAAACTTCTGCATAAGATCTCATCTCAATCTTCCCTCTGTCAGCTTAAAGCCGTTCCCCTTTGAGTCACCACTAAATGCCCTTGTAATTTAACTTAACTTTTTCATTTAACCTTATGCTTACTCATAAATTTTTTTAACATAGTGTAACTTACTATAAAAATAAGAAAGGTATCATGCATCATTTCCTGTCAACATTAATCTATTATTTGGTGGTAGCTCATGTTGAAATTCTAAACACTGTATAATAAGGGAGAACAGAAAGTTACTGATGTGTGAATATAGGAAGTTTCTGATAATCTTCTATGGAAAAAAACAGTAGCTGGTAGTCCACGCAGTGAAGCTGAGCAGGCTCTGGAACTATCAGATTTTATTCAGTCCTTCTGAAAGCATGCCATTCTGGACAAGAATATTATTCCTAGCATCGTTCAAGAAAGAATAAAATATTAGGCTTAGATTAACTTCTGGTATTAAGAGTGATGATGGTAAGGCAGATGCTGTAACCAGGTCCAGTTCCATTAAAATCACTGACAAAATCGATTTCCTAGCTATTAAACACAGGGAAAGTTGCTAATAAACTGTAGATAATTTATGTTTGTGCAAAAAAAATGTTTTTATGGGATCACAGAATAGTTTGGGTTGGAAGGGACCTTAAAGGTCATCCCCTGCCACAGGCAGGGACACTTTCCATTAGACCAGGTTGCTCCAAGTCTAGAAAACACTGGTATCTCCTGGAAACTAAGGTATATTTTATAAGCTATGTAGTAAAACTGGGGAAAAGGAACTTCTGTAGCATTAAGGGATATAAAGAGCACAACAGCATCTATCTTAAAAGAGTCATTTGATAGAAAGTCTTTTAGAAAGGGAGCTTCAAAAGACTGTTTCATGGCTTCTTTAATACAGAAGGTTTGTTTAGGAGGATTCACCCTAGAAAGGCTTCTCAGTCAGCACCCTTGAGTTAAATACAGGTTATAGTCATTCAAGGGTCAGTGTGGACAAAATTTAAAAAATGTCATAATTTATGGATTTTGTTTTTCAAAGGCTATAATGTGACAGCAAGGATGACCATACAAACAAACTGCCCATACACTGCTCTTTGTCAGGAGCTCATGAACAGAGAAAGGATAGGCTTTATCTCAAAAAACGACTGACATGAGCTGAGATAGGTTAGCAAACACTGTTTGCAACTGCAATTGGAAGCTATCAGGAGATTGAAATTCTACTATTTCTTCTGTCAGCAGTCTCCTTCAGAAATCCAGGCTTGAAGCAGCTTTCTCAGTCTGGCTTTCTGAAAGGAGTATCATCTCCCTGGGGTGAATAGTCTTTGCTAGTGTAGAGATGCCTTTGGGGTTGACTGTAACCCTAAGGCTTTGTTCTGTTTTCATTCTAACACACCATCAAACCCCATGGCATACTTATAAATGCAGAAACTTCCAAATTATGTCCTATTCATAACTGTGATAAAATGACATCTCTCAAAGTACATTCCCTCTAAATTTTTTAGTTGTGTCATACACCCTGGCTATGATGATATATTAAAGAGTAGTCCACATGGGAATCAATGGGAAACAATGAAGAATATTCAGTTGAATAACAGTTCTGATTCCTTATCACTTTTTAAAATATTTCTTTTCCCCTTCTATTATTTTACTGCCCTTTTTTTCAAGTGGAATCAGGTTTGGCTCATATTTTGTTTTTTGCTGTTTCTCTGTGCTGGTTAAAACCTTCTCCCATTCATCTTATTGTATTTGTACTTTTATGTACATAGAATGACTATAAACATGAATCAAATATTTCATAGAATCATAGAAACACAGGTTGTTTTGTGTTGGAAGGGACCTTAAAGCTCATCCAGTTCCAACTTCCTGTCATGGGCAGGAACACCTTCCACTAAACCAAGTTGTTTCAAGCCCTGTCCAGCTTGGCTATGAACACTTCTAGGGATGGGCATTTCCTGTAAGAGTACAAAGAATAATACATGATCTCTGGGGTTTGGGACACTTAATATCTGTCAAAATCAGAGTAGTGAAACCATGAAAGTGAACGAGTTTCAGCGGTAGGCATCTACTAGAGGAAACCAAAACAAACATCTAGACCAAGTCATCAACATTTAAATGCTGTAAGAGGAAAAAGTGGTAACAGCGCATTTAATTTGTAATCTGATTTATACTAAATGTCAAAGTATATAGCGTTCTAGGTCAACTCAAAACAGGACAGAATCTTGATAGATGCTCTTTTGCTATAATTCATTCATTCTAAAGGGCAGGATGCTTCTGACTTCTGCTTTTGAGATTAACTTCTTCCTCACAGACCCTTAGGAGCTTGTGGTGATAGCACTTATTGCCCTTTTTTCCTGAGGTCCCCTGGAAGTCAACACACACTGCTGAAGCAGAGATGTACAGTCTTGGATTGTCAAAAGACGTGCCAGTTGAAAATGTGATATGAATTTGATTGTGTTGTTTGAACTAGTGAACTGGAAAAATAAAATTGTTTCCACTTACAAATCCCAGAGTTGTCCCAGGTGGGAGCAGTCACAGTTTACTAACAACGGTTCCAGAGGAAAGAAGAGAGAGTGCTGGTAAATGTGACATGCTTTTTATTTTACATGACATGCAATCATAAATCTATTGACTTTAATTCTTTTATTATCTGAGAGAAACAGCATAATAACAAGCTTGCAACAGAGCCTGGATCATTACGCTTTACAGTATATTTGCAAATACCACTAAAGAGATTATTCTTAAGAATACCAAGACCAAAAATGTAAAAACTCTCTGACATGTTTGTTATGGCTCACAGTTTGCACCACCATGTAGGAAACTGCATGATTGATTTTGTTTCATTTGATTTCTTGTCCTCATTTAAGGAAGGACACCTCACTATCACTGGAGTAACATTTCAAATTGACTAAGTATTGTACCTATTAAACTCTACAGGCAATCTCATTTAGAAGTGTTGATGTTCAGGTATCCATATTGCTAAGTGAGCAAAATGGGGAGCAACTGCATTCTCCTTGAAGTTGTACAGAATAAGAAGAAGCTGCAGAATATTGCCCAGCATGACCCAACCCTTACTCCCAATGCACAAGGAAATATACGACTAGCTTAAAAAAAGACTTCAGTGTGGAGAAAGAGCTGTAAAATAAACAGAAGATTACTTTTTTATTTCTTTGGCACACAGGACATACTGACAGAAATCCAGCATCATCAGATAGCTGGGACAGCTTTTTAGCTGCCGTTTTTTTATAAAATTGCAATAGGTTTTGTTTGAGAGCATTTATACCAAGGACAATATTGTGAAAAGAAAAAGAAAAGCCTTGATGTGCCATATACCTTGATGGAGACAGTTGAGTTACCCCTGGATCGTTTAATTTTCTTCTCCCAAAATCCTGTACACTGTATAGTCACTAACATATGTCTATTATAGGAATTTTATTCACAAGAAGAAGCAAGCAGTAGTCAAACTGCCAAATAGTGGTTTTAGTTTGTTTCTGCTCTGCCAGTTTTCCATGCCAGGACAAACCCTTTTGAATTCAGTGACAGGAAAATAACTATATGAAAATTGGATCCAACAAAGCCGCTGTCAAACCTTCTGTCAAACCATGGGCTGCTGTCCAAAGTTGTACAAACAAAACCCTTCCTTTGGATTTTCAAGATCTGACTTTACATCAGGTTGCACACAAAACACTGTGGATGCCCATGAGTTTCAGACCAGCCTTCATTCAAATTGATGTGGCTTAGACACCACTGGACCCCATTGTAATTTTAGCTCAGAGCTGGACATCAGCCCTGACTAAAATATTTTATGTGATTTTTCATTGTTGCTGGGCTTTTACAATCTGCCTCAGAACAGGAATTTTGCAATTAGCTCTTTATTTCTAATGACAGTCTGTGGTGAACATAGCCGTATTGCTTCAGGTATGTAAAATGAAGAGGTGGTATTTGCTGAGATCACTAAATTGCACAAAATCTGCTAACCATGTATTTTGTGGTCTGGTATTTCAGTAACAAAAAAAACCAAAAATTATCTTTCAGAGTTGGCCAATCTTTGCTCTGCATAAGGATATTTGAACACACATCCTACCTCTAAAGTGCGTTATATAATGATATTTCTTTGAAGATGGTTTTAGAGAATTTGTATAATTTTGAACTCATTACTCAGAAGGTCATGGTATTTGTTTCTTTGACCTGGTAGAACTAACCTAGTGGGACTGTGTGTTTCTGGCAAAAATGAAGAAATTTTTTAATATATAACTTCCTCTGTGAGAGTACGAGACACTGAAAATGTTTTTAAACCCATGGTTAAGGCATTTATTTTTTGAAATATTGTTCAAACTTGAAGTAGATGAAGGGATTCTTAAAAAAAAAATAAATAAAATCGCGTTCTAACAATATACCTTCTCTAAACTTTGAGTCAACTGTTGTAAGTCTTCCTCTTTTGAGGAAGAACACCTGCAGGACAACTAAAAAAAAAAAAAAAAAACAAACCAAAAACCAAACAAAAACACCACTTCCAGGGAATTTACTATCTACTGATACTTGGGCAGTGTTACTTGCAAAAGTCTATTCACAGGTCGTCTGAATGCTAAGAGCTTTACCAGATCTGACTTAATTTTTTCACTGCTGCTGCTGATAGCTTCCACTGAAATCCAACAGGAACTGCACTCATTTGGCACTTCTGAAATCAGTGCTTTACTGCAAAGTACTACGCCTACACACCTTTTTTTTATCTAGTGATTGTTGCCTATGCAATGTACACAGAACAGGTTTTCAGCTGCAGTCTTTTCCAGTGAATTGTCATATTCATTTTATTAATGGAAATTTCTGCTAAAGAAACTCACCCTCACTGACCTTCTACAGTGTAATATGCTAGTCCCACTTGGGGTAACAACAACTCTTTGTCCCGTATGTATTAATACTAATGAAATTCAACAAATGGCTGGTTTCAGGGAAAGCAATGAAAGCAGAGGAGAAGGCAATGGCAGTAATGAGCCTTTAATTATTTGTAGACATAAAGGAGAGAAAGCTCTTACACAAGGAAGAAATCTAATGTAAAAACAATACTAATACAAATGGTAAGACTACATGCAAAGTTTTTTCAAAGTTATGTAAAGAAGAAAGGGGATTAAAAGAGGAATTAGCAAAAGCTGAAACAGCTGCTACCCATGAGTTAAGAGCATTAATAGAGTCAGTGCCTTGACTGTGCTACAACAAATCTTTCATGTAATAGAAACTTCATTTCATTAAATACCAAGCAAGAGCCTCTCTAGCGTACTCTGCATATTGCAGTAATCCAACTATTTCAACATGTTGCATTAAAGAAGAACTTCAGTAAAAAGAAAATTTTGAAATGTAAATTAAATACTGTCCATGTCCAAACAAAGTTAAATGGAAAGCTAAAGAGTATAAGCCAGATGTATGCCTATATTGCATTTCTTTAGAGAAATGCAAGGATCCATGTTGAAAGTTGCAAGACCTTGTAGAATCAGATATTCAGTGAGGACTTAAATCATTTTTCATCACCTCATCATGCAACAGTCCACCTTTCTCCTCAGAATTTTTTCAGCACATCTCTTGTTTGTTAATTCTGTGGTCCTTAATACCTGCATAGTTTGACTGAACAATATGAATAGATTGAATAGAGCTATACCTACACCTAATGTCTGGTATACCAGTGTAATAATTATAATGACACCAGCAAATGTATCATTATGTGTATCACATACGTATTTGTAGTAATGGTGTACATCTATCCACAGACATAATTTCCCCATTGAAATTCATAAAGGAGAGATCTGCTTGTTCACTGCTTTGTCTTTTTTGTAGTGACATTGCCTATTGCATTGTTTTTCATCAAATGGAATCCCATTCAAAATGGAAAGAGTGGTAGTTGTTTATTCTTTTCCTCAAGTCATAAAATTTTGAAAAAAAATCGAAAAAACTGTGTCTTGTTCTAAAATTTCATTAAAAATTTCACATTCAAGTACATATTTGAATATAAATATATATATTTCAAATTACGGTATTTTACATTGTCTTGCGGTCTTTTCTGCAACAATAATTAGTTATAACTTAGCAAGTATGTAAGTGTTGGAGTATTTGTTAAGGATATTTCATTACACATACAACTACACTACTGACATCAAAAGATCAGAAACAATGTAAAATTGAACGAGCTTGAAAAAGAAAAAAAAACACAAAAAAAACACAAAAAAAAAACAAAAACACACCATAAAATCAAAATACATTTCAATGACAAAACATTCATGAAGGAAAAAAAATATTTCACATTTAACAAAAGCTACTACTACCAAATCAAAGTACCTCCCTTTTCTTTTGTCTAGATAGAAGTGCTTGAAAGGTTCTGTTAGAACAATTCCTTAGCCAACATCTTGTGTCATGTTGAAGTAAGCTATGATGCTTAATTATTTGTGGATCTATGTTGGTGTCTCAAGCTGCATCATTGTCTCAAGCTGCATCAGTGTCATGGTTTAAACCCAGTCAGGTAATTTGTTCACTCACTCCCAGTGAGTGGTGCCCAGCTGACAACAATCAAGGTCCGTGTCCGTCTCCCCCCCACACACACACCGGGGCTCTCCCCTTCCCCGCTCCCGGAGGAACGGGGAGGAGGATCGAGAGAGTACAACTCCTACGGGTTGAGACAAGAACAGTCCAGCAACAAATCACCACCGCTACTATCAGCTAAAACAATGATAAGGGAAAATAACAAGGGAAGAGAATACGATACCACCGGCCAAGAAAGCGAGTTCCACCCGGAAGCCCCTGCCCTTCCGGGTAACTCCCAGTTACCCCCCACCCCGGGCATGATGTGCTGTGGTATGGAATACCTCCCCAGCTAGCCCGGATCAGGCGCCCCGTCTCTGCTTCCTCACAGCTTCCCCTCCTCCCTGGCAGAGCATGAGCCTCACAGAGTCCTTGGTCAGGGTAAACATCACTTAGCAACAATCGAAAACATCGGCTTCACTAACACTGTTCTCAAGCTAGAAGTCAAAACACAGCACTGCACCAGTTAACACAAAGGAAAAACATGACTGCTACTGCTGAACCCAGGACATTATCCACCCCTTATTCCATACCATTCACGTCGTGCTCAGATCCCACATTTTCAATACACCATCGCTCTCCCACATATATACATCCATATACATACGGACCAAGAGGAAAAAATCATTTTCTTAGTGCATGGACCAATCCCTATAATGCTGCCGAGTCCATTCGGTCCATGATGTTCAAAGTTCATTCTCTGTTGGGATGATGGCTGGAGGGAAGTCAGGACCAGTCGCTGGTGACCTGGAGACATCTAGTTGATGGGCTATAAAAGCATTACACAGCAGGCAACAGCATACAATTGAGTTCACTGGCTGTTTTCCCCTAAAATCAAATCCACTTGAGGTATACATCGGACTTCCCCATCTTCCTGCATTACCCACCAAGTATATCCAGGTCCCTGAGCAAAAGCAATCCCACGAGTGGGTTTGCCTTTACCTGAAGCAGGAATAACCCAGACTGTCTTCCCCAGCAAATTCTTCATATGCACCACGGGAACTTTGTCTCCCTCTACAATATGTAAAAGTTCTGACTGGGCTGGGCCGGCCCTGTTGGCAGATCCTCTGGTGTTGACCAACCAGGTGGCCTTTGGTAAGTGTGTATCCCAATGCTTGAAAGTTCCCCCACCCATTGCTCTCAGTGTAGTTTTTAACAGCCCATTGTACCGTTCGATTTTCCCAGAGGCTGGTGCATAGTAGGGGATGTGATATACCCACTCAATGCCATGCTCTTTGGCCCAAATATCTATAAGGTTATTTCGGAAATGAGTCCCATTGTCTGACTCAATTCTCTCTGGGGTGCCGTGTCGCCACAAAATCTGTTTCTCAAGGCCCAGGATAGTGTTCCGGGCAGTGGCATGGGGCACAGCGTATGTTTCCAGCCACCCGGTGGTTGCTTCCACCATGGTAAGCACATGGCGTTTGCCTTGGCGGGTTGGTGGCAGTGTGATATAGTCAATCTGCCAGGCCTCCCCATATTTATACTTCAACCATCGTCCTCCATACCAAAGAGGCTTTAACCGCTTGGCTTGTTTAATTGCAGCACATGTTTCACACTCATGAATAACCTGGGCAATAGTGTCCATTGTTAAGTCCACCCCTCGATCACGGGCCCATCTATATGTTGCATCTCTGCCCTGATGGCCTGAAGTGTCATGGGCCCACCGGGCCAAAAATAATTCACCTTTATGTTGCCAATCTAAGTCCATCTGAGCCACTTCAATCTTAGCCGCTTTATCCACTTGTTGGTTGTTCTGGTGTTCCTCAGTGGCCCGACTCTTGGGTACATGGGCATCTACATGACGTACTTTCACCACCACGTTCTGCACCCGGGCAGCAATATCTTTCCACAGTGCAGCAGCCCAGATGGGTTTACCTCTGCGTTGCCAGTTGCTCTGCTTCCATTGCTTCAACCACCCCCACAGGGCATTTGCCACCATCCATGAGTCAGTATAGAGATAAAGTACTGGCCACTTTTCTCGTTCAGCAATGTCCAGGGCCAGCTGGATGGCTTTCACCACGGCAAACTGACTCGATTCACCCTCTCCGTCAGCAGTTTCCGCAACTTGTCGTCCAGGACTCCATACAGCTGCCTTCCATCTCCGATGCTTTCCCACAATACGGCAAGAGCCATCAGTAAACAAGGCATACTGCTTTTCACTTTCTGACAGTTTATTATATGGTGGGGCCTCTTCAGCGCGCACCACCTCCTCCTCTGGTGACATTCCGAAATCTTTGCCCTCTGGCCAGTCCATGATGACTTCTAGAATGCCTGGACGACTGGGATTTCCTATTCGAGTTTGTTGTGTAATTAGTGCAGCCCATTTACTCCATGTAGCATCAGTTGCATGATGTGTAGAGGAGACCCTGCCTTTGAACATCCAGCCCAGCACGGGCAACCGGGGTGCCAGGAGGAGCTGTGCTTCAGTGCCAATCACTTCCGAAGCAGCTCGAACCCCTTCATAGGCTGCCAGTATCTCTTTCTCAGTTGGGGTATAGCTGGCCTCAGATCCTTTATATCCCCGACTCCAAAAGCCGAGGGGTCGACCTCTAGTCTCCCCTGGAGCTTTCTGCCAGAGGCTCCAGGTAGGACCGTTCTCCCCAGCTGCAGTGTACAGCACATTTTTTACATCTGGCCCGGTCCGGACTGGTCCAAGGGCTACTGCATGAACTATCTCGCGTTTAATTTGCTCAAAGGCTTGTTGCTGCTCAGGGCCTCATTGAAAATCATTCTTCTTCCAGGTCACATGATAGAGAGGGCTTACAATCAAACTGTAATTTGGGATGTGCATTCTCCAGAACCCCACTGCACCCAAGAAAGCTTGCGTTTCTTTCTTATTAGTTGGTGGAGACATTGCTGTTTTCTTGTTGATCACATCTGTGGGGATCTGTCTACGTCCATCTTGCCATTTTATTCCCAAAAATTGAATCTCCTGTGCAGGTCCCTTGACCTTACTCCGTTTTATGGCAAAACCGGCTTTCAGCAGGATTTGGATTATTTTCCTCCCTTTCTCAAAGACTTCTTCCGCTGCATCGCCCCACACAATAATGTCATCAATGTATTGCAGGTGTTCTGGAGCTTGCCCCTGTTCCAGTGCAGTCTGGATCAGTCCATGGCAAATGGTAGGGCTGTGTTTCCACCCCTGGGGCAGTCGGTTCCAAGTGAACTGGACACCCCTCCAAGTAAAAGCAAACTGTGGCCTGCACTCTGCTGCCAAAGGAATTGAGAAAAATGCATTAGCAATATCAATCGTGGCATACCACTTGGCTGCCTTTGACTCTAGTTCATACTGAAGTTCTAGCATGTCCGGTACGGCAGCACTCAATGGTGGTGTGACTTCATTCAGGCCACAATAGTCTACTGTTAGTCTCCATTCTCCATTAGACTTTCGCACTGGCCATATGGGGCTATTGAAGGGTGAGCGGGTCCTGCTGATCACCCCCTGACACTCCAGTCTACGGATCAGCTGATGGATGGGAATCAGGGAGTCTCGGTTGGTGCGATATTGCCGCCGGTGCACTGTTGAGGTCGCAGTTGGCACTTGTTGTTCTTCAACTTTCAGCAACCCCACAGCAGAGGGATCTTCTGAGAGACCAGGCAAGGTGGACAGCTGCTTAATTTCCGCAGTCTCCAAAGCAGCAATACCAAAAGCCCATCGGTACCCTTTTGGGTCTTTGAAGTACCCTCTCTTGAGGTAGTCTATGCCAAGGATGCATGGAGCCTCTGGACCAGTCACAATAGGGTGCTTTTGCCATTCCCTCCCAGTCAGGCTGATTAGAGCCTCCAGCACAGTCAACTCTTGGGATCCTCCTGTCACTCCAGAAATATAGATGGGTTCCACCCCTTGACAGCTTGATGGCATCAGGGTACACTGTGCACCGGTATCTACTAGAGCCTTATACTTCTGTGGGACTGATGTGCCAGGCCATCTGATCCACACAGTCCAGTAAATCCGATTGTCCCCTACCTCCACCTGGCTGGAGGCAGGGCCCCTCTAATGGTCGTCACAGCATTGGACACTTAAGTCGTGTTGAAAGGGATTATTCTTCGTTATCACAGGAGCTGGAGTAAAATCAGCTCTTCCACTCCATCTGGGAAACTGCTCACCAGAGACTGAAGCCGTAGCTCTCATGGGCTGATCAGTCTTGGCCCTTGCTCCCCTCTTCAGTTCACTCACCCGTTCCTCCAAAACTGAAGTAGGTTTTCCATCCCACTTTGTCATGTCTTCTCCGTGATCCCGCAGGTAAAACCATAGGGTAGCCCGTGGGGTATACCTCCTGTATCTCCTCTCTCGAACAATAGGACGCCTTTTGTTAATAGCTGAGACGTGTGTTGGTACACGTGAGGAGCTGGATAAATCAGATACATCGTCCCTCAATTTTTCGAGGTCCTGGGACAGTTTTTTCACAGCTGAGCTGATGGAAGGGGTGAGATTGTCTTCGAACTCTCGGAGTTTATGAACCATTTCATCCACTGTTAGTGGTACTATGTCATTCCAGGTCACTGTTGCCAAGGAATGGGCATATGATGACGGTGCATTCCGTGTATGTTTTCGCGACATGGGTCGTGTACATTCAACTTCATCTGGATCTATAGGTGTATCCCCGTTATTCGGCTTGATGTGATAGATCATCTCTACGATGGCTGATTCCCTCAGAGACTGGATGCCTTTGTCTATAGCAGTCCACTTGGCCGAACGACTCGTAACATCGTCCTTGTACGGAAACCTTTCTTTCACAGCTGCCAAGAGCCTCCTCCAAAGGCTGAGGGACTTTTTCTCTCTTGCAATTGCTTTGTCAATTCCCCCTTCTGTAGCAAGTGATCCCAGCTGCTTGGCTTCTGTACCTTCTAGTTCGTGACCATCGGCCCCATTGTCCCAGCATCGGAGTAACCAGGTGATGACGTGCTCCCCTGGTTGAAGAGTAAAATCTTTTCGCATATTCCGCAGCTCGGTTGAGGTCCGAGGTCGAGAAGTTACCTCTTCTTCTTCTTCTTCTTCGTCATGTGATGATGACTCCTGATCAGATTCTGGACCGGGTGGTGAATTCATTGGTTCTTCATCTCGCTTCACCCTTTTTGCCTCCTTTTTGCTTGTTCTCTTGCATAGAGGGGCAACTGATATTGGTACGAATTGGTCCTCTGGTTTGGCTGCAGTGATTATCACTGTGGTTTGAGTAGCGACTGTACTTGTTGCTGGGGGTGGTGTAGCTGCTGTACTTGGAGCTGGGGTAACTGCGCTGTCTGTTGCAGTTGAAGTTTGAGCAGCTGCTGTACTTGCCACTGGGGTAGCTGCGCAGTTCATTGCAGCCAAAGTTTGAGTAGCGACTGTCACTTTGCCCTCAAATCCGCCGACATTCTTTTCCTTTTGAAGGTGCTGGATAGTGTTGAACAAGGCCCTGTAAGCATAGGCCGAGCCCCAGCACGTTGCCGTGATTTGTCCATCTCTGGTATGGCCTGAATGACCACACACCTCATTTAAGTGTTTTACTAATTCTTCTGGATTTTGCAGTTGTTCGGTAGTGAAATTCCAAAGTACTGGAGGGGCCCACTGACCTAGATACTTGCCCATACTATCCCACACACCCTGCCACTCATGGCTGTCCAGCCTCAGGGAAAATCTCTCGGTCCTCCTACATCGTCGTTTGACCCCAGACAAGACCCAAACCTGAATCTGCTTAACTCTTGAAATCAGTAGTGGGCAAAACACACTCTGTATGCATGTTAGCATGGTGATTCCCATCACCATCAGCAAACAAGTCTCAACAGCATTAAAAGGCCATTCAAAAAATTCAAAACTCTCAAATGTAAATGGTCTGGGGGGACGACTAGGAGGGTAAAAGTATGTCTCCTTCACAGGTTGAGCACCTGAGGAGGAGAAAAAAGATGTGTAATTGCTAAGCACCTCCATCATATACCTCCCAAAGTATAAAGGTGGTGACCACACTGGGAACATAAGCCAGATCAGTTTCATGATCAATGATTCTATTGTATTACAAGTCATTACCATAAAGTACAATGGGATAAAAACCTTAGCCCAAGCCCCACACTTGAAAAACACTAATACAGCAAATACCGCATGGACGCAAGATATGATATACTGAAACTGTGAGATCAAGAGGAAAAACCTTGAGAGCCAATAAATCAGCATTGTGACGAGTGACTATCAATCCAGTCAGATCTGTTCTTATCTCAACCCCTCGTGCCCCACGTTGGGCGCCAAAAAGAACTGTCGTGGTTTAAACCCAGTCAGGTAATTTGTTCACTCACTCCCAGTGAGTGGTGCCGAGCTGACAACAATCGAGGTCTGTGTCCATCTCCCCCCCCCCCCTCTGCACCGGGGCTCTCCCCTTCCCCACTCCCGGAGGAACGGGGAGAAGGATCGAGAGAGTGCAACTCCTACGGGTTCAGACAAGAACAGTCCAGCAACAAATCACCACCGCTACTGTCAGCTAAAACGATGATAAGGGAAAATAACAAGGGAAGAGAATACGATACCACCGGCCAAGAAAGCGAGTTCCACCCGGAAGCCCCTGTCCTTCCGGGTAACTCCCAGTTACCCCCCACCCCGGGCATGACGTGCTGTGGTATGGAATACCTCCCCAGCTAGCCCGGATCAGGCGCCCCGTCTCTGCTTCCTCACAGCTTCCCCTCCTCCCTGGCAGAGCATGAGCCTCACAGAGTCCTTGGTCAGGGTAAACATCACTTAGCAACAACCGAAAACATCAGCTTCACCAACACTGTTCTCAAGCTAGAAGTCAAAACACAGCACTGCACCAGTTAACACAAAGGAAAAACATGACTGCTACTGCTGAACCCAGGACAATCAGTTTCAATAAGAACTGCTGCAAACAATTTTCAGTGCTGCAGTTAATATTCCATCTCTATGTATTCTGACCTAAGTCATTACAAAGGTCTAGCATTTTTCTTTTTTTTCCTTTAATGTAGTCTTTCCATTGTTGTACCATTCATATGTGTCATGTCACTTTGACTCTTTTGTGGCTGAGAGAGCTAAGAAAAGCTTCTGCTAGAGTGAGATTAACAGAACTCCTGATCAGCCAGTGTTGTGAAATGATGCAAGGCTAACACCACCTCTTGGAAGCTGGGGTCCCTGTCAAATAAAATGAGACTTCTTTTTTTTTTTCTCTACCAAAGATGACACTTTCTTCCTACTTTTCAGCATTTCCAGATGGGAGTGAAAAGGGGATTTCGCAAATGGAATCAACCACTTACTTTCTCCACTGATAAACATATAGCTCTTTCCGTCAACAGGGACACCAGATGCATTCTGCTTGCTATGGAGTAATCTGCACAGCAGAGCAAATGGGGAAAATAGGTGAGTGGTACTGATAACCGTATCTCTTACCTTTCTTTTCCCATAGTATCCTGACTATCCTTAGCATTAACAAGCATTGTTGATTTAATTCCATCTATCTCTGTAAGAATATCAACAAGTGTAGGCAATTAATAATCTAGTTTAAAGTATCTTCATACATAGTAATACCTTCCGTATCATCTGAGAAACACACTTTAAACCTGGGATTCCTCCCTAGCAGATGGCTGATTATACCAGCTTTGCATGTAATGCAACAGGAGTAAAAAAGAGATTATGGACTACAAAAGTCTGTGGGCTGACAAATGATGATTTTTCATACTGACAATCGTGCATTTTCTTTGGCCTGTCTAAAACAGATGGTTTCCTCTATGATTACTGCAGTATCACTCAGCATCTACTTTAAATTTTTGTCACAGTTTGGAAAAACAAACAGAGGAGAGTTTCTTGGATGAATCTCTGGCATGATTTATACTGCCTCACACATAACTCTGGAAATTTGATCAGTTCTGAAACAATACATCCCTTCCTTACTAGAAGAAGATCAGTTATTTGATTTTGACCTTTTTAATCTCCTGGATAAAAAAAAAAATCTGTCTGTTCCAGAATGCTATTTGATATCCAAAGAACTTTAAGGTCAGGGTTTGATGTAGCAGCAAAGCAACCCATCGACCAATATTTCTTTCGAAGGAAGGATGAAGTAACAAATACGTTCCTCATGCTTGGTTCTTTGTAATAGTGTCTTCTAACCTGTAGTCTTAAACCCTGGTGTTCCCAAGACATAACTAAGGTAATGTCTGTTTTAGCAGAACACAGCAGCACAGCAGGAAAGACCTACAGGGTGAAAGACTTGAAGCTGGGGACCTGACATACACACTCAGATTGAGGGCAGGAAACTGGGAATTGACTTTGGACCACCATTACACTCATTTCTCAGACAAAAAGGTCACTAGAAGCTAGTTGGTATCTTTCTCTCTGGTTTCTTCAAAGGCAACCCAGCACAGGCTACTCTGCAATGTAATTTAAAGTCTGGGACCTAGTGGCAACTATGAGATTTACTTTAAAAGCACATTTTTCACCCAAACCAGTAATACAGATACACCATAAGAAAAAAAACCAAGTTGTTTAAATTCCCTAAATAATATTGAAATAAGGAATTACAAAGCTGTAGAGTTGCAAACAAAGTTTAAAACTACTTCACTAATAATATTATGATACTTTTTCGGAAAAGGCTACTATGGAGATACAATGGACACAATATTTGTGAACAAAGTTTCTTTTCAAAAATGTTATGAAGCAAGAGTATCACACTTCCAAAGGTTTATCTTCCATGTTACTGTTTCCAGTGTCTTCCAAGACTGAAGGGAGATCTTAAATGCAAATTTCAAACTTTTGAATTTTTAATATGATATTCTAATCCTGCTGACCTTAGTTTCCCATTTCTACAGAGTTTCCCTGTTCTGACATATCTTAACCAGCAAGAAGTTACTTGCACAGCGGTAAGAGAACACCCTTGTTCCTAAGGTTAATGATGGCTTTCACTTCAAGTCTTCTCCTTAAATTTCCATTTGGTTCAATGTGCTTTTAAGTGGAATCAGGTCAGTAAGAGGAATAACCTTGGGTAGCTAGCCAAAGGGAAGAAAGATGAGGCAGATGATAGAAATATGTCTGTTCATTTACCCTTGTTAATACGTCAGTGAACTGAACTTACTTCCTAGAGATGTTTTAGGGCACATATAGGGCATTTCTTATTTTCACACCATCACACTAAAAAAAAATAAAATCTGAAGGTTCAGAATCTCATTAAGGCCACAGGTACTTCACCCTGTTCTGGAAGTATATAGACAATCTAGATTTCATCTACTTCTTCTTTAATGTCTTTTTATTCTGCCAAAATAATGTAAAACTGTTTTAGATTCACAAGGACCTGACCTAATGTCTTCATTCTTAAAGGATATGTAAAGATTAAAAGAGAATAACATTTTACAAAATGTTTAGAATAAAAAAAATCAACAGGCATTGTTGATCATCAGTGACACATCAACGTCAGTGAAGCATCAACAGTGACACAGAGTGTGGAGATAACTCCGAATATAACTCCAGTACATATCAGTGGAGATAACTCTGAAAACTTGTACTTCAAGAGCTGATCCGCATTATCCAGGCACAGAGCCTGACTGCTGGGCTATATATTAATGTTTTTAAAAAACAGTTGTTAGATTCTGTACTCAGTGAAGATGTGTAGATTTCCTCAGTTAAAATTTTTTTCTCCCCTCTGCCCCCATCATTTACATAGGTCTGTAAGATTACCCTTAAGTGCTGTTCATAATCTTGTTTTCCTAGTAGAATTAAAATATATAGGTATGCAAGAAATGTAATTTGGATTCCACTACAACAAATTAGAGAATTGCCTATCACAACGGAAAATACTAAAATATAAAATCCCCTGAAGCAGAAAAGCTTGCTCTTCCTTCTCTTTGAAATTTCATTTTTTTAATTTTATTTATTGAAGTGTTGAATTCCTATTAACATTTTAAAGATATTGCAGTCAGCTTTAGGAAAATGTCTAAAGTAAGCTAACATTAATGAGACTGGCTTTTTCTCTTCTATAATTATCCACTGACCTGATTTTTAAAAATACCTTTACCTTAGAACATCTGTCAGACAAACTGTTTTATGCTAGAAAACACATAGGCTAGAAATTGCACTTCTAGCCTGTGCAGGCTAAAGGATGTGGTTTACCATTTAAATCTTGTAACAGTGGTCTGGAGTTATACAGACTTCTGTAAATTGGCTCTTCCATTGCTAAGATGTAATTTTCCACCAGCTTCTCAGCACAGGTGATGCTGATAACCTGATGTGATGACCCAATAACTGAACACCATTCAGGATCCCAAGTTTTGGCTTGTAGATGTTTATACCTTCCCATTGGGAATTTTTTCCTTTAACTCCCTGATCTGCTAACAATTTAATCTCAACAGTTTAATTTCTGTGATTTCTTACCCCTCTATGAACTTCCTCACAGCTCTTCCCCAGCAGTTTAAGTCAAAGTTATGGATCTGTGCAGTGTCAGAGCTGAGGTTTTGGTTCGCAGCCAGTAGTAGGAAGTGAGCAGTTCGAAGAATATAGCATGTATGCCGAAATAGTAGGTTTCAACCAGAAATAATGTGGCGAGTTTTGGTTTTTTTTTCCTTGTGTACATGAAAGTTAAGTGAAGGTCTCCTTTTGATGAGGCAAGTGAATAGATAAAAAATGCAGCTTTTACTAAGTGTTCCTAGGTAGGAGACTACGGTCTCTAGATTGAGACTATTATGGCTTTGGAAGAAGACTTTTCGTTGCTGCCTGAGCAGGATGCAGGACTGCAGGGAGGGTGTCTCCCCAGACTGCAGGAAAGGGAGAGAATTTGCTTCCTCAACCTGCTGGTCACTCTATGTCATGTTGCACTGACATTGGCATACACTTAATTTTACTTGAGTCCCTGAATGTAATTTAATTGCTTTTGCTGTTCCCTGTTGAAGAAAGTAATGCAAACAGATGACAAGCCTGGAGGGAATATCAAAGTCAAAAGACCCAAGCATGTGACTAGCACTAGGCAAAATAAGTTATTCTCTCAATAGTTATTTGGGCAGTTGCAGCTCTTCCCTTGCCAGCTTATGCTTAACACTCTAACATGGACTTGTACTGGGCTACTGACAAAGAAGCAGCCTGCATGCAGGATGCCTAAAATTGTATTTCAGTGCTCTTGACACAGGAAAGTGATCCTATTCTAGGGCAAGTTGAAGAACTTTCATCTAAATAAGGAGAAATAAGAATAGACTTCTAAAACTTCAGATTTTAAATAGGATTACAAAGGATTTGACATCCCATATGATTTTCCTTAATTCATAATCTGTTCTGTTTTCTCCAATAATGCAATTATGCTACTTGCTTGCTTTGTAATCTTGAGTATTATTTTAAGAAAAAAAGGCAATCATTACTAAGCGTCTTCTTGTGCCTCTGTGCCAATAATTACAATTTTTCTTTTCTTGATTTTATGACATTGAAAATCAAAAAAAAATCTGATCCTGGGATCCTGGCTTATTGTTCCTAATTTTCCCAGGTGATTCCCAGGTCACTTTGTTAATGCTTTACTGCTACAGAGATTTTAGCTTTCCATCACCTTGTTATCTATTTGTTTTTCAGTTTAAAACCTGTTTTACTTCTGTTACTAATTCCAAACATCCTGTTGTTTTTTCTTTGGTTCATTCCTATCCAGCAGTCACTGATTTCATGAGGATTAATTAGTAAACCACTCTTTCTTGTCATATACATTGCCTTCCTTATTCTGTTAATCTGAATTATCACAATAGCTGTTACAAGGTCAGCAAAGCTAACGCTTTTTGTTAAATTCCTAATGGCAGAAAAATTGTTCCACGAGCAATATCCCAGGCTTTGAAAGGTTTCTGTTTTGGAGAGAAGCTTTCTCTTCAGTGTTTGTATTTCTATAGATAGTGTCATATGCTGTAATATCATCCTGTTTATAAACCTTTTTCTAGCAGGGACAGAAATACTTTATCTTGTCATTTTTTACATTCAGCTGAACCTCCTTTCTTAAATCATCAGTTCTGGGGAGTTTTATTTAGACATCTGGTACTTTCTGATAATTCCATCTTCATGTGTATTAAATAGATGCCAGAATTTAGTTTCAGTCTTACCTTTAATGCCTTTTATATAAGACATTTCAGTGTGCCATTACTGCAGTAATTGAGCTATAAGACATTTCTGAGGGAAAGTGTTGAGCTTCAAGGATCCTTCATTTTGGCTGTGCAGTTTTCTCTGCAAACCTGAATTCATACATTGCTTAGTATTTTTTCTCTGCAGCAGTGTGTCTGTGAAGCTGTCCTATAGTGGGAATGTTACATGTAATTTCCACCTCTTTCTTGCAGAGCCTGAAACTTTTAGGTGACTGACTTGTCCTATATATTTCTTTGAGAAAGGCTTTTAATCATGAAGTTAACACTAGTCTATAGGCTAAACTGCATGTTATATCCAGCAGAACAAGAATTTGTTAATTTCTCCTTGTGAGAGGAAAATCGCAGATCTCAAAATACACTAGTATAGGTGTGTGTAAAAGTAAATATATTCTGTAGAAAGACTGAGAAATGGTGAGTCCTACTACACAAAAAAAAAAACAAAACAATATCTTCAAATTTTCCTGCGTCTATGGATCTTTCCTAATTGTTTAATAAGTGGAGGTCTGAGACCTGCATGAGAGTGGAGCTCACAGTACATCTGAACCTGGCATTTTCTGTATCACACCAAGGAGAAGGCAAGGTACAGGGCTAGATGAGAAATTCTGAGTCAACATTACAGTCCCTGGAAACTGCAGGTAATAGTGGAACTGCTGATTACAAATAGCAGTAGCTACTTCTTACACCGAATTAGATATTTTTCCACAGTTATTCTTGTTCAAAGGGTTTATTTAGAACATCAGTTCCTTAATGTTTAGAAACCTCCTTCTAATGCTTACCTTAAATTTATACATGATCTATTTATACTAATTTATTCTGTTGCCAGAATAATTCTTCAACTTTAATAGCTCTTTGCTTGCCCTAGTGTTTATTAACGTGATAAACTGATAGCAATAAACAACCCTCTTTTCTTTCTGGACTTACCAGGCTAAATATAATTTTTAGTATCCTAAATCAGACTCTCAAATTGCCTGTTTATCTTTGCAGACTTTTTTGCAGGTGTCCTTTTCCAAATTGAATGACATATCAGGTTGAATGTCAACAAACAGGAATTCCAGAGACTCTCCAGCACACATGGGTATTTGTTTAAATTAAACAATGAAAGCTGTCATCTTCAGTAGTAATGTTACAGGATTAAATTAAACCAGCCCTCAGATGTTTTGAGACATGGGCATCAGAATCTTAAATAGTAGGAGAGAAGTTAGAAGCTGGTTTCTGCTCATTTCCCTAGATCTCAGTCATACTTATTTACTCATTTTTAATACAAGATATTTGGCAAAGCTTTTGAGCATAATTGTGTCTTTCGGTTGTATGGTTTTGCACTACAATCATGCAGCTGTTTTCTGCATTTAATTTTCTATCTCAATAAAGATAGCACTGTGTTTATTGAAAAAAAAATCAATCATCTCCTAAAATGCATGAGTTGCAATGCATCTGAAATAGAATTTTAAAATAACCTACCTATCTTCTGCAAGTGGAAAATAGAGACTCCAACTACTGTTATACAGGCCTTTCTTGGTCATCCCTACCAGTTGATGCCAAAGGCACTTCAGTGTTCAAAACCCCTGGTTACAATATTTATCCATTAATTTTTTAGTTCAAGTTATGTATAAATATGGGTATCTATCTCCTTCCAGGACAATGCTGTATCAGTAGTGGGGATCAACATACAGAGATCTGAATGCAAACTTTATATACTATATTGATGTTAGGTCAGACAGATAATTAACATAAGAGAATCCAAAGTCCCAAGAGGGTGTTTTTGACAAAGCTGCATAGTTATGGTTAGAGTTTTGAGAATTTCTGCACAGATATATATAATACAGTGGAGAATCTTGCAAGCCAAAACACTGTGCCAGTGCAGCCAGTGAGAATTTCTGCCCAGATATATATAATACAGTGGAGAATCTTGCAAGCCAGAACACTGTGCCAGTGCAGCAGCAGAAGGGACAATTTGATAATTTTTGCAATATACAGAAAGATTTAAAGCTCTTCAGTCAACTTTCATAAAAAAGTGGTCTTACTATGATCTATCTAAGCAATAACATTATGCTATAAACTTCTGATTGTTTTTCTAGTTGTAGGCCTAGATATTACTTGGTTTGTGCATAGAAAAATCTAGGGAGAAAAAGACTACTAAGCACAAGTAAAGTCAAACCTTTTGTTTTCCAGAACTTGGGATCCAGATGCACAAAAGAGCTCAGAACAATGCAAGCAAATTAAAAAAAAAAAAAGTTTACCTTCTTTTTGCACTTTCATTTTGGTATTTTTTCTGTTTTCCATTATCAAGTAAAAAATGTTTATTGCAGAAATGGAATCTATTTTTCAGCAATGCATTTGTATAATTACATCATTGACACTTCCTATTTAGCTTTGAAAGTGCAAGTTATCTGAAGACATTTCTCATTAATAGATTTTCTAGTTTGGGAAGGTGGAAAAACAAGTTGTTTTATCTTTTTCACAAAAAAAAAAAAATAGCTAATATAAATTTTTAGATGAGAACCAGTCTATTTTGCAATATATTCCACCCTTCTAAGTGGCATCTCTAGTTTTTGTCCATGAAAAAAAGGTGCACAGTCATACTGAAACTCTTGTTACAAATTTTATTCCTAACTCTGGCTGTTACTAAAATTTGAACGTATGAGCTGTCATACCAATAGACCCCATCCTCCAGAAATAAATGTGCACAACTGTATACTTATTAAATTTCCCTTTCTCTTATTAAGAGGCAGGAGCTAGATGAGTCATGAAGGCTCTGGGAAGTTAGAATTAAAGACAAAGATATACCTTTAAAGCACTTAGAAGAAGTATTACTTCATGGCTTTTTAGAAGTTGAATGTGTCAGATACACCCACTGGAGATCTCACAGTGACAAAATCAGTTCATGAAAAGTCTCCCTTTATTTTCATTTTACATGTGGAATGACTAAGACACTCAGGCAGATAAGTACTAAACCAGTACAGCTCATTTTCCATAACTGAAACTGTTGGCACCTAAAAAATGAAGGAAAACCAGAGAATTTTCAGACTCTTGCTGCTACTTACAGAAGCTGTGAAACAAAGAGAAAATGCACTGAATCATCATGAGCTGTCTTTTCAATATGGAAATTCTTACATTGCAGATAGTGCGTCTTCTCTATAGTGTACATGTATGCATATGTGTGTGAAAATATTTTCAGTAAGCTAGAGCAAGGAGAAAAATTAATAACAACAACTAAAATAAATTTTAAACAGTGAGATCAACCTAGAGTTAAAAAGAGTGTGTGGAAGATCCCTACTGGTAATACCATCAGGAAAAGATACATCACATTAGCAACAGCAATGAAGTGAATGACCACTAAAATAATAAAGAAATTCAACACTCTGACACAGGCAGCAGAAGAATCTTAAACTGTGTGGAAGAAAAACTTACTGAAACAAACTAACATTCCAAAATCTAAGCTAATTGAGCTTACATTTGAGTAGTAAAATTACGTAGTAGAGGACTGCCCCAAATACAACTTCAGCTTCCACCTTTCCAAGAGTCAAGCTAAGCGGGTGCTAGACAGAGGAGATATTTTAAGCTTTCCCTTGTTGCTTCCTCTTTTCTTCTGTTTTCTGAAGGCAGGAATTGCAGCCAGGTGAGCTGCCTAGGTACTGGTTTCTGTTCTCACATCAATTTCTTATCTCTTCCTGGGAAAGAACAACAATCTAGACTGTGTCCCACAGGCCTGAATCTCATTTATGCACTGCAAGATGCAGATGAAAAAAACTACAAGAAATACTGCGTTATAGCAGACAGTACAAAAATCTCTTGGAAGGAAAATGAAAATTTGCAGAGGTGAAAGCACCAAAAATACATTGAACTAGAAAGTCTGAAGACCAGCTTGTTACAGGAACAGTTTTGATTTTTTTTCTTATACTGGCACATGTAATTTCTTTGTTTGCATTCAAATCTAACTATGTATCTCTTTTTTCAATCTCAAATGTAACCACATGTTGTCTATAGGTAATAACTAGGGAATCTGGTAAATTTTTCACATTGAATTTTTGAGCTTTTTGTGACATCTTAAAAGAAAATGCTTTTCAGAAGTTGTAATAGTCTCTCATAGTAATATATAGATATGTCTACAACTTAAATATACACTTCCAGGGATATGGCAGCCACAATTTATTCCTACTGTTTAATTTATCATTGAGTATATATATATATATATATATGTTCTCTCTCCAAAATCCAATATGTGGAGCCAGGTTTAACATGAGCATTTATTCAGCTGGCAATAAAGGCTGATTGTTACTAATACTTTTTTTTTATGAATATTCTTAGGTGGTAATTACTACTTTTATTGTCTTCCACAAAAGACAGGCTTTTTATGATGCATGTCTGCATCATATGCAGATGATGGTAGAGGAAAAACAGGTTTAGAGGAAAAATTTTTCTGGAATTTGAAGGTGATTTTTATTCTCTTAAGCAGTCCATGTTTAAGAGAATAAAACAGTCTCATTATGAAATGCATCTTTACGGTCAATATGACCTAAGATTATCACATCAATTTCATCCTAAGGCAAGTAACCTAAAGAAAGATAGGAACGGATTTGACAGTAAATAATAAAAGATTACAAAAAACCAAGAAACTTTGAAATTGTTTAATAGTCCATGGAATTTCGTTCCCGATAAATCCAGGAATTTTCAGGATCTGGGAATTTTAACCTACAGATTCGCCTGCATTTCACCCAGAGGAATTCACTCAGTTTTCATTATGGTATAGAATCAGGATTTATCACATGAAGTACAACGGAGAGAAGAGCTGCAAAAGTGTGGAATGGCAGCAAACTGCCAATCAGAAACCTGACCCACAAAAAGGACTGAGACTTCCTCTCAGGAGGACATTATTATTTGAAGAAAGGCCTATACAGAGTTCAGAAATGAAATCATCGCTGCAACCCAGATGGAAACTGATAGCCTAGATCTCTGAGGAGGCAGTAACAGGCTGCTCAAGTGTTTTAGTGCTTACCTCAGCATACCAAATTACATTTTTGGAACCTAAATAACATGCCATTTTGTCCTCTAAACAGCAATGAGTAAAAAGAAAGAAAATCCACACCAGCTGTCCATACACAGTTCATGAAGAGAATGTGCAAGTCTAATGTAGCTTGTGGGGAGGGAAAGTGCAATTTGGCTCTTAGATTTGGATGGTTATGCTCTCTTCAAACAGATATCAAAAGCTTTTAACTATAATGTTGGGTTTGGTTTTGGGTTTTTTTCCATGTTTGCCCAATCGGTTACTGGAAGAAAACTCCCGTCCTGGACAAAAGAGACATATAGCCATCTGCACAAACAGGAAGATAGAATAGTTTTCTCAGAGAGAAAGGATATGAAATCAAAATGAGAAGTTTTACAAGGACTTAACAAGGAAAATATTTAAGAGCTTACATATTAGAGCATACATAAAGGGGGCCTACAAGAAGTCTGAAGAGGAACTTTTTACTAAGGCATATAATGATAGGACAAGGGGGAGCGGCTTTAAACTGACAGAGGGGAGACTGAGATGAGATCTTAGGCAGAAGTTCTTCCCTGTGAGGGTAGTGAGCCACTGGCACAGGTTGCCCATCCCTGCCAATGCTCAAGGCCAGGCTGAATGGGGCTTGGAGCAACCTGGTCTAGTGGAATGTGTCCCAGCCCATGGCAGGAAGTTGGAACTGGATGAGCTTTAAGGTCCCTTCCAACCCAGACCATTCCATGACTCTATCATATTATCACAGCCAATAATCTCTTACGATCTTTGATATGGCAAGATGGCTTTGGAACACTGGAATTGCAAACCCCAACCTAAGAGTATTAATACATGTTCTTTCATCACTAGGAGATATAACTTGTAGAATAACCTAGCATTATTTATGAGACCACTGAGAAACTAAATAATTTGAGTTGGCTAGGAGTAAAGTGTAACTATTTCCTAATGTCTGCTTCTACCTCATCTTACCAACACTAAACTTTATACATTACTTAAAAGAAATGAACCCTACAGGAACCTGTGCATACAGAAGAAGACAAAAAAACAATTAAATGTTATACAGCATATCAAATGGAAATTTAGATAGACTTTCTACAGAGGTTAAAATTTTAGTCAAATATGCACTTGACAGTTTCAAAGTATAAGCACTGATAAAACAAGAAGTTGTTTTTTACCAACTGCTACAAAAATGAAAGAAAACAAAAGAACATGTTTACTGTTAGAAAGACTGCGCACATATTATCAAAATTAAATATATATGAGCAGTATTAGAGAGCAGTCTTCCTATCTGTGCTTAAAATTTTTATATTTAGACAGCAGATACACCACTGTAGTAAAGATCTCAATATACATTTTCTTCACTTTTCTGCACATATTTTTTGAAAATGAAATGGCTGTATTGTGCTTTATAGCACAATACACTTTATACACTTTACCAAAACATTCAAGCTATTATTAATCCTCATATCTGCTTTATCATAAATTAAGCCGTTGCTGAATGCTATGATTTGACAGTCTTTCAAGACATTTATATCATAATGCAAAAGTGGTATCTTTTTGTGAGCAGAAGGGGAACTGATTCCTGCCTCTGGCAGCTGTATCACTTGGATGAGCAGATCATTCCTGGATAAACATAACAAGGACCTTACAGTGAGTGGCACAAAAACTTATTTGTAGATACACCAAGGGAGTGGCATCAGTAGAAACATGAAATACAAACTTAATAATCTTAACAACCAGTCAAGAATAAACTTAAGAGAGTTTTAGTTCGCAGAAGAAAGTCCATCTTGATCCTGTAGTCAGCCATTTTGATGAGTGTTCAACAGAAATCAATACACTGAAATATCTCTGAATATCACAAAAAGCTAGTGTTATCCATGTTGAGAGGTGTTGTGTTAAATGCTCCTTCATGTTTTAACTGCACAGATGCCTTGTATGTGAAAGTATTTTCCCACATCATTAATCACATAGAGTCTGATGACAAAACTAATTTCATGAAAAACATATCCAGAGAATGGAGATAATATTATCATACGTGCCTGAATATAAAAACAGTAGCATGGGCTTTAGACACCAGTTTTACAACTGGTGGGGGAGTACTTGTTATTTTCAGCAATGTCTTTATCCACTTAATGGAGCAGACCGATTCATTACTGGTGAATTGCTAACTTCTGTTTATCTAAAGCATAACATCAACCCTGTCTGCAGGTACTCTTCCCTAAAATTACTCAAATTTCTCAAGCTTAATTACATACTTTATTAAAGAGGTGGGGGTTTGGAGTGGAAATTGTACTGTATTACAAAGTTAGGTCTATGATGTTTTGAGAAGGCTTGAATCAATTGCATTCAACCACACTGATAAAATATGCTATGATAAAGTTACAGACATTTCCTGTGAGCAACTGCTCAAGCAGATCACTCTCTTGCTGGCTAACTGTGACGTGTCAAAACCATCGTGCATGATCTTATTTCTGCAATGATAATGGGTCAGATGATAACTTGGATTTCTAATTTTAATCAACAAAAACAAGCTGAAAGCACTTGGTGAGATGAGCACTTGAAACGAGCAGTACATTTCTAATGACACCTAAATCATCCATACCAGCAGCTGCTGTTTCTTGCTTGTGCCGGATGCCTAAGTGGCAAGGGTGTTTCCAGCACCTGCTCTCTGAACTCATCATTTTATAATGGTTAACAGTGAAGACTTCTGATGATATTTGCCAACAAAATCAATGATAGCAAATCCCAGTTCAATCATTTCGAGCTGTGGTGCCGTGAAAGGATTATCCTTCCCTATCTGGCACCTCTCCTATGGAAACAGGCTGAGAAACCTGGGCTTGTCCAGCATGGAGACGAAAAGGCTCTGGGGAGACCCTAAGCTTCCAGTGCCTAAAGGAGTTACAAGAAACTTGGAGAGGGGCTTTTGACAGGGGCCTGTAGGGACAGAACAAGGGGAAATGGCTTCAGCCTTCCAGAGGGGAGACTGAGATGATATTAGGCAGAAGTTGTGGCTGCCCCATCCCTGGCAGTGTTCAAGGCCAGGCTGGACAGGAAGGTGTCCCGTGACCATGGAAGGAGGTTGGAACTAGGTGAGGTTTAAGGTCCCTTCCAACCCAAACCAGCCTGGATTCTAGTATTTCAGTAGGTCCTTGCCTTGGCCCAGGACCACATCCACTATGACTTTATTGTCTCTAGTAAATCTGCAGTTTGATGCTGGTTGACATTCATAATTCTTGCAGCAACCAAGCAAATGGTTATGGTGAATGTAAACATCACAACAACGTTAGTTTCCCATTGCTACTCAGAAAAATGTTACTGTCAAAAAAGACTAAACAAATCCAACTTTTGCTCTCAGAAATTAAGATAACCACTAAATCATCTGCATTTGCCATTATGTTTTTAATTTTCATGTTGTATTCCAGGACTATCACTAAGAAGCAAAGTATAAACTAGCCGGAGTAAAAAATCGTAAAAGTAGTGATATAATTTATACTGAAGGTGGGGCTCCTGTCAAATAAGACATGCAAAGTCATAATTGTCACATCCATTGATCATTTTGATATGTACCACATACCACATATGTTTGAAGAAATAAATCTCCATTTGCACTTTGAGAGGACTAAGGTTTCCTAGAATTTTAAATTCTTAGGCCTTGATTTTAAGTATAATACATGGTCCTTTTCAGGAAACTACTTTATTAATGATTTCCTGAATTGGAAGCACGAGACTGGTAACACAGAACAGTTGCATTAACTTAGAATTTTTCAATATACTTGGTTCACTACTAAATGTCAAGTTTCTAAGTATTTTCTTCACTTATTTACTGCAATAAAAATGTAGAAATATTCCATATTATTACAAAAAGGAACCTTAATGAAAAAAAATGAAATATATAACATTTATCCTAAAAGCTTTGATATAGCTTTTATTTCAGGTTTTTCAAGACAGCCGCTATAGACTAGAAATGCAGGTCAGTGTATCCAAAACATCCCATGTATTTCTTTATTCCCAGGCACTTATCTTAGATTCATTCCAGATATTTTATGTCAAAATATTTAGTTACCTAGAAAATTACATAAATAGTCTTGGGACTAGAGGGTTTTTTGTTTACTTCTCTAATGAAGTGACCCTTGGTTCTCCTTTGCAAAATAAGTGTTACTGTATTACTTCAATCATTTTTTTATGATGAATGTGTTAAAGATGTAAATTTCTTAGTAAAAGAAGGTGTTAATAACAAAATATTGTTATTAAATCAATGTGTTATTAAACCAACATCTCGGCTTCTTTGGTTTAGGTAGGATAATACAAAATATCTGTCAGTCACTGATACCAAAAGGTACAATAGCATTTGTATTTCAGTGGCAATTTAAAAGTTCACAGAAGTTCAATACCTTAAAAATTGTCTTGCGAAAATCTTTCTGATACAAATCTTGTTATACATCTGAGAAAGAATAAGAATTTGGCTTTTGCTAAAGAAGCTAACAATGAGCCTTCTTTTCCTGAATCATGACTTTTTATCTTCTTTAGAAATGTTGTGCTAGAAACCACAAATTGAGCACTATAACTTCAAAGAAGATAATTTTATTTAAAAGAACATAAGGATTTTGAAGGTTTTTAATTCTGAATCAAAGAATGCTGAATGGTTTTAAGTATAATGTAAGGAATTTAATAATTTATAATAAGAATTTTCTTTTTTAACATTTTAAAAGGGTATTTAAATTTATTGTGTGGTATGCTGTATTTAAAAACCTGAAAAAAAATCTCTTTCAGTTGGAAAACAGTAATATTTTCATTCTTTTTCTAAGTAAGATGTTTTAGTACTGTCAATCATGTTTTGTGTTTCCTCTTTAGAATGCAGTTCTGGTAGGAACATGACTATATTAAAAAACAGATTTCCATCTTCTTGTTGTACCTTTTCATCAATATACTGTCCTCAATTTCTTTACAGTATGATGTGCCACAGAAAACATATGGACTCAGTCAGAGATCAATATGATCAGACAAAAGCCGGTTATTACAAAGCCTTAACCCCTTAAATACTATTTTTTACATGCACTTACAGTGATTTGGCATATTATGATTGGATACATGTCCTGAAGACTCTTTGCAACTAGCATATAATTGGTTAAGCACAGGTGTGGGAACTTGACCTCGAAAGCTCGCCAACAGTCCACAGTTCTCATTACCTCAGTGAATTCTAGCTGCTTATCTTGCTTGCTTAAACTTCCTTGGGCCTCTCATGGCCTTGCTGTATCTTTCAGGATTATTCAGAGTTTATGTACTAATTATGCATTCTCCCGTGAGAACACTGTCTCCACAATGATGAGAATATGAGAAGTTATATTAGTTTTGAAATTTTCACTGGTAAAAATGCATATATAGAAAATTTGTTCATTTCTGCACAGACTATATTTGGGGTTTTGTACTCCAGATTACCATCTAAATAGTGTTTATCTCAGTTTTTTTTATTTCAGTCTGAAGTGACATGTTCAATTAAAAGAAAAAAATCATATTAATATAATAGTACGTCTTGTATGCTTTGCTCATCTTTGGATTGAAGTAAGTCTACTTGTGTTGAATGATTTTGCTGCTTATGTAGATGTGTGTTAGCAGAACAGCAATGAAACCACAGATTGTGAAACCCAGACAAAAAATGTAGACCTTGTTATAGCTAGACATTCTGGTTTGGTCCTGATTTTAAGTAAACTGGGATTTCTGATTTACAAAATGGAAAATGTAGAGATTTTAATGAAAAAAAGTATCAGTACAAATTAAGCCTCTAAACCTTACTTTTTATCAAAAAGATAAAATGCATGTTTCAAATGAAATAACATATCCCAACTTGCTATTTATTTGCTCACAGTTAAGGAAAGTTTTATAGATGACTCATCTCCCCCTTTTATTCTAAATTAAGAATACATTTTATCATTCCTACCCTCTTCTTTTTAGGTCTTTTAATTAATACTATTTCAAGGATTTTTATTTTTCTTTCCGAAGTGCTGTGATAAACAATCTAGAAACGCCACATGAAAAACAGCAAAATTTATAGGCAGAAAACAGTGTTAGAAATGATGCATTGACATTACAGGTAATTTCATATAGGACAGCAGGTCACTAGGTTTCTTTTCCAGAACTTGCAACTAACCTGCCCTATATCATAATGTTTGGATGTTTTCTATACATCTAGGCTAGCTTAGAATGCTGTCTAGAGATCTTTTAAGGGTTTTCTTTAGAGAGATTAATTTAACAACTAGTGAGATTTCTTCTTTTTGCCTTGGAATTCAAACTACAAATTGCATGAGTCATTTTAACATAAAAAATTATTTTGAAGGAAGTACAATTTCACCAGAGAGCTCCTTATGCTCTCTGTTTCTTTTAAATTCGTCTGAGATTTACATAAGCCTATCATACACTGAGGATGTACTATTAGGCAAGACTAAAAGCGCTTTGCTCTGATCACTAGCTCACAAAATAATTTTCACTGTAAAATTTCCTTTGCAGTTGCTAAAATACATACGTTTATACTTTTCTGCAACACAGAAAATGAATACTCACAAAAAAATACAGATTATAACTGGCGTGAATTCTTAGTTCCTGAAATATTATTTATAAAAGTTTGTATCATTTATAATATGTATCAGTAGTGTACAAACCAGCTACTTTTGAGACAAAAAGTTAAAACCAGACAACACAAATAAACTCCTGCTATTTTAATAGCTTTTAATGATAATTTAATGATAATTTGCATTTACTGAGTTATACAATGCACCGTTAACTATATTTCGTAGTTAATTGCTAGGATGGGTGGAATCTGGCAAAGAGTCTGCCAGTGCCAGTCTTGTTGAGGGATAATAGAAAAATCTATGGAGTGAAAAAGTGCACATTTCTAAGAAACAGATGGGGAGAAATATTCAGAGAAACAGTCTGAAAGCTCCTACAAGATAACAAGATTAGTGGTAGCTACCATAAATCTATTAAGAAAGAGTCATGCTAAAGCAATTAGACTCCCCGTGGTGACAAAAGGGCTCAGGCAGGGAAACGCAGACAGTGCCATGTGTTTTCAGTAAAGTTTTTGATGCTATCTTACATAACATTCCTGTAAGGAAGTGTTGTGGTTTAATCCCAGGCACACAGCCCTCACTCACTGCCCCCCCCCGTCCTCCTCCCTACTCCCAGAGGGATGGGGAGGAGACTCGAAAGAATGTAACTCCCACAGGTTGAGATAAGAACAGTCCAGTAACTAAGGTATAACACAAACCACGACTGCTACCACCAATAATAATAATGATAAGGGAAATAACAAGGGAAGAGAATAAAACCGCTCACCACCCACAGACAGATACCCAGCCCGAACTAGAAGTGATCTAGCCCTTCCGGGTAACTGCCCCCAGTTTATATACTGGGCATGACATACTGTGGTATGCAATACTTCTTTGGCTAGTTTGGGTCAGGTGTCCTGTCTCTGCTTCCTCCCGACTTCCCCTCCTCCCTGGCAGACCATGAGACTCAGAAAGTCCTTGGTCAGACTAAACGTTACTTAGTAAGAACTAAAAACATTGATGTGTTATCAGTGCTGTTCCCAGTCTTGACCTCCAGAAAGTCAAAAACACAGCACTGCAGCAGCTACTAAGACTGAGAAAAATGACTGCTACTGCTGAACCCAGGACAGTAAGCAAAGGAAAAGGTGAGATGAAATTTTGTTTGGAAAACTGTGTGTGAGTTGACTGTGTGTGCTCAGTGTCAGGATGGAGGGAGAACAGAGGGCAGCCTGCTCAGAGCTTCTGCTCGTCCTTGCTCTCCTTTTCTATTTGTTGTGAACAGAGAACACCTTATTAAACTTGCATGCAGCACAGCACTTAGGGAGACTGCAAGTATAGAAAGGATGTGAATTCTTACAGTTGGAGGAGTAGTACAAGGTAAACACTGTAATTAAATAAGTACTGCAGTTACGTTACCTGCTAGGTATATTTCATAGAATGATTTGGGTTGGAAGGGACCTCAAAGGTCATCTGGTTCCAGCCACCCTGCAATTCCAGCTCATATTTAAAGGGGAATACCCTTGATTTGCTTCTCCACTTGAACTAACCTTATGACTGTCCTGGCACACCATCATTCAGATAGAGTTTCTCCAGGTGGGGCTATAGGCTACACATTTTAAAGCAAACTGAGCTGCTTAGCTATGTGTGATTGGCATTACAGTGCATTCTTGTTAAAACAATCCTTTTTAACTCTAATAATTGCTCTGTGTGTCATTTATTTGCAGTGAAAATCTTTCTTTAGATATAAGGTATAATCAGAACAGCTTTTTTGTTTGTTTGTTGTTTTTATTCTTTTAGATTTAAGTTTATTGTAAGTGGTTTTGTTTGTTTTTTTTATTATTATTATTTTCATAAAATCATAGAAGCTTCATATTCCCCACCAGCCCCAGATTGTTTGTGAGGACAAGGTTTCCCTGTGGCTTGGAGAAGGAAGTTGTCCTCAACACAGGGTTTTATTTCAAGGGCAATTAGCTGTACTTTGAAGCAAGTAGTGACTAATTTCCACCCTCAACTCTGTGGCAATGAGTTCTGAGTTCTTCTGACAAGATTGTGCTACATTTAGCAAAATTCTCAGTGGATGCATTGATTAGACCTATGTTAATTTCTCAGCAGCTGTCTTTTGAAAATGGACAGGTGACCTTCGAGACAATTATGCAGCTTCTTTCTTCATTTACAGGATCACAGCATCGCAGAATAGTTTGTGTTGGAAGGGACCTTCAAAGGTCATCTAATCCAACCTCCATGTAATGAGCAGGGAAATATATTACTGAAAAATATTTATAGTGATAGATATTAGACTATTTGTGGTGAATTAAATTATTGTGGTGATAGATAGTAATTTAGGCTTTCATTCTTATTTTTCTCCTGAAATTTTCTGTTAATTTTTGCTTCTATTTTTTCATCTTTTTTTTTTTCTGCTTATTTTCTGTTGAAGTTCTGTCATGTTTGGTGTTCATCATCAAGTTTCATTATTATAGAATCATGGAATCATAGAATTGTTAGGGTTGGAAAGGACCTTAAGATCATCTAGTTCCAACCCCCCTGCCGTGGGCAGGGACACCTTACGCTAAATCATATCACCCAAGGCTTCGTCCAACTGGTCTTGAACACTGTCAGGGACGGAGCATTCACAACCTCCCTGGGCAACCTATTCCAGTGCCTCACACACACTTCTTATAAAGCGATGTAATTATGTAATTGCAAGACAAGGAATATGAGGATAGGGTTAACAATCCAACATTTATATATCACAGTAGCATGAGCTGGCTCCATAGCTCAGCTGAATGAGTTCAGGAGAAATTAAAGCCTTTAAGTTCACCCCCAAAATTCTCATATTTGGATGCAAGCTTGCAACTAGCACCACTGCACTGAAAATAAACTGCTGCTCACCCACATGAAAAGAGGCTGATGAATCCCCATTAAATACAAATGCCTAACTGAAATGCAGAGGTCTTTGGCATCAAGAGAATTTAACCTTTTAAGGTTTTATAGATAAGCACTGGGGCCTTCAAATGGATATGGATCTGAAGTGAATATTAATTTAATATTGAAATAATGAATTCATATAGTAGTGGGTATTTTTTTTCCTCAGAGCAGACAGGATTTTATAATATCTTTACTTTCTGGATGGTTTATACAAATATAGGGATGGACTTACCTAGGGGTTATTAAATATACTGCTCTTCTGCTATTTCAGTCTGCAGATGGGATTCTTCCCAGATATTTTGTTAAAAAAAATCTTGACTTAATACATCTTTTGCTAATTTTCAATAAAAGTGGAAATTCTCAAGAAAATAATTGTTGTGTTAGGATTTCTATTATATTAAGATACTCAGATGATAAAAATATTCTGAGTAAAAAATTTTCAGGCATATGTTCATTTTACAGCATTATGCCATGCTTGCCACAAGTAAACATTAATGCGGAGCCTTGTGTTCATGCACCTACTCAGATGCCCACAGGTCTTTTCCCATGTTTAGCACTGAAATTAGAATTCTAATGTCAATCCCAACCAGACTAACTCTCAGCAAATCTAATATGATGTAAGTCTCAAGACAGGATGGCAAAAAGATGTCTTGCATGCAGTCTTGCTTCCAAAGTATGAGTGTTGGTGCTGTAGGACTAGTTTCAGGCTTTACTGTCCTTTCAGCTGTAACTGGACATGATTTATCAGCAGTTTTCTTCTCTGATTTTCAGTCTATCTGGAAAATATTTTCAGGTTAATGAAAAGTTTATGCTTAGCTGACATTTATAAAGTCTAAAAGCAGAAGGTAAGGAATTCAAACAGAATACGAAAGCCAAGCAAAGGAATTGAGTTGCTTATAAATTTATTGGTGCATGAAACTCTGTAGAATTAGAGCTATGTCTATGAAGAGCTTTCCCTCCCAGAGCCCTGCTCCCACTGAAACAAAAATACTAGGCTTGCTTTGACATAAAATGGTGTTAACAGACTACACCTGCTTCCAGACGCTTTTCTTAAAATAAAACCTAAAAAGAAAACAAAGTGCCAGTTATCTGCCTTGTAATCTCTGTACGGGAATCCACACTGTGTTTAAAATTGGCTTGTAATTTACTCTTACATAGCTAAGGGTGTCAATAGTAAACACTGAGGCAATATAAACTTTCAGTCTGCGTATGCAAGAATAAGAATATAAGAAACACTAAAGAACATGTTGAAAAAAAAACAGTGTGAATCAAGAGATATTACTACACTTTAGAAAAGTAAAATAATTAGAACATTTTAGAACTAAGTTAATTAATAGTCAGAATCTATTCTTACTTTTTGACCATCACATTACACGTCTTCTAACAGCTGGAGATGTAAGTTCTTGATTATTATTGAAGGTTTTTATACCTTTTATTTGACAAGAAACAACCACTAACTTTCTCTTGCCTTCTTTTTAACCACCACTTTCAAACAAAGGGAAAACCAGACACTTTAAGCTTCAAGACCATTACTACAAAAATTCGAAGTCTTCAGTCCTAAGAGTGTAAGGACAAGCCTGTCACAAGTTCTTACTGACCCAAAGACAGGTCTGTAAGAAGAACATTTTCGGTCATTTCATTTGGAGCAGTACAAAGGTATGTCACTGGCAAAAGGTCCCTTGCAGCACATTGTTGTGTTTGTTTTTTTTTTGCATGGCATGCATGTTTGTATGTTTAGCATAGTAATATTTTCAAGCCAAAATGCTTGGCAGAATAATGTAAATTGCTGCTTTTAAAGTGTAAGTTTGTGTAAACTTATTTTAATGTCAGGTTAATATAGTAATTATCATAGAATAGTTAGGGTTGGAAAGGACCTTAAGATCATCTAGTTCCAACCCGCCTGCCATGGGCAGGGACATCTCACACTAAACCATGTCACCCAAGGCCTCGTCCAACCTGGTCTTGAACACTGCCAGGGATGGAGGATTCACAACCTCCCTGGGCAATCCATTCCAGTGCCTCACCACCCTAACAGGAAGAATTTCTTCCTTATATCCAATCTAAACTTCCTCTGCTTAAGTTTTAACCTGTTACCCCTTGTCCTGTCACTACAGTCTCTAATGAAGAGTTCCTCCCCAGCATCCTTATAGCCCCCTTCAGACACTGGATGTCTGCTATGAGGTCTCCATGCAGCCTTCTCTTCTCCAGGCTGAACAGCCCCAGCTTTCTCAGCCTATCTTCATACAGGAGGTGCTCCAGTCCCCTGATCATCCTCACAGAACAGTTCCCTGTCCTTTTTATGTTGACACCAGAACTGCACACACATTTTAAATATGTAACACCAGATATAGATTAAATATTAAGAAGTTTTTCCCTGCGAATGCAGTGGGATATTGGCACAGGTTACCAAGAGAAGCTGTGGCTACCCCATCCCTGGCAGTGTTCAAGGAGAGGTTGGATGGGGCTTGGAGCAGCCTGGTCCGGTGGAAGGTGTTCCTGCCTGTGGCAGAGAATTGGATCCAGATGAACGTTTAGGTGCCTTCCTACCCAAACCATTCTGTCATTCTATCATTCTATATATTCTATCCATGTAAGGGCCAACTGCATGTGACTATTAATCCTTTTCTTCCGTTCTTCCCTTTTACTCCTCCTGTTCCAAGCATTTCCTTCAGTGCACCCAGAGTATGTCAATGCTACATGCTGTTGCACAGCTCTTTATTTATTTATTTATTTGTTTATTTATCCACTGATTTGCTGCCATTGAGTAATTTATGTAGCACATCATTGTACTTTTGCAAAAGTCTGGTTTGGCTGGAGTTTTACATCGATGCCTGTAGCTTCCCTTTGCAACAGTACAGGCTCAATCATGACCCAACTGCTGAAACTTTAAATACTAAATGAATAGCATGCATAATCTTAAATGACTGTGGTTGTAGAGCAGCAGTTAGAACTGAATAGTAGGGTCTGCTTGTGCCCATGTACCCACAGGTTTCTTTCCTTTTTTTTTTTTTTTTTTTTTTAATAAGATACTCTACCTGCACTGAATGGACCTTGCTGGCTGATTTTTAAAATATTAATAAAATTTTGTAGAGGAAAAAAGACACTTAATTTTGTTAGTTTTCTGCATTTTTATTTTTTTTTATCAAACCTGCTGACAGTTATTACATAAAATAAATGGAATTGAAATTCACTGTGGCATATCATGACACGGACTCAAGTTGATGCAGAGGCTCAAATCCTCCTTTATTATCACCAAGCCGTTTTTATCCCTCTGTTCGGTACTTTCCCAACCTGCACATACATACAACATTGAATCTCATTGGTCACTGTGAAACTCTCCAGGTAAATAGTCCAATCACAATGTTGCAGACCCTCTCACAGCCCCACATCCTCTGGACTCCAACTGAGATTCCCGCCACAGCTACATCCTGGCCCATCCTCCCAAGGCTTGCTAGTTTACCTTCCCTGTCCTTTAAGGTTCCATCTCATTGCCCTAGGGCTTGTCAAAGCACCAAGGCCTCAGAGCTCATTCACAAACTCTTTTTCATGCAAATCTTATTACCTTCACTCCCTACATCTCCCCATTCTTTGTTTTGTATATTCACTATCAACATTTGCTTAAGGGCTCCATTAATAAGAAACTGTATAAGCTAATAAAAACTAACAAAACAAACATTCTTAATATTTTTTTCACTAGTGCTCCTAGCCTATCAAATAAAGAGTTAAAGAACAGTTAACATTCTGCACTAACAATTGGTTTCAAACTATATAATGAAAATACAGATACATATCCATTTTTACAGATCTTTTCTTACAATCAATTTCTCGCAGCTGTGTTGTTATAGCACCCAGCCATCCCATGTGTCCACAGGATTCAAGGCTGCCATTTCTTCCAACAGCAGTCTGAAAGGACTCATAGGTGTGACAACTGACAGCCACAGGATGTTTTGTCCTGTCGCATTGGCTAATGTTCTCCAGACATTCTCTTTTGGCTGGGCGAGAAACCACATTAGGGTCAGTTCTCTTGTCATGAAGAGACAGAAGACAAGGCAGGATGAATCCATTATGCAGGGACCCAACGCGGTCCTTTATCTGTGGAAAAACAAGCACACCCTCGTCCCCAGGTTATTAAAGGGAGTGGGCCTTCCCATTCATGAGTTTGAAGATTACATACTTTAAAATGAGCTTTCCCCTGTTCAAAATTCTTAGAACTCCTGAAATGTCGCTGTATAGGAGGTCCATCCTCCATCCAGCGATTTAAAAATTCAAAACATAACAAACTTTCACTATACATTCTTGTAAAGTTAACCCTGAACTCCCCCTTTTTTTGTTTCATATATCTACTATCAATGCCTCTTTATAACACTACCATTATATCAGAAACTTTCCAGCTCTTGTCTTAGCATTTTCTAGCAGCTGCTGCAAATTTGCATGCTCTAACATCTCCTTTACAAGTGACAAATCCATACAATACAAGGTGTAGTTTCTTATTAACAAATGGCTAGTAAATACAGGTGGTTGATACACAAAATCACATCCTCTAATAATAGCTATGTTACAAGCACACATATTCAAGTTGTTATTTTTCAGTTGCCCTCAAGTGATGTTTTGCAATCATTCATTTTTCTCTCCCTCTATCTCAATTTGCTTGGGGTATTCATGGTCATCTCTTGTAGCTGAGGCATCTGTTTTTTCCTCTTGTTTGTCCAGCTCATGGTAAGGCTTGACAAACTTTGCAGGCAGCTACCATGGACCTGTAGGTAGGAGGACACAAATATACCCCCTTCCCCAGGCTATCAGTAGATTGAAGTGTTTCCTTAAAGCAGAGGCATTCTGTTGCAAAAGGAATGTGAAGCAGCTGCAGAAGTAAACTGCAAAGGGTTAACAATCAAGAGTTTGCTGTGTCATTACCTGCAGTTGAAGGGCCAGGCAGGTTGGGAACACAGGAGCTGCACTGACTCCTTCCTTTTTCAGGGCTGCCTCATCTCAGTCTTTTTTCTTCTTCTTCTTCTGCCACCCTGATGCTGCTTGGGTGAGGGCTGATCATAGAATCATAGAATAATAGAATAGTTAGGGTTGGAAAGGACCTCAAGATCATCTAGTACCAACCCCCCCTGCCGTGGGCAGGGACACCTTACGCTAAATCATATCACCCAAGGCCTCGTCCAACCTCGAACCAGTTCCTCTCCTACAATGGGTGCAAAGTTTTCATTCTCACAGTCCCTGCATCTGCCTTCCAAGACTTGGGTGGTTTGGTCAGAGCCTTTGCCAGTGAAGACCGAGGCAAAGAAATCATTCAGAACCTCAGCCTTCTCCAAATCCTGTGTAGCCAGTTCTCCCGAGAGTTTCCTGAGGGGGGCCTACATTCTCCCTAGTCTGTTTTTTATTCACTACATTCCTATAGAATCCCTTCATGTTACCCTTAACATCCCTAGCCAAGTTTCATTCTAACTGGGCCTTAGCTTTCCTAACCTGGTCCCTAGCTTCCCGGACAACATTGCTGTACTCTTCCCAGGCCGCCTGTCCTTGCTTCCACTTATTATAAGCCTCTTTTTTCCTTTGAATTTTCCTCAGGAGCTCCTTATCCATCCAAGGAGGTCTCCTGGCCCTCCTGCTGCACTTCCTTCTAGTTGGGATGCAACACTCCTGAGCTTGTAGCAGGTGATCCTTGAATATTAACCAACAGTCTTGGGCCTCCCTGCCCTCTAGGGCTGTATTCCATGGAACCTTACTAAGCAGGTTCCTGAAGAGGCCAAAGTCTGCTCTTTGGAAGTCCAGGGCAGTGAGCTTGCTGCATGCTCTTCTCACTGTCCTGAGGATCTCAAATTCGAGCATCTCATGATCACTGCATCAAGGCTGCGCTGGAGAGTCACATTTCCTACAAGCCCTTCCCTCTTGGTGAGCACGAGGTCAAGCACGGCACCTCTCCTTGTCGGCTCCTCTCTTACTTGCAGAAGGAAGTTGTCTTCTACACAATCAAGGAACCTCCTGGATTGCTTGTGCCGGGCTGTACCGTCCTTCCAACTGATGTCAGGGTGGTTGAAGTCACCCATGAGAACAAGGGCCTGCAAGCGTGAGGCTTTTCCTACCTGTCTATGGAGTGCTTCATCCACAGGTTCTCCTTGATCAGGTGGTCTTTAACAGATCCCCACAGTAATGTCTCCCATAGCTGTATTCCCTTTAACCCTGACAAACAAACTCTCTGTGGACTGCTCACCTGTCCCCAGACAGAGTTCCCTACTCTCCAGCCTATCCCTAACATAAAGGGCAACTCCCCATCCCCATCTGCCAGGCCTGTCTTTTCTAAAGAGCCTGTAACCTTCCATTCCAATACTCCAGTCATAGGAGCCATCCCACCATGTTTCTGTGATGCCTATTATGTCATACCCCCATAGATGTGCACACATCTCTAATTCCTCTTGTTTGTTCCCATGCTACGGGCATTTGTATAGAGGCATCTGAGCCGAGCTCCAGCTGAAGCCGGCTACCTTGCTCCAAGCATTTATTATAGGTTCTGGCAACTGACTGGGTGTGTTGGAATGGAATGATGCCCCACTCCCCCAACACATCTAGTTTAAAGCCTCCTTGACCAGTCTGGCAAGCCTCCTATCAAAACTGCTCTTTCCCTTCTTTATCAGACCAGCTCCACCAGCCCCCCCTAGACCTGGCCTACATACTTGGGTCCCATGTTCAAGACACCCAAACCCCTGACTATGACACCACCTTTTTAACCATTTATTAACCTGGCTAATCCTCCTAGGTTTTTTCGGTCCTCCCCTGTATCCTGGGGAATTGAAAAAACTGTCTGAGCTCCAGAAACTGTATCCTGGAGAATTGAAAAAACTATCTGAGCTCCAGAAACTAACTGAGTTTCCCAGGCCGCCTGTCCTTGCTTCCACTTATTATAAGCCTCTTTTTTCCTTTGAATTTTCCTCAGGAGCTCCTTATCCATCCAAGGAGGTCTCCTGGCCCTCCTGCTGCACTTCCTTCTAGTTGGGATGCAACACTCCTGAGCTTGTAGCAGGTGATCCTTGAATATCAACCAAGGGGTCCCAACAGTCTTGGCCCCCCCTGCCCTCTAGGGCTGTATTCCATGGAACCTTACTAAGCAGGTTCCTGAAGAGGCCAAAGTCTGCTCTTTGGAAGTCCAGGGCAAGGAGCTTGCTGCATGCTCTTCTCACTGTCCTGAGGATCTCAAATTCGAGCATCTCATGATCGCTGCATCAAGGCTGCGCTGGAGAGTCACATTTCCTACAAGCCCTTCCCTCTTGGCGAGCACGAGGTTAAGCATGTCCCCTCTCCTTGTCGGCTCCTCTCTTACTTGCAGAAGGAAGTTGCCTTCTACACAATCGAGGAACCTTCTGGATTGCTTGTGCCGGGCCGTACCGTCCTTCCAACTGATGTCAGGGTGGTTGAAGTCACCCATGAGAACTTTTACCTTTAGTGAACAACATCTTGAGACTACACAGAGGTGCATCTGTGCAAAAAGCAGACATAATCTGCATGTGAAATTAGCCATGGGTTGTCCTCTAGTGATTGCAATGAGCAAGTGTGTTTCAATGCTGGAAAAAAATTCTGTATCCATCTCAAGCAAACTGCAGGCAACATCTGCAGCCCTGTACTATGATCTATAAAGGGATACCTGAGACATGAACAGCAGCAGTGTCAGACAAATATTTCCGTAACAGCAGGCCAACTGGTAGAACCAAGAGCCACAGTAAATCGTTTAAAGGACATACAGCAACAAAACACACAACTGCATCACTACATGTCAAATAGTATAAATTCACACAGCTTGTATACATGGGAAAAAAGTTTTGACATTTAATTGCTTCTTAAAGTGTGAGATTGTCATTAGAGTAAATCACTGCAAGAGCTCAAGAAAAAAATTATTTTGAAAAAATACAATTACTGATACTACAAATATTGAATTACAAAGATACTGTGCTTTATCCTTCTCTACTACCTTACTTCAGTTACAGGATATGCCCTTTTAAAATATAGAGCAGACAATGTGATGAGAATATGTATTTGTTCTTGTCTACAGATTCATTTAGGACCTTGTATAGCTTCAGCTATGCCTCTGTCATGGTTTAAGCCCAGCCACACAGCTAGCGCTCTCACTCCCCCCTCTTCCTCCCCCCCACTCCTGGAGGGATTGGGCAGAGAATCAAAAGAATGTAACTCCCACAGGTTGAGATAAGAACAGTCCCGTAACTAAGGTACATCACAAATCACTACTGCTACCACCAACAATAATAATGATAAGGGAAATAACAAGGGAAGAGGATACAACTGCTTACCACCTGCTGACCAATACCCAGCCTGACCCGAGCAGTGATCTAGCCCTTCTGGGTAACTCCCCCAGTTTACATACTGGGCACGATGTACTGTGGTATAGCAATACCTCTTTGGTTAGTTTGGGTCAGGTGTCCTGTCTCTGCTTTTTCCTGGCTTCCCCTCTTCCCTGGCAGAGCATGAGACTCAGAAAGTCCTTGGTCAGACTAAACATTACTAAGCAGCAACTAAAAACATCAGTGTTATCAGCGCTGTTCCCAGGCTGAAAGTCAAAACCACAGCACTGCACCAGCACTAAGAAGAAGAAAAATGACTTCTACTGCTGAACCCAGTACAGCCTCCATTAGCTTTCAAAAAGATTCACCTTCTTTAATATGCAGTACATCTTACCCCTAGACTAACTATCCAGTTCAGGTTAGTGTGCATCATCTATAGCCAGGGTGCCCTATATTCCATTGGGAATTCACAATCAACTACAAATAGGATTTACCCACTACACACACTGCAAGATGGAGAGAAATTAACATCAGGCCTATTTTTTAATTTACAGTCTGAATTATGCTCCATAATTTATACCAGATATACGAATGTGTTTTAAAAAAAAAGTGCACAAAACATACCATCATTATTTATACATGGAGCTCTCGAAGAAAATGACATAAAAGACAAAATACAGGCACTGATTTATGATAAAGCTATTGCACTCCTTAAACTTGAAAACATTAGCATAAATGTGAAACTAAAAAAAAATAAGCTTTGAAAAGTTAGCCGAGTGTTTAAGTAAGAATATTTTTCATTTGCTTACCTTCTCTGATAATAAAAAAAAAGGCAAAAGACATTTTTCTGTATCCTTTCTAATGGCATTTTTCCTTAATAACAATATATAACAGAAGGAAGCTCTTTGATGCAAAATTTAGGATTTTGCCTCCTATTTCATGTCAGTATACGATTTGCATATTGCAAATGCTTAATAATAATGAACAGTTCATTTATCCTGAGTCATCTGTGAAAAAGAAGTGGGAGAATCCTTTGTCACTGCTGTCAGCAGCTTAGCCTATCACTGGCTACTGCTTGCACAGTCCTCTTCTCCTCCTTGCCAAGAACAACTCTTTTAGTCAGCAACTGGAAAAATTTGCCAGCTAAACTGCTTCAGGCTGCAGTCTTGGTTTGACTCCACCTTGCTTCCAGACCCCAAACCCAGCTCTTGATCCTACCTCCTCAGTTGCAGAGCAGCTCATCCAGCCTTGATCCACACTGCCTGTTTCTCGCCTCAGATTCTGGTGTATAAATAAATTCCCCATTTTTGACTTCAGCCTGATCCAAATTGCACCCTTACCTATGTTTTTATTTAGGCCTGGCTTACACAGACAGTCTGCTTTTGGATCCTCTCCTCAAATTCCAGACATTGGCCAGAAAGATCAATAACAAAAGGCTGTTCAACTCATACATAGCATATATTTCTTCATTACCTTATTTTATTTAATCTGTGAATTATTGAACACCCCTAATACTGCTAGTACTAAAATGCCCTGGGATCTTAAATACTATTAATGCTTGTTCACCTGTAACTTGTTATCACAGCTGTGACAGAAACAAAACAAAAGAGGAACATCTCTTCTAATTGAAGAAAACATCTACTGTATTTTGGAAATGACATAATGTCAGTCTAGTGCATCTTTTTTGCAAGACAAAGATGGGATTTTGAATCCAGTGAATGAATATGAACTGAAATGTACTGAATACTGGTTCCATGGACTCCATGTGAGACCTGCTGTGGTCTTTAACTGTTTTTTTCACTGTCTCATGAAATTGCAAGAGAATAGGAATACACAGTTTGATTTCCAGGATTTTGATTTTCACTGAATTATAGAAGGGACATCTTCCATGCTCTGTAATGTGGCACTGCTGTGTACTGACATAAGTATAAGCACCTCAATATCAGGAGATACACACTAATCAGAAAAAAAGGAAACACCTGGACTTTTCTCACATGGCAAAAGTATTTCTCATAAAGGAAGAGGCCAGATTAAATGGATTTCCTACTTTGGTGTCTTTTTCTGTCCTTCTCACTGCACCTGGAAGGTGCTGCTGTGAAGAATCACACTTGCATGATCTCAGGCTGTGATGGGGTCTCCTTGGTGTGATTTGCACATGGCATCCCTGCCTTGAAACTTATAAGCCAAATGGAAAAGAACAAAGATACTAAAGAAAAGACTGAAATCAAGAGAACATTAAATAACATACACTGTAACGGAGGTTTTAAGTTCTGGATCAAACTGCATATTACAACTGTTGTCACAGCTGTAAAATGACCTGTACACTACAAATCCCCTTATTTAACATTCTAGAATTGATATGGAGCTATTTTCCTTAGGGCTACTTCTTTCACTTAAGGCTCCTTCTATTTCCTAATAGAATAAAAAAATCTTTAAAATGGAACAGTTTTAGTTCTTTCCTCCGAGATTGAAGTGTGGATAGAAAAAATTAAAACGGCTTTGTGTGCTTGATCTTAGTTTTCCTTTTGTTGTTGTTGTTGTTATTGTTGTTGTTTTTTAAGTATATCTAACTTCCCACTCTGAAGAAAAAATTCTCCTGTTTACATCTTAGCCTGTTTCTGGATACAGAATATTTTGACATCCCCAGGTATGAATGCAGATCCCTCAGCTCCCTTGCTCTGAATATATCTAGAACATTTTAAAAATCTCAGGTTTGTTGTTTCATCTAACCTTTTCAGCCTAAGACTGTAACAAGCCCCTGTCATCAACCAGACTAGGGCAGCACATTTGTAAAATGAACATACCCTCATCCTAGCATTTCCCACTTTATGACTCTAATCCTAGTACCAAGAACTTCACTATAATACCTTTAAGTAGGAGTGAATAAGAATCCTCTTGAGCTTTGTGTGGAGATTCAAGGTGGCTGATATTCATTATAAAATATTTTGTCCTTTTCTAAATGAAAAGCTGCTTTCTATGGAACTTGGTTGGAGTGTACTCCAGGAAACTTTTGGGTTCCCACACACTTAGAATACTTGTTTGATTAAATACATCCTTAATACATACAAGCTACTAGAACTTTTTTATTTTAAAAATTCACATGACTTATCTCAAGACAAATATCTCCTCTGGAAATTGTTTATCATTAAGTAAATATGATATTCTTTTTCTTCTGCAAGTCAGTTTTACCAAGGGTGATGATTTGTTGCTTCTAAATGACAGCAATAACCCCTCATACAAAAATGGAGGCAGCATATCATTTTAAGTTAATAGAATTTACATCCCCCCAGAGATATGAATAAGCTTTTTGCTTTATTGCCGTTTGACAAAGCTGTAGATACAAACAGATATTTGCTGAGGCAGCAGAAAATGTTATGATTTAGTTCTGACTTGTACTGTATTTGGTGCAACACACACAAGATATAATATTGATTTCTCATATTAAATATGCACTGTGATTTTGACCAAAATGTTCAAATGGATCCTGTCATGCCTGAATAAACATTAGAAATCATAGTGACATGCTAAATTCCTGTTATATTGTCAGATACTTATGCCTCTTCCACATTGATACTTATATAAGGACTTTAAACATAATCTTGCACTTCATAAATTCTTCTCCTGCAGTGGTGGTGTGCATGTAGAAAAGGATATGAATGTTGTAGCCAGTCAGCAGATGGCACAACCAATCATCTTCTCCTGTGCCCTTGTGCCTTATGCTATGAAACTGACACAACTAAGCATAAGAGGGTACAGACAAAAAATTTTGCTACTGGGGCACCTACACCATGCAATTTCCAAGGAGTTTCTATATCTCAGGAAAAAGGCTCTATCCCTTTTCATTTTTTCATCAAGGCTTTTCAAGGTTTACGCATAAAGTGAACATAAAGCTTTTTGTCAGTTATTGTACTTCCTCTAATGTAGGCAAGTGTATTTCATTCTTTATATTTTTGATAAACTTCTACTAATTAAAATGGAAAATATTTCTGTCACTTAAAGATACATATTTTAATTTTTAACCTGGTTACCAGCTTTCTGAAAGTCAACATTTTTTAGTTTTCTCTGTTTCTAGAGTCAGGTGATTGTGCAAGTCTTATTTTACATTTCTTATACATTTTGAACCGTCTAAATTATGGTCAGAAGTTTAAAATGTGTCTAAAGCTGCACCTAAATATTCAGAAACTCAAAGAGAAATAATCTAAATGTGTACTTACTTTTAAATATTATTAGTTGTAAACCAGATTCATAGTTTATTCATGAAATCATGAAATAGCAATTTTTCATACTGCTGTGTCTTAATTACTGTTGATATTTCAAATCTCCTAGGTAGTAAAAATGGCTGTTAGTCAGCTTTAATTTGCTTTCTAGTTTGCTTTATTTTCATGGTACAAAGCCACATTCAGAATGATGCTGTTTCTTAACAATCACAGTTAATCTATATCTACACATATATATAAGCAAGCACACTCTTTAACAAGCAGTGAAACAGCCATTAATTTTAATTGTATGAATTAAAATACCTTTTAATGTATTCTATTTCTATTCCAGAATGGTTGCTTATGGAAACTGCTTTCTGTATACAAATACTGTTGAAAATTTGTATTAGTAAGGGGTTTTTTTGTATAACACCAACTACTGCAATTTTCATAAACTAATAAAAGACATTAATTGACTACTATAAATTGAAGTTTCTTAACCAAATTTTTTGCCTTTTGACACAATAAAATTTGCATCAAAGAAACATTTTCTGGAGGAAGGATAATCCCAAACCTGCCTGCAAGTGTTTAATCTGTCTTCTGGTTTGAGTTCAGTAATATCTGTGGTAAGTTATTTATTTCAATACAGTATTCTGTGATCAGAAAACCAAAATAAGCTGAGAGGAAAAACCTGCACAATGGCTTTCCAGACTCCAAATAAAGCAGCTTACAGAATCATAACAGGCAGCCTGCTTCCCTGTGAGAGGTACAGGAATAGGATCAATGGCAAAACTGGTGCGAAAATGAATGAAATACTTTGTGTCACATTAACAACGTTAAATATTCCCATAATTTTCTCTGTGAAAATCACCTTCAGTTTGGGTTCTGTTTTATTTCTTTCTTCTTCAGATCGAAACCCAAATCTCATTCAAAATGCTTAGAAGGTGATTTAAGATAATTTGCCTTTTTAAACATGTTCTCCATTTCATGTATTTCATTTATTCAAATCTTAGGTCCAATAAGGAATCAAAAATTACCAGAATGTGAAGGTTAGAAAACGCTGTTCGGTGGCAAAACCAGTCTTTAATTTTTCAATACAATATTTGATGCAAGAAGAAACTTTCAAACCTTAAATCCTTAATTTTAGAATTATTTTACCAAGACTAACTCTGATTTGATTTCATTTATCACCATAAGACTAATGAAATGAATGATAAATCAGACTTCTTATTCAGAACTTATTTTCTTGTCATTTTAATTTTTTTTTCCTTGATTCCGTGCTCTATTTTTACTTTCTCTTATTCCAACAGTTTAGGTACAGAATAGCTAGTACACTAATGTTACATTGAACACAGTAGTCAGTACACTCACTTGGAGATCTGCATGACAAAGACCTGGGGGTGCTATTCCTCCCATACCTAGCTATTCAATGACGAGGAAAGGAAATCAAAATTAATGGATTTTGCTACATCATCATACAGTCTACAAAAGCTGACAAGCTTTTCCATAGGATGATTTGCATTCAATTCAGTGTCGACTTATAGGATTCCTAATATTTTTAAAGAATTGCTGATCAACAAAGTATCTTGAAACACTGATACCTGATTAATGATCTTGTTATTATAACTTATCTAAATGCATGCTTTGTGGTACCTTTGAAGGAAAGAGAAATCTTTAAATAAGAATGCAAAGAGAAATTAACACAGTTTATGTATAGGAGATGCATTTGGTGGTTTGTAGCTCAAATATTTTGCTTGAAATGATGGTAGTTGTAAATAGCAGGAATTTTCTCATGGAAAGTGTTAGCTGCCTAAAATATTTCACTGCTTCACTGATCTCACTTATGATATTAGGATCAGTAAACCCTCTCTGACCTGAAGGTCAGTGTTGGAATAGCAATCTAATGACTTCTTTAGAGCTGATAAACATTTTGCAAACAAGTAGTCAAACTGTTTCTCATGAGAATAAGTAGTTCCAAAAGGAAATTTGTAATTCTGGAGATGTAAAAATCAGGTTTTCTGCAGTTCTTCCTGAGTAGCAAAATAGGTGCAGCTGATGGTAATAAATTTTTTCTACCCTCTAAAAGAAGATATATTGCAAGTTTTTAACTTTATATGAAATGCATATTACAAGTAGAAATGTTCTTTGAATTCACTTAAGTTTACAACTGTGATCCAAAGCTATGTAGTAAGTGTATTTTTCACTGCTTTCATGTCTCTCATTTTCATAAATTGCCATATTAGTTTGTTTAAAATCCTCCTCAACAGGCTATTAAAATTTCATTAGCTACAAAAAAACACCAGGATAAAAATTTCTATTAAGCTCAAACTTCATTTCATGTAAGGCATCCCCTAGACTTCCAGGAATGTTTTTTACCTTCATAAAATAACAACACGTGTTATTTTCTATCATTTTTTATATGAATTTTTTTTTCTTTATAAAAATATTTTTCATTTGGAGTGTATTATTTAGTTTTAAGTGGAAAACCAAATCTGAATTCAAATTTTCTTAGAGGCTAGGACAGCTGATCTGGCCTTCTGACCAGAAGCATGGTTCCAGCAATCAGAGGAAAAAAAGTCATGTGGATAGATTAGTAAGCAGTGAAGAATTCTCTGACAAATCTGTGGTGGTTAGAAATTTTGGTATGTCACAGAATTTCAAGTAAATACCCATTTAAGATTAAACACATTTTTGAATGCTATTGTTATTTATCTTCTTTCTTCATGTAGAAGAGAGCTGCAATTATGAAACTTCCATCTGTGGAAGATATTATGCTACAGGTAACATATGGCTCTGCAGAGGGTCCCACCTGTTGCAGCTTTAGCAGCTGCAGACTGTCACATGAAAGGCTTCCGAGCAGCTCAGTGTTTTGAGACAACATCCCCATTTCTTGTGTCCCCTCATTCTGCTTTCTGTTTTCAAACAGCTTTGATTCATAGCACTTTGCATACTCTGTCACAATTCATTCAGCAACACTAAAGCATGCACTTAGAAAAAGCTACCTGTATTTATTCTGAATCACTAATTTGCTCAAAACTTGCCTTAAAATCTATTCTTATTTTCTCTTTCACTATTACATTTTACACCTTTTATTTTTGACCAAAAACCAACTTCAGGTGCCTGTTCGTAGGGAAATGAAATTACTTCTTCACCTGTGAGATAATAGGGCAGTCTCATGAATGGAAAATAGTTGGTGACTTTTACTTGTATTCCTATGTGGGACAAAGACCAGAAGTGCCTAAGTTTAGCTGACCTCATAATTGCTATGGGAAATAGAGGTTTCCAGCTGGAAATGTGTGTTGTTCAGTGCAGACAGTTTTCTCTTGCTCAGGTGTGGGTTTTTTCACTATAAAAACCCAGGTCATGGCACTGGCATATCAAGAGTACTAGTGGGGGACAGCTTGTTCTTCCTTTCCCTTCTAAAACATTATTCATATCATCTTCTTTCAAGGATGTTTGTGGTTGATTTTCACACACAAGGTATTTATTGTACTTTCTCATCAGTAGCTAATCTCATAAATGACATCATGAACAATTATGAATAATGACTCTCCATCTTTTCTATCCTTTTCTATTACTGAAGCAGAGTTTGTCAAGGAAGCTAAGCTGCATGGTGTACCATCCCTAGCTTCTATTACTGAAGGAGCTAAACTGGACTACATTGACCATCTGAAATGCAAACTGGCCAGCACTCAAAGCCATCCTTCATTCCTTGTCAGAGGCAGACAAGTAAAGCAAAGACAAAGGATTCAGAGAGCCTTCCAGCCTTAGGGATTATTCAGAGCTTTCATCTGTTTCTTTCTGTCTTTACTCTTCCCCTTCTTTTTATTGTCTTACTTGGCTTTTTGTTTTCACTTTGCTGTTTAGCACATTCACAAAAGGATGTCTTCCTGTTTCCTACCAGGCTGACTGAGATACAGCTTGAATCCCTGTGGAAATACTCTCTATTATTATTTGGAGTTGAATTGACTTATGCTGAGACAGAAATTGGCCTAACATCTTTCAAGGTACATACATAGGTTTAGTACCTTTCCAAATTCCATGTGGACTGTAAAGATGTCACATCATAATCTGTGAGTGAAACAGAATAACTTGTACTAATACAGCTTTATTTTGAATATGGAACAATTTTTCATGTTTTTATTGATGAGAGCAATGTCAGGACATGAAAGTTGCAGGGCAACAATATTATGTTATTTCTGCATGTAGTTGCTTGGCCATCTAGTATCTTATTCATAAGCAGTACAGGTTGAATTGTAAACATCATCAAATTACAGGCTTAGTAAAACATTTATTTCCATCCCCAAAAGGACAGTTATATTTTTTCGAAGTTCAGTTGGACACTATGACTAGGATGAATGCTTTCGAGCTCTTTAAAGTTTGCAATTGTTTCTGGCAAAAAAAAGATATGATGCTGCAAAATTGTAGCTCAAAGCAGGAAATAAAAACTTGTATATGTAACTGCAAGTTGCTAGCACTGAATATTTACAATCTAATAAACCTAAACACATCTCTACACTGAATATTTTTTTCTTGTACCATGTATGGTTTTATTAAGTGGATAAATTGTGCTGTAGTAAATATACTAGGCTGTAATTTCTGCTGCTATGTACACAACCTAGGGTTTTCTCACCTTTTACTAGGATTGGCTAATCCTCTTGGAAATCCTCTTCAAAGAAAGAGGTAAAAGGCTTCTGATACAGACTTCTTGCCACTTCATCTGGTGGCCTAGGCTTGTAAAGTACCTCTCCAAACCCATCTGCAGTAGGATTCTCCTTACTATAAAAATTATAGCACACCAAGTTAGTTACATGCTGTCTCCCTACGCAGACCTCAGACTGATAGACCTTAGGTGATGTCTTTTTTGGAGATAAAGCCTCTCCTAGATATGGGGAGATAACTGCAGATGTCTCTTTCCCTGTGAAGAAAGAGAGGTAAGAGGGAGCATGGAAGGCAGGCCAGGCATCCTCTCACTGGCAATACTGCGTGCAAAGCAATTAGAGTCAGCAGGTCTGGAGCTGTATTGATCCAATGGCTTGATAACATTCTTAGAAAAATGAACCAGAAAATCCCTGGAAATGGATTCCTCTGTCACACTTGTCATTTTGCATGCCAGTGAGGAGTTTTTGAGATGTTTATTTAGATGGTGAAGATATAATAAATAATCTCTGTGTCCTATACACCTCTATAAGGAATTTTGATTTCTGCAGCTCCAAAATACAGGGATGTTTATGTAAGCTAAAGCATCAATATGCAAGCAGCACAGCTCTACTCCATAAGCTTGAATGTATCACTTTGCTACACTACTAGTTGGTGCCACAGTAATGCTTCCCACACAACTACCTTTTTCCCATGATGTTTTGCTGACAGCAGGGTACACCACAAAATGACCACACACTAGTTGTATAATATGCACAGTTTATTAAACAAGCACACTAAAGTCAATAAGCACACTAAAGCAAGAAAGCACACTAATGTGAGCCAGGTAAATATCTCTCTCTCTCTGTACTAAATAAGTACAATATAGCAAATCAGAGATACATGTATATAAGTAAAGTACCGAAGAAAGTTGGCAATGTGTCAAATCATCACTGCATAGAAAGAACAGAGATTAAGAAGAAATATATCACCAATTACCACTGTATCACCATCCAGACCCACACTTCCAGCTGGAAAGCCCCACTGCAGCCAATGCCAGGAGTCTCAGGTAATTGGGAAAATTCCTATGTAATGCACTCACCCATAGGTGAGGCTTCTCCCATGGCCACAAGAGGATCCTGTTTTTATACCCTTATCAGAATAACCTGTTTCATGACAGATTTCTAATTGTTTACTCATGGAGCCGTGCAGTTTTTCATGATCTCACTGCTGTCCACTCTGAGAGCACTGGCGACATGCTGCACAGTTGGCCAAGTATGAAGGTCACAGAAAAGCTGTTCAGCTATGTTTTCCTCTTTCCAAAAAGCAGTCGCAATGAACATGCACATATATACTATACCAAATACACTGTGACAAAAAACATACTTTGTTATGTCTCTCAGTCCTGAGAGGGAAAATCAACTGTCACCTAGGTTCCCATCCATTGCACATTGCTATGGAAGTTATGGGACTATTTTTTCATATCAGTATCTAATCCAAGCAGTTTTTCAGCTTACACACTGCTGCTGAGAAAAATGCGCTGCAAAGCATAACACATGGCACGCTCAGAGAGACTTACATATGCTTTTAACGATCATCTATGTGGTATCTCAGAACCTTTCATCTAAAAGACACAGATACATGTATAATTGTATATAAGCAGTGTTCACCAGTCATGACCTCTATGTTCCTATCATGCCACAACAAATCAATACTCAAGATTGCTTTCTCTGAGCTGAAGCTCTTTCTACTTCCCCTTCATAGCCCTTCAGGGCTCACATACTTTTGCACATGCACATGGTACAATAGCATTAATTCTTCCTCTCTTTTGGCAAGTCATCTGTTGTGAAAAGTACCTTACCTATATCCTTACTATCACCTTCCATCTTGACTGCTGCTTTCCCTTACCTTTTTTTTTTTTCCACTGCTTTTTCAGCTTCAGCTTGTACAGTAATTTTTCAAGGATTTCAAGGGGCTGAATAGCAAAAAGAAGATCCTAAAGATACTCATAATACAGTGTAGTAAATTCAGCTGAGCATACAATTAGGACGAATTTCCTTGCTATGAGGATGGTGAGGCGCTGGCACAGGTTGCCCAGAGAAGTTGTGTCTGCCCCATGCCTGACAATGTTCAAGGCCAGGATGGATGGGGCTTGAAGCAGCCTGGTCTACTGGAAGGTGTCCCTGCCCATGGCAGGGGACTGGGACTGGATGAAATCCCTTCTAACCCAACCCAAGCTGTGATTTTGTTATTCTATGAAAGGAGAGAATGAAGAGATATATCCAGCTAATTAAGCAGCTGTTTTCTGGAATGGTTGTAGAACAGATTGTCTTCAGGCACTGAAAGATGAAAATAATGTATCAAAAGGCCTGAAACAAAAGAGTGTACAAATGATGCAAAATGTAATGGAACATGGCAAGTTAATAAATGCAAATGAAATATTAAAACATAGCAAAGAATGAGAATAGGTTTTGAGAGTGTTATAGAATAACCTGAAACAAATCTTTTCTGTTTCTAAATGAGAAATACACAGTCATGGTCTAGCTTGTATCTTGCTGTGTATCAATTTCCTTCTTGGTTGTTACATCTATCTTCCCTCTGCCCCTTTTCCAATAACTTTTACACCCATTAGCAAATGTTGAACAAATTTGATATAGAAATAATATTTTCCACAGGTAAGGTAGTTGCATGTGTTTCTCAAAATAGATCTATAGATACAAATTTGATAGTTTGATTTCCTCATGCAAACATTTCAGATGATGCAAAATATGTTGCAATGCAAATTCATACAGTATTGAGCATTGGAGTACACAGTGGAGAGAGGGAGCGAGCTTGTAAATAATCTAATTATGGAAGAAACTTTAGCAGGATCTATCAAGCAACTCCAAGGCCCACTTGAATAAAATCAGGATTGATTAGCAAATTCCACATTGAGAAAAGATTGTGCAAATGAGTAGAAAGAGATGAAGGGAACTGTTGCATCAAGTGGAAATAAGGTGAGATGTTATCATGATTCATATCTGTCAACTACAAGGGAATAAATATTCAGAAAACTGAAAATATAAAAACAAATGTATAAAAAGATTTCAACATTGTTATAGTGACTGCATTAGAAATTAATTATGGTGATTAATTATTGTGCTTCAGGCAGCACAAAACAAGCTACTTGAGAAAACTGAAGAATGCGGTTATGAACTTCAGTTTTAAGATTCCATGCAAAGAGACAAATGTAAGCTGACTACAAAAGGCCTAAAGATGAGATGGCAAGGGAGAATAATTAGCACAGAAACACTGCAACCAGGCAGCTAAATCTTGGACACAGCTGCTGACCCAACTAAACATGTCCTGCATTTTATGATTTAACAGTTGTCTTCTAGAATATCATTATAAAGTCTGTGGATGACATTTAAATTGCATCAAATTCCAGGAAAAAAAAAACAGTTTTAAGGATTTTATACATATTTTTGACCTTTATTAATGCACAAAAACTAAAACCCAAAGTTCTAAGTAACATACCCATTTTATTAATTGGCAAGTTTCAAAAGCACAGAGCCACTATTCAATGTAGAAAATGGCATCAGCTTCACTTGGTACCACTGAAGAGAAACATCAAGTACAAGTTAGCTGACCATAGTCAGCCTAAAATGACACGCTGAGAGAAAGACCTCAAGGAAACAAGACTGCTTTCTCATTTACAAATGCTTCTCAGCAATGAATTTGTCTCAGAAACAGAAGGCAATCTCTTCTAGGGAAACAAATAAGCAAAAAAGCAAAGCAAAATAAAAGAGCTAGAATGTTAACTAAATGCTTGGCTGGCTCAGAGCCTCCAGTTTGATGTCTTGGGTTATAAATAATCGAGGCACTTGTATTATCCATGTTGTACAGCATTGGTATTCATGAATACTTAAAAATCCTCTGACAACTGGTAATGTTTCATCAACCAGAAAATACAAAAGGCAAATTAGTGTTATTTTTTTCATCACTCTCCATGGACAATAAGATCAAAAAAGAGGTTTTCATACTGGCGAAGACTTTGTCAGTCTTTTTCTCTGCTAATACGTAAAGATGTGTTTCTGCATTACAAAAATGTAGGCTGGCAGATGTTAAAAGGAAAGTCACCCCCTACAGAAATTGAGCAACTTCAGTGTATGAAGTTGTTTATTAGTATTTTATTAAAGGATTTGTTTATTTCATGTTTCTTTAATTATTTCATACTGAAAACTGGACAAGTGAATGGACACTACTATATAGTATAATTTGAAACATACATTTTTTAACAGTATGGATTCCTTTGATGGGACAAAGAACTGTGTGAAATATGTCAGAGATGCCCTTTGTTGCTGAAACTGTCAGCAAAGTGTGAGAATTTTCCTTTTACCCTTAAGGGTCCATCTCTGGACAAAATCATACCTTAAAACTGAAGTTTTGCATATGATTGTACTGTGTATGTGAAGTACTACAGAATATAATTTTTATAATGAACAAATGATGTGCACACATATCTTTAATTCAGTTTTTCAGATTTACATTTTAGTTATTATTCTGAAAACGAGGGGGAAATTTTAAATTGTACCAACTGGTCATTTTTTGTTGCTCTATAATAATTTTCTCTCATGCTAGTCTATACACTTTCCTCAGATACTGTCTCAGAATATGTACATAACAGTGCATTCATGCCTGAAAGCATCAAATGGAAAAAGCGACCTTCACTTTTCTTTTGTAACAGTCCAAAGGTCAGAGTAGCCCAGAAGTAATATTTGTTTCCATTCCCATTTTGGTACTGCAGGTCTGGCTAAAAGCAGCTTTCCTTACAGTCCTTTATATGGGATGCTTCTGCTCTGCAGTCAGGATGAGGCTAGTGTAGGATGCCATAAGCATGTTCCCTCATCTACAGCTTGCCTGAGCCTGCTGTATCAGGATTCAGGTACATGTCATTGCACTGACTGGGGGAACTGGTGGCTTTTGGACCTGCGTCATTCTGTAAAACTGAAGCTTCACTCTTCCTGAAACACTATTGTGGCAGTGAATATGAGCAATACTTTCAGAAGTTATTTACTGAAACTGGAGGCAGCCTGTAGTATAAAACAGGATTAGATGATGCATTAAGGTTTTTCTGTGAGAGCAGTCAGTTGAGTATCCACTCCACCTTGAATTTAACATTAATCTAATGGGTTTAATCAAGACTACTCTTTGTGGGGCAAATCAAGACCACTCTTTGTGGGGCAAATTGGCTCAGGTTAGCGTTTCTTTTCATCTCTCTTATGAAGAAAGGGCATTACAATGAAAATTCAGTTTTATAAGGGCTGCAATTCTAAAGGAATGCAATGTACTCAAAGACCAGTAAAAGGCTCAGTGCTAAAAATAAAAATGGCTACAGATAGAAATTGCTTTTCAGGTTTCTGACAGTGATATGTGGCCACTTCTAAGTCATTTGCAAGATAATTCAGTGCCATATAATGTATCCAGAAATGTTTTTTCTTTGATTTTCGAAAGCAGAATTGATAAATGGTCCCCATTTTCCCCCAGCTGAAAATTCTGACAAGCTCTGACATAGATGGAAAGATGGGGAGAAGTTAGCAAAAGTAATCCCCATATTTTTGCATGACAAAATGCTTGGAAGACATTTAATGTAAAAAACAAGCAGAGACTATCTTTCTCTCTCATTAACAACTCTTTTGACATATTATTATTATTATTATTATTAATGGTAAAACTTTATATAACAAAGTTTATTAATTTAATGCCTGGCATTTTAGTGACCAATATATGTTTATGCTAGAATCCATCCTTTAAAATTCAATATTATTGAGTAGGAATTTCCATTTAAAAAAAAAGGAAAAATTCTTCTCTGGATCTGCTTTGGGTTAAGGTGATGGTATTTTTTAAAATAAGCTACTCAATAAATCAGATCTAAATGGAAAAACCTGGCAAGATACCAGTTGCTCTATGATGGCAGTTGTAAAAAACATTATGATTATCTGATGCATTGAAAATATTTGGCAAAATTTATGGCAGTGGTTATGGTTACAGCACATCAGTCTGAAAAATATCTGAGATCCTTTTCCCTGGATAAGACACAATATTCAACAGACTACATTTCAGAAGAAATCTAGATTAGAGGTAAAGCAGCAGGATCCAAGCCACAGATTGTTTACAGAACTCTGCCACAGACTGGCAGCATAACCTTCAGGAAGTCTGAAAGTTTCTGATCCAAAACTTCTTGAAGCAGTTCCCTTTGCCCCAGATTTCCATGATGGAATCCAACGATAAAAGACCACTGTCTTTTTGTCCTGCTGCTATACAAGAAAGATTTCCCTGTGGTTTTTGTGTGTCCCAACAAACAAAAAATTCTAAATAATTTTTCATTTATTTTTTAAAACATACGGATCCCACATATATCCAGGGAAAAGTTCTATTCACGTTCATTTTAAATAAGAAAATTGTTCTTCACAAAAAAAAATGTTTTTCACTCAACTTTAATGAAAAATAAATGCATTATGGCCAGGGTAACTGGCTAGATGGAGTGCGTAACAAATCAATATAGCTTTTACTATGTTTTTTGTTATTTTAACCACTTTTTTCACTACAATATTCCATTTTCAGTCAATGTGCCTACACTGTCCTGGAAGGCTTTATAGTCTACTGAGATTTATTGATTTAGAATATTTTTATTTTTTTACTATTTCTACCAGGCTTCACAAGCCCTGTACAATGTTTTTCTTAACTGAAGATAAAACCAAATCTGGCTGGTGAACAACCTTGCATTTATATCATCTGAGTCATACTTATCATTTTATTTAAGGAATATTAGTTCAGGTGCAAGGAAAAGTAAATAAATAACTAGCACTTAGTTTTCAGGTTTGCTTTGGCTTTCAAATGAAAAAAATTCTTGGTTTCCCAGTTGTAAGTAGAATACAGCTAAAGAGGAGGAAAATGCCCTTTCAGGCTTGGGACATGCTTCAAAACAGTTCTTTGGTGTTTTCAGCTGCTTTAATTTTTTTTTCACACAAAAAAAAAAGATTTGAAAGGACTTTATTTTCAAAACACATTTTCTCAGTAATTTTATTAAAACTTGGTTCAAAAGAGTTTACAGTTGGATATACAGAAATGAAGCACCCACTAGTTACAATGAGTTTGGAAGCTCTTGGGCAGGAAATTAGTACCTGTTTGAGTTGATAGAGGATGGAGGCAGCTCGATATCCTGGGCTCGCTCTCACAAGCACTGAGATCATAACCTTTCAGGCAAGACTCTTCGCTTCAGTGTGATCTCAGTTCTTTGAGCAGAACACACTGATACAAAACATGAATCTGCAGAGCGCTGGAGGAGATAATAGGATACAGACAGTTTGCTGGAAACCTGACTTCAGAAATGCTCTCAGGAAGGTAATTGCGCCTCTTACTGGCCTTATAGAGAAAGCTGTATGCAAGATGTAACAACAGAACACTACAGTTTTCTTTTTCTCAGAGCATGAAATCCACTTACACCGCCGTTAATGGAGACCTCTAATTCTTGAAAGGAAGGGGGCAGCAGTATTTTAAGATCTTATAGGCTGTTACATTTAATTTCCTTAATTTTAAGAAAGGAGGGATTTACTTTATATTCTACTGTGGGAATCACAATTCAATGGATTGCAGTGTTACTACTGTGAACATACCACTCCTATTCCACTGATTTATGGAGGGAACCCAGCACAAGTGAGACAAGTTAAAAACCACTAATTTGGGCAATATTAGAAAGCAAGCGTGAATTGCAAGTTGGCTTTAATAGCCTAACCCTAGCACTTTTTTGTTGGATTTTGTGACTTCTTAAGCAAACACAAAAAAACCCAAAAATTATGCATTTTATAGGATTCCTACATCTGATCAGTATTGTGCTTACACCTGTGCTAAATTTGAATTAGGTCCAAAATTCTAAGTAAGCAAAAATTCAATCCAAGCTTTCACTTGGATTGAAATAGGGAAGAACTCTACACTGACTTTAGTGAAGTAGCATCGCCAAGCGTTACTTAAAAATATAAAACCAAAAACTCCTAGTGATGATCTGCAGATATTAACTCCACATTTATTGGTTTTTAATAAGTTAACAGTAAGCTGTCTTAAAAAGTTTCATAATTGATTCAATTAACTGGGTAAATTTGAGTGAGTTTCTTGCTATTAAACTTGTGCACAATCTATTTTTCCTCTGTGGGGTTTTCATAATTCCCTGAAAGCCATCAAACTTTTTGAACTGTGTCAATGTCATTAGGAATCAAATAACAGTTTTCTACAGCATGTCAGATAGAGGCTGGTCACATGTACGTGTAAGTATGAATATCGTTTGCCGAGGTGAGTAGCTCCAGAGAGGATGCCTTCACTAAGGAGAAATCCTGTCTGACCAATTTGGTGGCTTTCTATGATGGGGCTATTAAACTGATGGACAGGAGCAGAGCAGTTAACATCATCTACCTGGACTTGTGCAAAGCGTTCAACACTGCCCTGCATGACTTCTCTGTAGACTGGAGAAATGTGGCATTTCACGACACGGACTCAAGTTGATGAGGAGACTCAAATCCCAATTGAGACTCAAATCCAACTTTATTACAACCAAGCCCTTTTTATCCCCTTGTTCGGTACTTTCCCAAGCTGCACATACATACAGTGTTCAATCTCATTGGCCCCTGTAAAAACCTCCAGGTAAATAGTCCAATCACAATGCTGCAGACCGTCTCACAACCCCACATCGTCTGGACTCCAACTGAGATTCCCACCACAACTACATCCTGGCCCATCCCCCCAAGGCTTGTTTTTCTACTTTTCCTGTCCTTCAAAGTTCCAGCTCATCACCCCAGGGCTTGTCAAGCACCAAGGCCTCAGAGCTCATTCCCAAACTGTTCTTCATGCAAATCTTATCACCTTCACTCCTGACAGAGAAACATAAATTTGATGGAAGGACCACTGAGTGGATAAAGAGTTGGCTGGATGGCTACACATGAAGAATTGCGATCAAAGACACAGTGTCCAACTGGAGACTGGTAACAAGTGGTGTCACTCAGGGGTCGGTGCTGGGACTGATCCTGTTCAACATCTTTGCCGGTGACATCGTCAGTGGAATTGAGGACACCTCAGCAAATTTGCCAACAACACTAAGTTATGTAGTTCGGTTGTTACCTGAAGGGAAGTGATCCAGAGGGACCTTGACACATTTATGAGGTGGGCCAATGCCAAGCTCATGAAGTTCAAGAATGTGAAGTGCAGGGTCCTACACCTGGGTTGGGCAATCCCAGGCACAGCTACAGGCTGGGAGGAGAAGTGATCCAGAGCAGCCCTGTGGAGAAGGACTTGAGGGTATTGATAGATGAGAAACTGAACATGAGCCATCAATGTGCACTCACAGCTTAGAAAGCCAACTGTAACATGGCCTGCATCAAAAGGAGCATGACCAGAAGATTCAAGGAGGTGATTCTGCCCCTCTACTTTGCTCTCGAGAGACCCTGCTTGGAGTACTGTGTACAGTTCTGCTGTCCTCAACATAAGAATGTGTCCTGGGTTCAGCAGTAGCAGTTATTTTTCTCCTTCTTAGTAGATGGTGCAGTGCCATCACAGCACGTCATGCCCAGTATATAAACTGGGGGCAGTTACACGGAAGGGCTAGATTGGTGCTCCAGTCAGGCTGAGTATTGGTCAGCTGGTGGTGAGCGGTTGTATTCTCTTCCCTTGTTATTTCTCGTATCATTATTATTACTAGTGGCAGCAGTAGTGGTTCTGTGTTATACCTTAGTTACTTTACTGTTCTTATCTCAGCCCATAGGAGTTGCATTCTTTTGATTCTCCAGGAGTGGGGGGAGGAAGATGGGGAAGTGAGCGAGTGGCTGCGTGGTTCTCTGTTGCCAGCTGGGCTTAAACCACTACAGAAGGATATGGAGCTGTTGGAGTAAATACAGGAGGGCCGCGGGTTTGATCAGGGGGCTGGAGCACCTCCCGTATGAAGACAGGCTGAGAAAGGTGGGGCTGTTCAGTCTGGAGAAGAGAAGGCTGCGTGGAGACCTCATAGCAGCCTTCCAGTATCTGAAGGAGGCCTACAAGGATGACAGAGGACTCTCATCAAGCGCTGTAGTGATAGGACAAGGGGTAATGGGTTCAAACTCAAACAGAGTAAGTTCAGGTTGGATATAAGGAGGAAGTTCTTAACTGTGAGGGTGACGAAACACATTGCCCTAAGAAGTGGTAAATGCTCCATCCATGACAGTGTTCAAGGCCAGGTCAGACAGAGCCTTGGGCGACCTGGCCTAGGGTGAGGCGCCCCTGCCCATGGCAGGGGGGTTGGAACTAGATAATCTTAAGGTCCTTTCCAATCCTAACTACTCAGTGATTCTAAGATTGTTCCTACTTGCCTGAACATATCAGTGGAAGACAGCTGCCTTTTTGTTTTCTGTCCAGATACAGAATGCTATCAAGCAAGTTATTATGATCCCTTTTATTGAAACAAACTATTTTCCTAAACTTAAAATAAAACTTGGGTTTGAAAACTTAGATCTTGTTGAAGTGACAACAAAGCAGGTATAAACTCACTTTATCCAAGTAGTGTATAGTTAAGAAACAGAAAGGAAGGGACAAAATAAGACACAAAAATATCATTGGTCAAGATAAAGGTAGTTTAATAAAGCAAAAACATAGGCTGCATGCTGAAGATTTATTTTCTACTTCACATCAGCAGGTGATATCCAGCCACTTCCAGGGAAGCACAGCTTCAGTATGTGTAGTGGTTGCTCCAGAAGAAAAACGTAATAATGAATGTCCCCCCATTCCTCCTTTCTCTTAGCTTTTATTGCTGAGCAGATGGCATATGGCATGGAACATCCCTTGGATCAGCTGGGGTCAGCTGTCCCAGCTGTGTCTCCCAAGATCTTGCCCATCCACAGCCTACCAGTGAGTAGGGAACGATGGAGGGACACCCTTGCTGCTGAGCAGACACTGCTCAGCAGTAACTAAAACAATGGTGTGCTTTCAACACCAATACAAAGCACAGCACTATGGAGAAAATTAACTCCATCTCAGTCAGACTTAGCATTAAATAAATAAAATTAAATAGAAAAAATGCACAGCGTTAAAGACAAGTGTGTTCAAAAGACAGAGCTGCTTTGAACCAAAATTACTTCAATGAAAAGTTGCTTGAACAGAAGTATCTCTAGAAATGTGATGTGTATGATACAGTTCTGAAGCCTAAAGAATTTTAAAAGGGTTTATTGAACCTCATGGTTCTTCGGAGAAAAGTGAAAGGGGATTCATTTTTTTTGGACAAATAATCAGAAAGTGAGGGTTTATAAAGACAAAACATGTGCATATCATCTTGTTGAAATATGCGCAAGTAAGATTGAAGCCTATAGTAAGACAGGGAAAAATGCAGATGCCATGTGAAAGGACTTCTTCACATAAGGATTGTGAAGACTTAATTCTTAACTCAGAGCTGTTAATGTCACTGAAGTCACGGAAAATCAAATATGTGTGTATGTGGAAAAGACAATCCTCTGTTCCAGGTAATGGCCTAGAATTAGAACTATAAATCGATCCACACCTGCAGTTTAGAAAGGAAGCAACATGAGTTTTCTTGTTGAATTGCTCTTTCAGCAAGAGAAGCATCCACTTAGCAGCAGCACTACAGCTCTAAGCCCAGTATTAAACCTTTAAAATTGTCACATTTTTCAGCATTAATCTAATGATAAGAGAGAGAGGCATTTGCAACTGTCATCCTTTATTGTACCACGTAGGTCCTAGAAACTTCATCAAAATCAGGAGGGACCCCTTTACAGTCTGACTGCCTGACCAAGAGTCTTTAATCCCCTTTCATTAAAAACATGCCAGTTTGTTTCCTTAAGAATTGCCTTCTGAGCTTTTGGAAATCAGCAGGCACAGACACAGAGCAGAACAGAAGGCTAGGCCACAGCGCAGCTCTAACACCTGAATAGCCCTGAGGCAACAGTCATTTGGATGTGAGATGTAAACTTGACATTCTATTAATGAATTGAAATTGAAATGTCTACCATTGAAAGTGACACCATACTTGATTAAAACATCTGCTTAGACTTCAAATCAGGTAAGCAGTTTTCTTCAATATTTCAAAAGCCCTTAATAGCATGTCACTGTAATTCAGAAGTGATAAAAGAGGCACCTCCATCAGTGGATTTTTATTTACATTCTCTTTTTCTTTCTCTCCATTTATTGGGGTGTGGGGTTGGTTTTACTAAACAACACTAAACTTTTGTGTTAATGTTTGGGAAATATTTGGAATGGTAAAGGTTTTTTAACATTTTAAATCTGACCTAATGCCAAAATTCACTTTATTTCCTTGGTTTCTTTCCTCCTTTTCCTGTCCACAGAAAAATAGGTGATTGGTATTTTACAGAACAGCTGCTACAAAAAAGGGGTTACTGGAGGACTAAATTATTCTAGGAATTAAATACATTGATATAGCTCTAAGTGGTAGAAGAGGAGATAAAGTTAAAATTGAGTATAAGAAATTAACATGAAGTGTTAATTAACATTAAATGTTAATTTCTTATTAGAAAAAATTAAGTGATGATGCAATGAATGAGAAATGAGGATTTCCCTATTTGGCCAGCTGATACTCTTCTGTAGAGCATAATCCTCTTGAAGACTGACAGAGACATATTTGATTGTGGGACTGTCCCTCTAGAAGCGGAGGTGAGAGCAGGCAGTTGACCCTTCACCCTGCTGCCAGGCACACCAATTATTTCTTTCTAAAGAGGTCATCTTCTTACCACTGTATATAAAGATATATTTGCACAAGCAGCATGAGTTTGAGGGACCTTGCTCTCTTAATAACAGGTAGATCAGATCAAACATTGTGTCACAGAATAGTAGAATCCCAGAATAGTTTGTGTTGGAAGGGACCTTAAAGCTCATCCCATTCCAATCCCCTGCCACAAGCAGGGACACCTTCTACTAGACCAGGTTGCTCCTATCCCCATCCAAGCTGGCCTTGAGCACTGATGGCTAGAGCAGCCACAGCTTCTCTGGGTAATCTGTGACAGTGCCTTACCACCCTCACAGGGAAGAATTTTTCCTTAATATCTAAACTAAATCTACGTGCTGGCAAGAAGCCAGCTGAAGATGGACATTTTGCAAGTGCTGCTGATTGTTCTGCTGGTGAACTGGTGTCGATTTGTATCATAGCTTCACTACTGGATGATAAGCTCATTGCACTCCACAATTTCACAGTCCTGCAAGCCACAATTCCCATAGCAGCACACAGACTCAGTTTACCTTAGAAATCAGGAGCATCTGGAGTTTTGCATCTGGAAGTGTCTGAAGTGCAAATGTCTGAGGCTGTCACTGCCCACATGGGAGGGGCTGCATTACATCCATTGCCAGAGGGTTCTCAACATTTGCATTCCATTTCAGGGCCAGAAGTGCTCAGAGCCATAATACTACTATAACTCAGAAGGCTGTTGGAAGCTGGATGACACTGTTGGATTCAGCAGTGAAGTCAAGCAGGGGTGGTGCTGATCTGTGCTTTGTAGAAGATCCAGGGCCGTTATGATTTTCTCCTAAGCTAAACCTTCCATGGTGCGCTTTCTCTGTGATTATGGTCCATGGGTTTGCAGCATGCCTGATGTTTCTTCTCACTCCAGTCACTGGTCAGGATAATTTCAAACTGGCAGAGGGCAATACTACTGCCCCAGCTCCAAGTCTACCTTTCCAAAATATGAAGCCTGTTTGCTTTGGCAGGAAAAATCAGGGTTTGCAACAGATTGTGACTGCTCTCTGGTTAAGGACAGTGTGAAAGAAATTTCCTGAATTTACCAGTAAAACCATATTCAGCAGAGCTAGTGATCCTATCTTATTTTTCACCACTGTTCTTTCACAAAAACTGTAGCTAAAACTCAGAAGAGAAGATGTCTAATAGACTTTTAGAGTGAGTTGCTGGACCATGCAATACTGTTTGAGGTTAATGGTCCTTTCACAGTGGTGTCCTGTTTATAACAAGAGACAGTATTATTGCTTCAGAGCTATCTTAAAGTTGACCAGGTGCAGAATGCTAATACCATTTATTGCCCCATAAAACTCAGAGTATGGTTTTGGAGGTTTTTTTTGCATAGATTTCAAATACCCAGATTTGCTACACAATTACTTCTTTGTAGAAACATATATAAAACCAGTTTGAGCAACCAGGACTTTAGTGTATCCACTTTCTTGCCTTTTTTTTTTTTATTTTTCCATTCCTTCTGGTTGGCACAGATGGCGCAATGCTTCATGATATGCTTCAGCAGCATAAGAATACCCTAAGCAAATAGTGGAAGGAGGATTTCCTCACGTCTCCTACCTGCCATGCAAAATTCAGAGTAAAGGGAATGTTGCAAGTCAAGCGTGCAGCTAAATGAGGCCCTTTAACTCCAAAGAGACTATCCAAGGCTCTACAGGACACGCTACTTGCAAAGAGTTGGAAATGATCTTGCATGCTGTTTGATCATTCCCAAGAATTGTTTGGTCAAATAATTCAGATTAAGAATGCATTGAACTCTTTGAACATTACTAGAGCCTTTTTCTCATTGTTCTTTTATCAAAGAGACAGGTAAGTTCCTGGTAAATACATGATTTGTTGCAGAAGACAGAGGCTGTTAATGCTGAATTAAAGAGAAAGGCTGACTCACAGACTCCTTTCATTAAATCAGTAGTACACTATTATGTTTCCTGTTTAGTTTTGACAGTGTTTCTTTGGTAAGATGTAAAGCCTTATAATATCCTTCTTTATGTCAGAAGACATTGTTAGTGCTGTACTGACACCAATTAATTTTTGTTTGTGAGCACCATACCCGTCTAGAGAGGCATCCCAGCTTGATTTTCAAATTTAATATAAGGTTCAGAAAAACTTCCTTTTTATGTCACTAGTGTATAATAGTCAGTAATGCAGCAGCTAATTAATATTAAACTGAGAGAGTAGGACAGTGCTCAGAAGATTAACTAAAATCAATTAGCAAAGGGACTGACGTTACTAGTGGCTTTCAATTCTCATCCCCACCAATAAAGCAGTTCCCTTTCCAGGAAGTGGAGGTATTATTTTAATGGAAAAGAATAGCTGGGTTCTGGGGTTTGACTGCCATCAGGAGAGTCAGTTAATTTTGAAAGCCACAAAGGACTTTCTCATTTGGATATTTCTTTCTGAGAGAGAACAGTGAAATAACCGTATTTCATATTTTAAAATGAAATTGTTCTAATAACGATAGGTTCAATGCTTTCATTTTTTCACTGTAGAATTTGTTTAGTCTTCATTATGAGAAAGGTGTATAGTGATGAGCACTTTGACCCTAAATACATTGCTTTCAATGTAATCAGAGTACAAATTGATTGTAAAGTCAGTATTACGTGATGTTCTGCTGAGCTGCTAGCAATGAAAACTCATATTTTCATTTAGTTAGTGTCCTGCAGTAAAATAAATGACTACTTAAGAGTTTATGGGATATAGGTAATCAAATCCATACATTTCATAGAACTTTTGCTTCAGAAGGACCTTTGGCTATGCTTTATTTCGGCTTCCTTTAATCATAAGTTTATTTTCTTTTCCCCTTTTTCATACCCTTTATCTTGGGTACTGGTTTTTTTTATATCTTCTAAATATTACAAAAATAAAACCCTAGCAAAATATCAGCTTGCCTTATATTGTAACATTCACATTTTAGTTACCTTCTATGTTTCAATCAGATTGCAGTCATGTTTTCACAGTGGATTAAGGTCACATGTAGTTTTCTAGAGCATAGGGAGAGCTCAGACATGAGAAGGCTATTTGTGTTATTTCTAATGTATTATCAGCCCATACAGCGTGCTATCTGTCCATATGGTAATATAAATAGCATTCCCTGAACAGACACCACATATGCTAAGATAAGGAATAAATTGTTAGTTTCACATTTATTTCTATTTCCCTGCAGATTTCCATGCAGTTGTGAGAGACTAAGAACATCTTCCCATCCCTTGGTTCATGTAAGTTGTGACTGATATATAGCATATGGCCTAAATAAAAACTAGTTTTAAGATTAAAAATTCTTTCTTTCATTCTTTTATTTCTTTTCATTGTTACATGTGTGTTTGTTTGGAACATAATTTTTATGTCCCTATTTCACTTACAGTGGGAAAGCCTTGCAGTTTTCCCACATCTCTTTTGACAATGCAGATTAAATTGGCTATCAAAATAACTTCATTCATACTTGGACATAGGAGACTGAATTGCTTTCTACATTATTTCCAAGTAGAAAACAATAGCTATGGTCAGCTGAACAGAAAGTAGCTATGTTACTAAGGCTTTGAATTCTTGCACTGAATTGTCTAGATACATCTTCTCCTGATTGCCCTCAAAATTATTTTCAGCATCTCACAATGCAAAGGAAGTTCATATGTAGCTGGAAACCTTGGTCCAACTGATCACTACATCCATCTGGCAGTCCATGAACAAATATCATAGAATCTTAGACTCCTAGAGCCATATAATCATAGAATGGTTTGGGCTGGAAGGGACCTTAAAGCTCATCCAGTTTCAACCACCTGCCATGGGCAGGAGTACCTTCCGGTTCCAGGTTGCTCCAAGCCCCATCTAAACTGGCCTTGAATACTGACAGCAATGGGGCAGACACGTCTTCTCTGGGCAACCTGTGCCAGTGCCTCACCACCGTCACAGGGAAGAACTTCTGCCTAAGATCTCATCTCAATTTCCCCTCTGTCAGGTTAAAGCCATTCCCCTTTGTTCCATCACTGCATGCCCTTGTAAAACATTCCTCTCCAGATTTCTTGTAAGCACCCTACAATTGCTGGTTTTGTAGACTCAAGAATGTGTGGCATAGGGGCATAATACTACAGTGCTACGTTCACATATTCTCGTATCATAGGTAGATGTAAAACTCTTTAAGAAAGTGCTCACTTTCATATTTTCCTACCTAAGGCTTGTTTATAGTTCTGAGTATTATTGTATTCAGATTGAAAAACAATACCAAACTATGGTGACAACTACTAATCTGATACCCAAAATATGAATATTCACAGTTCTGAATATTCTTAAATAACTGTCTGTGATTTATTAATGTTGGGTAAACAGATTTTCAGGAGTTAAAAGTTATACTTCAGGAGCAACTTGTGAAGATATGTATTTATGAATATAGCTTTATTTAAACCCTGAGAAGACATATAACACATATGCTGCTACTTGTAAACTTTCCTGTGATTTTAATTCTTATCTCTTCCATCTAATCTTCCAGACTATAAAAGTAGTAAAACCACTACTTCTTCAACAACAAACACGTGGAATATTTAGCCTAAGTTAACTTAATAATTTATGTCCTGTTAGAGAAAATTTCACAAACAAAACTCAAAAGAAATCTCTTTGAGATTGCAGTTTGCTTTTGCTTTCTCATTTATACTTTTGCTGTCTGATTTTACCCTGGCAAAGCATTTCTGTTTCTCTCTCCTTCATACATGCATTAATCCTCTTCTAATTTCAACTGTTACTCCAAGATTGAAATCAAAGCTGCTTTGCCATGTTTAAAAATCTATTTTACTGTCCCTTGCCAGACAATGAATTAAAAATGTCTCAACCATCTTGAAAAGGTTATTATGCAGGAAGAGAATTTCTTACTGTTGTTGGAATTCTTTGTATGATGTGATTAAGTGAAGCGATATATCTATTTAAAATCAAAGTATTCGTTGATGTATTCCACAAACTTATGCTTCCTGGATTTTGTGGTCAAACCAAACATATTACAGATTCTGATACACATTCCTAAATGTCAAAGTTACAGGGAAGGACGTTAGTGATACTGTAATGTGATAGAATGAAATTTCCTAGGCTCTTCAGTGTCTCTATAGAAAATAGGGTACCCAGATTCAGTGAAGGAACAGAAGCAAAACTGGCATATATTAAATCAATCTGGCCTTTATGTCTAGATTTCAAAAATAAATGCTGCATTTTTCTTTTTAAATCACGAAAATCTGATGTTGAATTACTGACACAAATTACTCCCCTTCCCTCAGAATCTTAACAAGCATTCAAGTCTTTCTGGCTTAAACAATAAAAGAGAACAAATGATTGATCTTTATTATATGATTCAGCCCTATAATAAAATAATCTGTCACTATTAGATCCAGGCCTATTTCACAATTCTTCCTTAGCCAAAGACATTTTTGGAACAGAATATTTAGGTATAATCTGACTATTTAAATCAACTAAATTTTTTTATCCTTAGTTCTGTAATGAACATTTTTCCAATAACAGAACTGTCACATTCGTTCCTCTTACTGTTCATTGACTTCATGCAAAAGAAAGGTGAAGATGAATGCTCCATCCCTGGCAGTGTTCAAGGCCAGGTTGGACAGTGTCTTGGGTGACATGGTCTAGTGTGTGGTGTCTCTACCCATGGCAGGGGAGTTGGAACTAAATGATCTTAAGGTCTTTTCCAACCCTATTTATGACTCAATGAAAGATAAATGTAAGCGGCGAGGAGAAGCAAGACAGGCCAATCCAATATGGGTGATAAGCAAACTTCTACTTTATTTGTGGCGCACTTAGCTTAAATCCGTGTGATGTTTAGGCACGCATACTAGTCAGAACAGTATTGGTTAGTTCTACACAGCTTCCTTCACATTCTCCTCCCACATCAGGTATCCGGTTACCTGCGAGGCCTACACCTTGCCTTGCTCCCACAAGGCCTCTAAGGCTCCATGGTCTTGCTCTTAGAGCCATTCTGCAACAGATAAACAGTGATAATCCAGTTCTCTTCAGAAGGACTTTGGAGGTAGTCATCTCAGCAAAATATTTTGTAGGACAGAAGCCTTACCTCCCTGTACCTCTGTGTTCCTTCTTTGAACACTGTTAACTCCACCCTTCATGCTAGGCCTCCATGCCTGTCTATGGAAGCTCTGTCCACAGCCTAAACACACTTCGAGCTTTAGTGCTGGGACTCAGCCTCTCCCACAGCCCTCAGCAGTATAGCGCTGGTAAATGAAAAAAGTGAGTTTTTAAACATTTATATTTATCTGTTATGATTTGTAGGGGGAATGTCCTATTCAGAACCCAGTTTACACAACCATTGAGAGCATGTGTTTCTTTTTAGCCTATTTTTCTTTTTAAATATAATTTTCTTCTTATTCAGGATGCATAATCACACAGTCACACAACAAGGAAATATTCCAGACAGATTTTACAGCAGATTATGACTACAGAACTAATCAGATAAAATGAGATTGGCTTATAAGGGGGGTAGCGCAAAGTACATAACTTTGGCCTATATAAGAACACAGATAAGGATTTTACCTAATTTTGAAAAGAAAAGATAACAATGAAACATTTTTGAACAGCACATCAACCATTTGCATATGATAACAAAGTAAAATGTAATGTATGGGTTATATATCAAGGAGCATCATTTTCAGGTGGATGTTGTAGAATTCAGGAAAGATTATCTTTTTTTCAAAGTATTGGTAGAAGTTTAGTCTTATGGTTCATTTTATACTCTGTAGAGGTTTGGGTTTTCTTCAAGGCAGGATAAATTTAATGAGAAAATTGCTTCTGAATCTCACCTTCTACTTGATCTAGAAGCAAAGACATGGTCAAAGTTTTCAGGATGACTAGTAACTTGGAAGAACAGTTAGGCACATCAGTCTCTTTAAGCCAATGAGGATCATACTTACCGAGTTAACTTTTTTTCAGCAGGCTGTCTCAAAGCTGATTCTATTTACACTTCCCTCCTGAACTCTGTTTCGCTCTGATGACTATTCCTCAAAAGTCTAAAATTCATTTTATGAGATTCAAAATTCCATGTCCTTTTTACATTGAGGACACCAGAACTGCATACAATAGTCCAAGTGAGGTCTCAAGAGAGTAGAGTAGAGGGGCAGGATAACCTCCTTCAACCTGCTGGTCACACCGCTTTTGATGCAGCATAGGATATGGCTGGCTTTCTGGGCTGCAAGCACACACTGAAGCCAGCTCGCGTTCAGTTTCTCATCAACCAACACCCCCAAGTCCTTCTCCACAGGGCTGCTCTAAATCTCTTATCTTCCCAACCTGTAGCTGTGCCTGGGATTGCTCCAACCCAGGTGTAGGACCTTGCACTTGGCATGGTTAAACTTCATAAGGTTGGCCTCAGCCCACCTCACAAGTGTGTCAAGGTCCCTCTGGATGGCACTCCTTCCCTCCAGCATATCAATCAAACTGCACAGCTTGGTGTCATCAGCAAACTGGCTGAGGGCGCACTCAATCTCACTGTCCATGTCACCGAGTCCCAACAACGATCCCTGAGGGACACCACTCGTTAGTGGTCTCCAGCTGGACATTGAGTCATTGATCACAACTCTTTGCATGCGGCCAGCCAGCCAGTTCTTCATCCACCAAGTGGTCCATCCATCAAATTGATGTCTCTCCAATTGATGTCTCTCCAAGGATGTTGTGCGGTACAGTGTCGAACACTTTACACAAGTCCAGGTAGATGACATCAACTGCTCTACCTCTGTCCATCAGTTCTGTAGCCCCATCATAGAAGGCCACCAAACTGGTCAGGCGGGATTTCCCCTTAGTGAAGCCATGCTGGCTCTCACCAAGCACCTTGTTGTTTTTCATGTGCCTTGGCATGCCTTCCAGGAGAATCTGCTCCAAGATTTTGCCAGGCACAGAGGTGAGACTGACTGGTCTGTAGTTCCTGGGGTCACCCATTTTCCCCTTCTTGAAAATGGGGGTTATATTTCCCTTCTCCCAGTCATCAGGAACTTCACCTGACTGCAATGATTTTTCAAATATGATGGGCAGTGGCTTAGCAACTTCATTTGCCAGCTCCTTCAGGACCCACAGATGGATTTCATCAGGACCCATGGACTTGTGTACATCCAGGTTTTTAAGATGGTCTCGAACCAGATCCTCTCCTATAGTGAGCCTAAGGTCTTCATTCTCACAGTCCCTGCATCTGCCTTCCAAGACTTGGGTGGTGCGATCAGAGCCTTTGCCACTGAAGACCGAGGCAAACAAGTCATTCAGAACCTCAGCTTTCTCCAAATCCAGGGTAGCTAGTTCTCCCGAGAGTTTCCTGAGGGGGCCTACATTCTTCCTAGTCTGTTTTTTGTTCACTACATTCCTATAGAATCCCTTCATGTTATCCTTAACATCCCTAGCCAAGTTTCATTCTAACTGGGCCTTAGCTTTCCTAATCTGGTCCCTAGCTTCCCGGACAACATTGCTGTACTCTTCCCAGGCCACCTGTCCTTGCTTCCACTTATTATAAGCCTCTTTTTTCATTTGATTTTTTCTCAGCAGTTCCTTATCCATCCAAGGAGGTCTCCTGGCCCTCCTGCTGCACTTCCTTCTAGTTGGGATGCAACACTCCTGAGCTTGTAGCAGGTGATCCTTGAATATTAACCAACAGTCTTGGGCCTCCCTGCCCTCTAGGGCTATATCCCATGGAATCTTACTAAGCAGGATGCTGAAGAGGCCAAAGTCTGCTCTCTTGAAGTCCAGGGCAGTGAGCTTGCTGCACGCTCTTCTCACTGTCCTGAGGATCTCAAATTTGAGCATCTCGTGATCCGCTGCCAACAAGGCTGCCCTGGAACATCACATTTCCAACGAGTCATTCCCTGTTGGTGAGCATGAGCTCAAGTGTGGCACCTCTCCTTGTCAACTCTTCTATTACTTGCAGAAGGAAGTTGTCTTCCACACAATCGAGGAACCTCCTGAACTCTTTGTGCTGGGCTGTACCGTTGCTCTGATAGATATCAGGGTGGTTGAAGTCACCCATGAGAACAAGGGCCTGCGAGCATGAGGCTGTTCCTATCTGTCTATAGAGTGCTCCATCCACAGATTCTTCTTGATCAGGCGGTCTGTAACAGATCCCCACAGTAATGTCTCCCATCGCCCTTCTCCCTTTGACCTTGACCCACAAACTCTCTGTGGACTGCTCACCTGTCCCCAGACAGAGTTCCATACTCTCCAGCCTATCCCTAACATAAAGGGCAACTCCCCTTCCCTGTCTGCCAGGCCTGTCTTTTCTAAGGAGAATGTAACCTTCCATTCCAACACGCCAGTCACAGGAACCATCCCACCGCGTTTCTGTGTTGCCTATTATATCATACCCCTGCAGACGTGCACACATCTCTAATTCTTCTTGTTTGTTCCCCATGCTAAGAGCGTTTGTATAGAGGCATCTGAGCTGAGTTCCAACTGAAGCCGGCTCATTGGCTGGAGAGGCTGTAATACCTCTACATTGCTCCGAGCATTTATTATAGGTGCTGGCAACTGACTGGTTGTGTCGAGATGGAATGGTGCCCCCCTCCCCCAACACATCTAGTTTAAAGCATCCTTGACCAGTCTGGCAAGCCTCCTACCAAAACTGCTCGACGAGCTCCACCAGCCCCCACTAGACCTGGCCTATAAGCTTGGGTCCCATGTTCTAGATACGCAAACCCTTGACTATGGCACCACCCTTTTAACCATTTATTAACCTGTCCAATCCTAGCTTTTTTCAGGTCCTCCCCTTTATCCTGTAGAATTGATGAAAAGACAATCTGAGGTCCAGAGCCCCTAACCACCTCCCCCAGGCCTCTGTAGTCCTTCTTTATGTTCCCCAGGCTGCTACTATCTATATTACTAGCACCCACATCAATCACTAGAAGTGGGTAATAGTCAGTGAGATTTACTAGAGCAGGCAGCCTCTCTGCCACATCCCTGGTCCGTGCCCCCAGTAGGCAACACACCTCCCTTGAGACTGGGTCAGGCTAACACTGTCTCTGTTCCTTTCAAAGTAGTCCCCTACTACTACGACCCACTGTTTTTTCCTGGTAGCACCAGTAGAGATCTTCTTTATGAGGGCATCAACCAGTTCTTTTTGGTGCGAGTGTGTTTCCTCATGATACCCCTGCAGGACAGCAAAGAGGTTCTCGGTAGGGACAACAGATTTAGGGGGAATCCCCTGGCTTTTAATTGTCCTCTTCTTCCTTTTTTTGTTGTTACTATTTCCCAGCTTCCTGGGTTAATGGCCTCCTTCTTTACCCCGTGAGCTAGAGGGGAAGCTTGAGGCCCTTGCACAGTACGGGCCTGGAGCAAGCATTCCTGCTTCCTCTCAGCTTCCCTGACATCTTTTAGCCTATTGACAGCGTCCCCCAGCTCAGCCACCTGTTGCAAGAGGACCTCCACCAGGGTGCATCGAGTGCAGCAAATTAAAACTTTATTGACTCCGGCACAGCAACATTACTACTCTAATTATGCAGAAGATTTGCTGATAGTCTTGTGCATTTTCCTCTAATAAATTACACACATCTTATTTTATAAATATGTTTTGACTCTTCTTGTAAGAGTAAAACAATTTACGCAGCCTGAGCACATATACACACATAATGGAAAACAAAGTCAAGAACTCCGCTAAATTAAAAATCAAGAACTATTCTATGTTCAAGTCATATACTTGTCAGAAAAGTATAAGCTTCCTCTCTTTCTCTGGCTTCTCCAGATTGCACTCAACTCCCATCCAGTCCACCCAGGACAAAGAAGCAGCCTAACAAACAGCCACACCTTACCATACCGCAAAGGAAAGAAAACATACTTTCAGGACCCTGTACAGCTCAGGCTCCACCTGCATCTTTAGCCTTGCTTCTCTGAATAGATCTTTCTCTTCTGGACCTAAGGGAGAAGGTCCTGTCCTCAACTGAGACATTCAGGATAATTAAGGGTTTCACAGTGCAGGAGCTTAAACCTCAAAGAAGATCCTTAGGCTGTAAGATCCCTGGTTTTATAACTGTTTTATCCCTCTTCAGAGGCCAGGTATTGCGAGTATGGCTAAACAACTGTAATTAGATAAAAGCCTTCGAAAAATGGTGGAATTAATTTTTTGCATTAATGCATTTTATATGCATAATAGACCTTTATAGGCTGTAAAAAACATCAGCTTTTTAGACCGGTTTTGCTTGATGATGTCAAAGGAATGAGTTAGCATATGACATGACAGGATTAGTTTTGAAACATTACTTATAATCCACATAGCAATTTTTTACGAAGTATTAAAATGAGTAGATTTAGTAACCCTAATGGCCCTGAAAGTTACAAAATTTTCACAGAATGTAGTACACATTCCGATGGAAGTTAATAGCATGACTGTGTTATTGAGTGCTCCCTTTTTCTCAAGTCATATAAGAATTTGACCAGAGCATTTTATGGAAGAGCCATACAATCTGACTTCCTTGAGTACTATCAGACTATTTCATAGACAGGGCTGCAACAAAAGACCACCTGACAACTTAAGCTTCCTTATAAGTTCTTTCTTATTGTAATTACTCTGGTCATATTGCACTACATCTTCTTGTATGCATCTGCATCATAAACCACTTTAAAGAAACTAAATAGAATATGATACATTATTCAGATAAAAAGAGCCTTTAGCCCAGAGGTACTTCTCTTTGGTCTTTGCACTCTTTGGTGAAATAAAACTGGACGCTGCTGCTGAGCTAAGGGGACAGAAGTAACACTACTAATGACCAAAGGTAAACGAAATGAGATTCTGACAGTGATTAGCTGTTCCTCCAACTAGTGTACAAGTTAGGTCATGATACTTTGTCTCCTTAAATAGGAGGGGATATAATGTGTTTTCTACAGCTGTTATTTTACTGCGTATGCTAGAAGTTTTGTGCATAATGTTTCCCCAAACAGATTGAATCCTGATGTTTCTACCACGATTTTAAAACTTACTTCTGCTTCCATAGGTTTATTCATCTCTACCATCTGCCTTATTACCAGTATTTTCCCTTTGACTGAAGTACTTAATTTTCTATAGCTGCAGTGTTTGCCGGTTTTATGCCACTTGCCTATGGCCTTGGCAATTTCAATAACTTTCCATTCCTCTGATGTTTCCCTCAAACCACATTTTCAACAGACCACTCTGCTCACTCTCTTAAACAGACAAAAACAAGCCTATGGATATGAGGATTTTTTCTATGTGAAAGGAAGGAATATAGGTTTTCCCATGGTTTTTGTTTTCCCAAGATGTTTATAAAAACTCTTGCTAAAGGCAGATAATCCTGTAAAGCTCACCCCTACAATCTCATCCTTCATTTTACTTCTTCTTTCAGGTATTTGTCATGACTATAATGTTAACTTTTATTACTTGAAACCATGATCTTACACACTTTGTATTTACTAATTTTTTTTTTTATTCCAAATAAGCTTCAGAATAATACTGTGGCTTTTTTTTTTTTATTTTCACCATACACCAGCTCTTGAAATGTCCCTTGTGTTCAAGCTTCATAAAAACTGCCTTTTGACAGAAATCACATTGGAACATATGAAATTCATGTTGCTAAAATGTCTGAGAAAGGAACAGAGAAGCATCCTTTATGATGACAATCCCCCAAGGGTAAAATTAACAAGGTTACATGTTGGAAATAAGCCTTTTTTTTCCCCAATAGTGATATGTAGGCCCTAGAAAAATGTGTGAGATTTCATTCAATTCCTCTATTCTAAACCAGTCAGTTAACTTGTTCCCATCTATAATCTAGGTGTTTTTTTTCCTGTCATCAGTTTAAGTGAACTCAATCAAATAAATTTATCTTAATCCCATTGAGGGGGAGAATCAGAAGATCCCTAAAAACCTGGTTTCTGAAAATGAGAAGCCTGTAGAGGGAAAAAGAGAAATGCTAATATTTTCTGAATTTGTAAAATTTTCCTTCCATACATACCTGACTGATAATTATTTTTGCCTTTTCTGGAAACCAGCTGGCTTTGCAAATTGCAGGGGCTTTGACAGTCCTTTGGTCTGATCCAGTCTGCTGAGTTTTCCATCCTCAAAACTATCACAGATCAGTCTAACAGGAACCAATGTAGACATCCAAAGATAGTTTGAATAAAGATGCTTTCAGATGCTGAACAAGTGTATTCATATAGTAGGTGGTGTGTACTTTAGGATTGGTGTTAAATTTCTCCCAAATTCACAGTAGTCTCCATTATAGATTTGTTTAGTGTTTTCAGGTGACACTTGTTAAATTAATATTATCTTCAAAAAAGAGTTATTTCAACTCCAGTTAACCTTTCATGGTTTTCATGTTGGCAATGTTTGAGATGTTAAAGCTAGTGATTTGAAAAATCATTACCTACTTTCTGTTATTATTTGCTATTTGATAAAGTAGCTACTTATCAGTCTAGGTTCTTAAAGTTTAATCACTTTTATGAAGGTTGGCTGGCAATTCTTCAGCTCTTACACAAGTCGTAAACTTCTTCTACCACAGGTTAGACATCACTGTGCTTCTAAGTTCAATCTTTTTTCTACTAAAGATTCAAACCATTGCAGAATTTTACATGTGACTGCATAGAAGCCAGCTATAACTCTGAGGAAAATGGAAACTGCATATATCTGGGGTTTATGTTTCAGCTATTGGTTTGTTTAACCCATCTTCCTACTGTTATTTTTTTTCCTGTTCATTGTATTTTGAGGATAGTGAAAAAGAAAACTTCATGTTTATTCCATTTGCCTATGATATATTTTTAGTACAATTAACATCTGCATGATTTTCTACCCTGCGTAACATTAGAAGAAAGAGATGCATTTCTGTGTTCACTAGCAAAAGTTAATAAGACTCATAAGTTAATTCCTTTTTGGCTTAGTTATGCTGATGAACGCAAATTAACTTCCTCAACTTCAATAAATTTTTAGTCTTGTGTACATTAAGAATAATGGTTTTGGAACTTGTAAACATCTTAAACACAAAAGTAAAAATCATTTCCAAAATCCTGTAGGAGGTATTATCCTTTCAATAGACCCTTTTCATAAAGTTAATATACAGAAGGACTTTACGTTTGGCTAGCACAATGCTTTGTGACAGATATTAAAAGGCCAGTGACAAGCTTAATATAAACATAATAAAACAAAGTATGTGGCAAGTGAGCAAGAAAATCATCTCTGAAAGTAAACCTTCATTGTCTCTGGAGAAGTGTACAATTTTATCACTTGTGATGTCCAAACAGCCCGTTTACTTAGATTGCTTTTTCTCTTTACAGAATAATTCAATTCCTTGTTGATGAGTAGGGCTGCTACATGCTTCCCAGGACAATTAATGTCTCTTTTTTTTTAATCTGCTAATATCTATGCCTCTGTGAATTCAGGCATTTCTTAGCAATGCATTTTGACTTTATTGGGTTTATTCCCCTTCTATTGCCTTCTGGGAGGAATGTCTTAAGAATATTTCCTTGTCTTAAGAAAGTAAGGATTATCTCCCTTTCTTAAGCAGACCTGCTATTCCATGTATATGTAAGAAGGTCTTTTCACAGAAGTTTTCTATAATTACCTCCTTATCTCTCCTTGTTACTATCTTTTCAATTTGGAAAGTCTTAAAAGAAAAATAAAGCCTGCAAGTTACCATGCATCACATCACAATGACATACGTTCTAAATTTATTTAAAGTCCTTTGCTTCTAGGAACAAAAATAATCTACATAGGAGCCCAAAACATTTTTAAGAAAGATTGAAGAACTTCACAGTAAAAAGCAACATATCTTTCAATAGAGGAATAAGCATTACAAACCCCTGTAGTATATTCTTCTTTACTGAATCTTAATACGAAAAGCATATTTCTCTAATTAAAAAAAAAAAAAGACAGAAGAGGAATTAATAGAGAGCTTTTGATGGTGAGAAAACCACAGGCTTAACATGAACCAAGAGCTCTCATTCTTCAATTTCCTTATAATAAACAATTATCTTCTGATAATTTCTTTTACTTGATTAATGTTCTACATTTTTAAAAAAAAGCTGTTTCTGACAAAGGTAAAGCCTGGTATTCACTCACTAATTTCAGTTTTGAAACAAATTTGAAATATTGGTTTGAAAACTGAAGAATGGCAGAAATTCAAACAGGGATTCTGAAACTAAGTATTTTCATCTATATTCTTAATCAGGGATTTTTTTCTTCAGGTTAATTTCACATCCCAACATCATCAATAATCACATTTCCAAGCAACACATCACCTCTTAGTTTCATCTAGTTTCTGAAAGTAGCTAAACATTAATCTTTTTCTGAAGCATGAAGTTTTGATCTCTGCAGACAGAGATGAATTTGTTGATCTTAAATATCATACTGTTTAGGAAAGCCTACATTCTAAATACTAAACATGAGATAAGATTCTCCTACAGGGTGAGAAAAGATTAGTATCATTTGTGCTTTCCTCTCTGTGGCAAATACAGATTTAAAAAAAAAGCAAAATAAAACAAAAGCCATTATTTTGTTTATATTTTCCTAGTCATTTACAACATCATATTTCATTTAGCTTTTGGTCCAAAGCTCAAGAAACCAGAGCCATGAAGTAGAATAATTTCAGCTTAATAATAACAAGAGGTGCCACATCTCCTTTTAGACAATGAATGCATTTGGGATGAGAGAAAGCTATTCTTCAATAGGTCATTAAGATGTGGAACACATCACTAAGAATATTTATTTTAGTAACCACTTACTAAATAAATGTGTCATTTCAGCTTGTCTTATTTGCATGTCTGAGTGCAAAAATAAAGGAGACTGCATCTCACTTTTTTGTTTCAAATACTTGCCAACCAGTACTCATTACTTAGGATAATGCAGAGTAACAAGAGTAGTGATTTGTTTCTTATCAAAGTAATAATATCCTCAGAGAAGCAATTGCTCACTTCTTTAGGGGATACTGATGCTATTAAAAGAAATTCCATTTTAAACTGTTTGTTTATGCCTTTGTTTAAGATGCTTTTGGTTAATTCTTTGGTGCTGAGAGAACACAGTGCTAGTTTGCAGAATGTAAAATAGTCTGTTAAAAAGCTCAAATACATCAAAAATACAACATTCTGAATACAGATCAAGTTTGTTAACATTATCATAATCACTTGCCCCTGTCATTCATCTACTGAACAGCATTATGATAAAAAGTCAAGAAAAAAGTGTTTTCCTTACAGAGGAATGCATTTCTGTTGTTAATGAACATGGTTAAGACAAGATGGTTGAGCCTGTTAAAGTCCAAATCATTTCTGTGGAGGAATGGCACTGAAAAGAAAATTTCAAGGTTTCAATTTATCAGTTGTCATCTCCCTTCTGACTAGAAGTAATCAGACTGCTGTGAGTATTCTTGTCCTAAAACTTAGTTCATGTTAAGTAGTCTGTCTTGCATGCCTTATAAGTTACTTATGAATAATGTAATCTCTATTAGGAGATAATATGGAAAAGAGGAAAGGAGGTGAGCTGAGCTGAGTTTGTGACTTGGGTTCTATGTGAGGTTTGTACATGCAGCGACTACTATCAGCCTTCGCCATCTGGCATGAAGAATAAAACACAGCACTCATCTGATGAGGAGAGAGGTCTCTTGCTGATTTTCTAAAAGTTCACAGGAAGTTCACAGTCTCGAGCCGGATCCTCTCTTACAGTGGGCCCAAGGTCTTCATTCTCACAGCCCCTGCATCTGCCTTCCAAGACTTGGGTGGTGTGGTCAAAGCCTTTGCCAGTGAAGACAGAGGCAAAGAAGTCATTCAGAACCTCAGCCTTCTCCAAATCCTGTGTAGCTAGTTCTCCCGAGAGCTTCCTGAGGGGGCCTACATTGTCCCTAGTCTGTTTTTTATTTGCTACGTACCAGTTTTTCTAAGGTACTGCTTGAGTCAAAAACCTACCACAGCACTCACTGTTTAGCTTTATGGAGAGAGTCACAATATAATTTCTAATCTAGGTATATTTTTATTAATTAGGAATATTGAAGTTCTAAAGAAAAAGAAACATCAGTTTACATCAGGATCTTATTCTAGGCCCAGTTTACTTGCACAAGGCAAGCATCATCCCAGTATTACAAAATAAAACATCTTATTTAGACTGTTTTGAAGATGATAGCTCAGAATCAGAAAGGAAAAAGAAAAGGTCTTCAGTTACACCGCAAAATTTTCATGAGCTCTTAGCTGCTTAATTCTATCTAGTCAGTAAGAGCATAGAACTTTCAGAAAGCAAATTCAGTTGTGTAGCTGACAGTCTGAGTAGACATATATAATTTGGTTGTGAGCAGAATACAGGAAGTATTCCTGTTAGTTAAAATACTCAGGTTCCTCTAAATGGAGAGCAAAGACAACCACGATTACAGCATACTGTTAGCAGCAATTCTAGAAACAAAACTATAAACCATTTTTTCAAGAAAGAGGTGTTCAAATTTGTCAGTTTTTACATAAAAAACTAAACCACAAATAGAATCAGCAAATGTTATGTAATATTACGTATAAAGTGTGTCCTGGGCTCAGCAGTAGCAGTCATTTTTCTCCTTCTTGGTAGTTGGTGCAATGCTGCGGTTTTGACTTTCAGCCTGGGAACAACGCTGATAACACCTATGTTTTTTGTTGTTGGTCAGTAATGTTTAGTCTGAACAAGGACTTTCTGAGTCTCATGCTCTGCCAGGGAGGAGGGGAAGGCAGGAGGAAGCAAGAAAAGGACACCTGACACAAACTAGCCAAAGAGGTATTCCATCCCAGAGCACGTCATGCCCAGTATATAAACTGGGGGCAGTTACACAGAAGGGCTAGATCGCTGCTTGAGTGAGGCTGGGTATAGGTAGGCAGGTGGTGAGCAGTTGTATTCTCTTCCCTTGTTATTTCCCTTATCGTTATTATTATTGGTGGTAGCAGTAGTGGTTTTGTGACATACCTCAGTTAGTGGACTGTTTTTATCTCAACCCGTGGGAGTGACATTCTTTTGATTCTCCTCCCCATCCCTCTGGGATCGGGGGGAGGCAGAAGTGGGGGGAGTGAGCAGGTGACTGCATGGTTCTGAGTTACTGGCTGGACTTAAACCATGACATACAGGAATGGTTTCTATTGCATAACAGAGGAAACTGGATCTATATAGTTTATCTGATTTAGTGCAATGAGCCAGCCCTTCAGAATTCTACCTGGAGAATTACACGGAACTCTGCTGATTGGCAGTGACTGGCTTTCATAATCTAGTAAACAAAAGGGCAGTTCCTAGGCAGGACTGAAGTGAAATAAACCATTCTTGACTCTCTTCACATGATGGATCAGTATTTTCAAATGCCTCTGAGCTTGCATTATGTCTGATAGCCACTATGCTCCCTTATCTCATCCTTCCTTTTTCCTCCCCTGTGTGTGCTAATCCTAACCCATAATGAGTTTACATAATTACACGTGTCATCCACCCTTTTCTTAACTGCTGCTGGAGTTCTCTGCAAACTGAAAAATTTACCTAAAATAATGAGCTTAAAATATATACAATATGAGAAAATTATGTGATTTGAGAAAGTTAGGGGAATATTAAAGTGCTTTTCTCCTAACACCTTTAATCTAGGTGGTATTTTGTAGCAATCGGTAACAGAAAATAAGGGCAATTCTTTTACCTTGTTCTAGACCAGCTATTCTGGATGAACGGTCTAAAAAAATATCTATACATGTTGAGTGCTCTTCAATCTTGTGCTTGGGTGGAGGTATGGGTAAGGTTGTGAAATCAGTTTGTTCCTTGAAAATTATAATCTCTGCAGGGTACAGAATGTTTTACAAGCTATAACACCAAGCAAAATCCCTGAAGCATTTCTCAACATTATAATGAGACGCCAATAACATTAATTTCCTGAGTTTTATATTTTACTAAATATGAGGAATCATGTTTTCATGAGATCGTTTTAAATTTCATTAGAACTATAACCATGAGGAAGTGGGTACAAAACTTTTCCTTCTAGTGTTGGAACCATGAGGACAGATTCATGTTTGATAAGAGAATTGAAAATTTTTATGCAAAAATTGCACTGATAAAGCAAACAAAATATTTAATGTTTAAGTTGAACAACTGAAGATAACCATTGCATTGCAATGCTTTTTTCACCTTCTGGAAGTTAGTTACTAGTACATCAGCTTACAGAAGAAGAATCAGTCTGACCAAGCAAAGTATGTGTATGCTTCTCAAAACCAAAGAGAATTAATACCACTGGCCCCATGGTAAGAATAAAATAGCTGTTCCTGTGCAACTCATGAGGTGCTACTTAGCTCTGATTGTTAGAAAGAAGTATATGGTCTAAATAGTTTAACTTCAGTCTAGAGGAAATCCCAAACCTAGTTTTGGATTTAATGTTTACTAATTTCAGTTGGGTTTGAAGTCAGGTATATATATGTTGCACTCCCAGATGAGCTAGTATGAGAACTAAGGTATTTGTTTTATGGTGCTGATTAATAGATGCTTTATATTATTTCTTCAGATGAAATTTTCTATTTAAACTACTTATGTGTTCTGGTTTAAATAAAAAGGATACTAATTGAATTTCTCTAGTTAAATTATGTCCCTCAGTGGAATGAGAGAAACAGTCTTAAGACCTTTGCATTTTCTTGCATGAATATACTCTGAATGAACTTTTCTACATTATTTAGCTCCTCTTCTTTTCCCTTTGTAAGAATGAAGAGCATGGAATATTAAGTAAAAAGAATGTATTCTTAATAGCAAAGATCAACATTTTCAACTCTGACTGTTAGCTGTGCAATCTCTCGAGGACTGTATATTGCTTAGGAACAGCCTTCTGAGCAATGGCAGTTTAGAGTATAACACAAAATATGGCATACTCACAACCTTACTTATTTTTTTGAAAGTGTCAGTCATGATTTATACATCTTCTGGAAAACAGATGACAGCATGCTGTTACAAGAGTCATATACAGAAAAAATAGTGTGCTAGTATGTGAGTGAGTGTAGTTGATATGGAATGGCTCTCCACTTCTAAGAGCTGCTCCCTGAAACTTTTAAAACTGGAAGGAGCAAAGCACCAAAACCTTGATACAATAAGTGAGCCTGGAAACAGAAATAAGTCATTAATATGTTTTCCCCATCTTTGACTTCTGTAACTGATACCACAACTAAAGAAACTAACAGAGTCCTTGCCATTTAGATTCCTCTTCTGCATCCTGGTCATACCAGCCGTCATGCTTGTAGATATTGCCATTACATTCCCAACCCCTAGAGCTTTTACATGTGTTTGTATTTTTCTGTATTTTGAAGTCTCTTGTCCTGGGTTCAGCAGTAGCAGTCATGTTTTTCCTTTGTGGTAGCTGGTGCAGTGCTGTGTTTTGACTTCCAGCCTGGGAACAGTGTTGGTGAAGCCGATGTTTTCAGTTGTTGCTAAGTGATGTTTACCCTGACCAAGGACTTTGTGAGGCTCATGCTCTGCCAGGGAGGAGGGGAGGCTGTGAGGAAGCAGAGACGGGGCGCCTGACCCAGGCTAGACAGGGAGGTATTCCGTACCACAGCACGTCATGCCCGGGGTGGGGGGGTAACTGGGAGTTACCCGGAAGGACACGGGCTTCCGGGTGGGACTCGTTTTTGGCCGGTGGTATCGTATTCGCTTCCCTTGTTATTTTCCCTTATCGTTGTAGTTGGTAGTAGTGGTGGTGATTTGTGTTGTGCGTTGGTTGCTGGACTGTTCTTGTCTCAACCCATAGGAGTTGCACTCTTTCGATCCTCCTCCCTGTTCCTCCAGGAGCGGGGAAGGGGAGAGCTCCAGTGGGGGGGGGGGGGGGGCCTCGATTGTTGTCAACCTGGCACCACTCACTGGGAGTGAGTGAACAAGTTGCCTGACTGGGTTTACACCACGACACTCTTTCACAGACACCCCCTTGTGGTGGGGAAAGAGCTTGCGTGCCCTTGTGAGGCTGGGAGCTATGCTGGTGGTGTCATATGCCTCCAATAGGGTCTCCCATGCCAGACAGGTCTCAACTGAAGGGTCAGACAAAGTGTGTCCATGGGCAGGATGGGCTCACTAGCCTTCAGAAAACCATCCTAGGAGAAGAACAACTCTAACTTCAAACCCAGGCAGATGGAGCTTGTTTAGCTCTGTAAGGCCATCCAAGAGAAGCATACTCTAATCAAACCTATGACCTGAGGACTTTGCTGTCACCGTTCAAGCTTTCTAGGCCCTGGGAGATAAAACTCAGGTGTAAAGGGTGAGGCCAGTTACGTGCATGCTGTGCCTCACCTAAAAACTCCACTGCGCAGGCCTGAAGGGTTTACCCATACTTGCAAAGACCTGTAGTGACAGGTGAGGGACGAAACAGCAGGTGATAAGGTGCACTGGAAGTCGCAGACCCAACCCTGCATGCAGGCTGGTCAGGACATTGGTAGCTCCATAACGCCGTTGTCTCCTTTGAGAACTCAGGCAGAATTAGTCTCAAGGAGAAAAGACAATGTAGAAAGAATCGCTCTCCACCTATATCACCCAAGGAGACCTTTCACTGTGCTTTTTGCAACCAGATTTGCCTATCCCACACTGGCTTTTTTATTCATCAGCAAGCTTGTAGTAAGCGCGGGTAAAGCCCTTCCCAAATCTTCGTTTGCAAAGTCAAGCCATGATGATGATGATGATATTTTGAAGTATTTTCTCCAGAGCTTCTGGCTGCAGAAAAAAAGCTTGGAACCACAATAAATGGAACTGAAGCCTCAAAAGGCCAATAAAACAGGATTATAATAAAGCAAGACATGATTTGAAATCAGCCCCATTTTTGTGGGGTTATTTTGTCTTTAAATGCTTGGGTTTAGCAAGATTGAAGTGGTGCCCTCTTACTTGCTGCTAGTAACTTTAAATATAAGTGCAGAAGTGTATTTCTTACATGTGTTCTGCCAGTTCTTTGTATAATGCTGCACTTAAATCCTGATCTGTCTCTCTTCTGTTCTTCCTCTCTCTTTACCAGAATCAGTGTGGATTTTTGTGGTCAATGTGAATGACAGCTCCAAAACAGTCTACACCTGCTTCTTTACACCTTATCTGGAAATGTTAGCATAAAGATTAGCACAATGAAAAGGTACTGAACTTCCAGAGTTACTTCTTCCACAAAAACAAATACATTTCAGGCAGGCAGCAGAAAGTAATTATAAAATTTATTTTAATGAAAGGTACTTTCTAATAATGCAACCATCAATAAAATAAGGTCATGAAGGGATATTGTAGGCCTCTGCTAAAGGTGGCCTTATGTGAGAATGTCTTTTCCATTAGTCAGTGTTTTTGAGTCCCAGAGGAGAAAGTGAAAGGTGCCAATCACGTAGAAGTAGACGACATTTATGACGTAAATATTAATCTTCAGTAGTGATGAAAAGACAGCTTATAAGGTGTATAATCAAGAGCATAGTGGAGAATCAGGAGGGCAGAAGTGGAAAGGAGAAAACCACTACATCCATTTCCTTTTGGGATACTCAATTATAGCATAAATATGCAGCATTTTGTTAATACTCAAGTGCTATTGTGGACTGCTTCTGATTAATATAGGTGTTTTCTGACTGTTACCAGTTCTTATCACTTTAGTTTTGAAAGTGTCTTTAAAGCAATTGTAAACACACCCAGAAGCTTATACAAGAGGCACAAGAATTGTAAATGCAGATATAATCATAATAACCATAATAATAAACATTCACAATACTACATTTCAGAGCTGATCTAAACAGAATAAAGCTTTAGCCACAGTTATAACATTAAATCAAATGGAAAATGGTCAGTAAATACCTTTTTCTACAGCACATAATTATTTTGGTAATCCTAATTCAAGATTTAGCCTTGCTCCTGCTGCTTAGGTTCTGACAGGTCCGTTAAGCAGCTTCCATCATTTAATAACAGAGAACATCTAAAAACCTATTTCATAATCTCATGAACAATAAGTATGCTAACATGAGTATTTCTTCCACAGGGATAAAAAATATCTTTAAGGAAAACGATATTTGATTTTCTAGATTTATTGCTTGATATATTTCATCATACCAAGACTAAAAAATTTCTACTGTGAATGGTGATTGAATGCAAGGTGGCACGTTTTTTTGGGCACAAGTGATGTGCAAACCATAAATGTAAATAATGAGCAATGCACTAGAAGAATTTTCATTTTAAATACAAGTTAATTTGGTTTCAATGATGTGTGTGCATGAACTCCTTCACTGCCATTAATGCAATAGATAAAGAGTCAGGAGCTGCCAACAGGAATTAAGCCTTACAGGACCTGAAAACCGCTGCGATTCACAACACAGACTCAAGTTGATGCAGAGACTCAAATCCTTGTTTATTACCACCAAGCCCTTTTTATCCCCTTGTTCGGTACTTTCCCAACCTGCACATACATACAACATTCAATCTCATTGGCCACTGTGAAACTCTCCAGGTAAATAGTCTAATCACAATGTTGCAGACCCTCTCACAACCCCCACATCCTCTGGCCTCCAACTGAGATTCCCGCTACAACTACATCCTGGCCCATCCTCCCAAGGCTTGCTTGTTTACCTTCTCTGTCCTTCAACATTCCAACTCATTGACCCAGGGCATGTCAAGCACACAGGCCTCAGAGCTCATTCCCAAACTCTTCTTCATGCAAATCTTATTGCCTTCACTCCCCACAGAAAACCACCTTTCTTACACTAGGAAATAGTATTGCATTATAGGTAGGTTCTATGTATTGCTTACCCATATGGAAAATTCTTTCCTTACATCCTCATTGGCTTGTCATAAGACTGTTTAAGCTAAACATGCCTGTGTGCTTGCTTCCTACCTTTTACAAGAAGAAATGCCCACTCAGTTAAATCTGAAGGCTTTCCCAGAAAGTTTGCTGTAGCTTTATATGTGCAATTGTGCCCTGTGAAGGGACATGTGGGAGAAACCTGTTCCTTCAGAGGGCTGAGACATCACACTTTAACTTGCATTCAGAAAGATAAGTGTATGGGACCTGATGAAATCAGTCCGCGGACCCTGAAGGAGCTGGCAAATGAAGTTGTTCAGCTACTGGCCATCATATTTGAAAAATCATGGCAGTCAGGTGAAGTTCCCGATGACTGGAAAAAGGGAAATATAACCCCCATTTTCAAGAAGGGGAAAATGAGTGACCGCGGGAATTACAGACCAGTCAGTCTCACCTCTGTGCCTGGCAAAATCTTGGAGCAGATTCTCCTGGAAGGCATGCCAAGGCACATAAAAATCAACAAGATGCTTGGTGACAGCCAGCATGGCTTCACTAAGGGGAAATCCTGCCTGACCAATCTGGTGGCCTTCTATGATGGGGCTACAGAACTGATGGACAGAGGTAGAGCAGTTGATGTCATCTACCTGGACTTGTGTAAAGCGTTCGACACTGTCCCACACTACATCCTTGTCTCTAAAGTGCTGACACATCAATTTGATGGATGGACCACTCGGTGGATAAAGAACTGGCTGGCCGCACACAAAGAGTTGTGGTCAATGGCTCAATGTCCGGCTGGAGACCAGTAATGAGTGGTGTCCCTCAGGGATCGTTGTTGGGACCAGTCTTGTTTAACATCCTCGTCTCTGAACATGGACAGTGGGATTGAGCACCCTCAGCAAGTTTGCCCATGACACCAAGCTGTGTGGTTTGGTTGATACACTGGTGGGAAGGAATACCATCCAGAGGGACCTCCACACACTTGTGAGGTGGCCTCATGAAGTTTAACCATGCCAAGTGCAAAGTCCTACACCTGGGTCAGATCAATCCCAGGCACAGCTGCAGGTTGGGCAAAGAAGAGATTCAGAGCAGCCCTGCAGAGAAGGACTTGGGGGTGCTGGTTGATGGGAAAATGAAAATGGGCCGGCAGTGTCCGCTTGCAGCCCAGAAAGGCAACCGTATCCTGGGCTGCATCAAAAGAAGAGTGGCCAGCAGGTTGAAGGAGGTGATCCTGCCTCTTTACTCTGCTCTTGTGAGACCTCACTTGGAGTATTGTGTACAGTTCTGGTGACCTCAACATAAAAAGCACATGGAACTGTTGGAACAAGTCCAGAGAAGGGCCATGAGGATGATCAGGGGACTGGAGCACCTCCTGTATGGAGACAGTCTGAGAAAGTTGTGTCTGTTCAGCCTGGAGAAGAGAAGGCTGCGTGGAGACCTCATAGCAGACGTCCAGTATCTGAAGGGGGCCTATAGGGATGCTGGAGAGGGACTCTTCATTAGAGACTGTAGTGACAGGACAAGGGGTAACGGGTTAAAACTTAAACAGGATAAGTTTAGATTGGATATAAGGAAGAAGTTCTTCACCGTAAGTGTGGTGAGGCACTGGAATGGGTTGCCCAGGGATGTTGTGAATGCTCCATCCCTGGCAGTGTTTAAGACCAGGTTGGACGAGGCCTTGGGTGACAGTTTAGTGTGAGGTGTCCCTGCCCATGGCAGGGGGGTTGGAAGTAGATGATCTTAAGGTCCTTTCCAACCCTAACTATTCTATGATTCCATGATTCTATGATTCTATGAAAATAAAATAAAATTATTAAAGAATTCATTTCTGTGGAGCCAGGATTCTGTCTTTAAAATTGATGTGCCCCATCTCTGGTAGTGTTCAAAGCCAGGTTGGAAAAGGCTTAGAGCAACCTGGTCTAGTGGAAGGTGTTCCTGCTCATGTCATTGGGGCTGGAACTAGATGATCTTTAAGGTCTTTCGTGGTTTAAACTCCATCGGAAAGTCAGCCATGCAGTCTAGCACACACACACACCCCCCCACACACACACCCCCATACACACACCCACCACTGTTCCCGGAGGGATGGGGAGGAGAATTGAAAGAATGTAACACCCACGGGTTGAGATAAGAGCACTCCAGTAACTAAGGTATAACACAAATCACTACTGCCACCACCAATAATAATAATGATAAGAGAAATAACAAGGGAAGAGAATACGATACCACCTGCTGAAAACGAGCCTGACTGAGCAGAGAGTACCCTTCCGGGTAACTCCCAGTTACATCCCAGGCATGACGTGCTGTGGAATACCTCTTTGGCTAGTTTGGGTCAGGTGTCCTGTCTCTGTTTCCTCCCACCTTCCCCTCCTCCCTGTCAGAGCATGAGACTCACAAAGTCCTTGGTCAGACTAAACATCAATGTTACCAGCTGTTCCCAGGCCTAAAGTCAAAAAGACAGCACTGCACCAGCTACTAAGAAGGAGAAAAATGACTGCTATTGCTAAACCCAGGACAGGTACCTTCCAACCAAAACCATTCCATGATTCTATAATTTTTTTAATTTAAACAGAGCTACCACTCTTCAGCAGTTTTAACATTGCAGGTAATTGAATTAATGTGCAAACATCATGTGGTATGCATCACTCCAGATAAAAAAAAAATACAGAACAACCCAAGTGAATCACTTTGTAAACATTTATGTTTAGCAAAACAAAAATCCCTGAAATTAAAAATAGATTCTAGACTGATTTACTAACTGAAGTAACAACTTTTCTATGTATGTGAACATCATTCCTGTGATTTCAACAGATTACATTGGTACTTACAGTTAAAACTATATTTAAGCTTGATCAGGACTGAAATATCTTGATGCTTTTAAACATAGAATCATAGAATGGTTAGGGTTAGAAAGGATCTTTAGATCATCTAGTTCCAATCCCCAAAAAAACATACTGAACATTGTTCCTTACAATAAAATAAAATAAACTGATTGTATGACCCTAATAACAATAATTCATTTTCAGATTGTCATTGTGAATAACAATTTCTGTCCCAAATTAAATAATAAAAATGCTAGCTAGGCTAACTTTAATTTTTTTTTTCTGAATTTAAAGCAAATTGAATTGGAATACTTTGTATAGTGAAATAAGGTTTGTGTTTGGGGTGCTAAATTCAAAGTTTAATATATTATTTTGAGCAAGTGTTTCTTTCTTTGTATTTGAACACGAATTTTGAAATTGCTGATGCCATGGCAGCATTCTCAGTTAACAGAATCCAGAATTAGACCTAGATGAGCATGAAGAAATCTGCTCTCATTAATAGATAATTAAACTATCCAGTTTCTTAGGATCTAGAGTGATGGTAGCACACTAAGGAAGAAATTAGTCATTATAAGCATTTCTGACTAATACAATCCTTGGGAACAAGCCTCTCTGCCATCACTCTGCATAACATCCCTCGTTGCTCAGGGGTTTTGGCACACTTTCACGCTCCATCTTATCACAGGAAGCATTTCATAGCAGCTACCCAGGATGATATGCACCTATAAATCAGTTCTTTTATGCCAATAAATTGAAGTTACAGTACTGTAAAAATTATAAGAGATAGGAATCAGCTGCTAACATGTTGCTGTGAATTCAGACATGTTTTCCTGCGTATGTACTACCTATTATCTTTATTCTCTTTTCATTAAGTACCATCTATCCATGTGCCAATTAAACTTTTTCCACTTTTCCCCTCAAATTTTGCTTCAGAAGTGTTAACACAAAAAAAAAAAAAAAAGTCAGGATTAAAATACAGTTTTGTATTCATACAAGTATCATTGCAGGAAATTCCATGGATGAAGTTGAATAAGAGATCAAACCAAATAATTGTAATGGTCACCTTAGACCCCAAGCATTCAGCTGAACCCCCTGTAGGTGTGGTGTTAACCCAGCATTGTATACTATGATGTGTGCATCTGAGATAAGAACAGAAATGTAATGCTTGGTGGTCAGCAAAAAGAAAGCCTCCAGGCTTTTCTTCTGAGTTTTTGAAAGCATAGTCTATTAAACTGATGTATAAAGAGCTATGCCTCTTACGGAGAAGCTTTTAAAGTTCCTTAAGCATAAAACACTGAACAAAAGAAAAAGACTTCTGATTGTTGAGAGCATTGCAAATTATAGAATCATCAAATCAACTGGGTCGAAAAAGACCTTTAAGATCAAGTCCAACCATTAACCCAGGACTGCCAAGACCACCACTAAACCATATTACTGAGGGTCTCAGCTACACAGTTTCTGAACATTTCCAGAGGCAGTGATTCCACCACTTCCCTGAGCAGCCTATTCCAATACCTGATCACCTATTCTGTGACGAAGTTAGCCCTAATATCCAGTCTAACCCACCCCCATGCAGCTTCAGGCCATTACCTCTTGTCCTATCACTTGTTACTTGGAGGAAGAGACCAGCCACCTCTTGGCTCCATCCTCCTTTCAGGTAGTTGTAGAGAGCAATAAGGTACCCCCTGAGCCTTCCCTTCTCCAGAAAAAATGCCAGTTCCCTCAGCCATTCCTCATCAGATGTACTCTGCAGATCCCCGGGTTGATTTTTGGCACAGAGGGACTATCTGCTCCTGCACCTTGAGGATTTCATTCTTGAAGAGTGTCCAGCCTTCCTGGACCCCTTTGTCCTTCAGTAATGTTTCCCAAGGAATTCCACCAACCGCTACCCTAAACAGGCCAAAGTCAGCCCTCTGGGAGTCTAAGGTGGAGGTTTTGCTGACCTTCGTCCTGATTTCTCCAAGGATTGAAAATTCAATCGTTTCATGGTTGCTTTGCCCTAGACAGCCTCCAACCATCACATCACCCTCCAGTCCTTCTCTGTTTCGGAACAGCAAATCTAGCCAGGTATTTCCCCCAGTTGGCTCACTAACCACCTGGGTTAGCAAGTTATCTTCCACATCCTCCAAAACCTCCTGTATTGTTTCTTCTCTGCTATGGTGTACTTCCAGCAGACACGTGGTAGGCTGAAGTTCCTCTGTAGAACAAGTTCAAGCGATCATGAAACTTTTCCCAGTTGTTTGAAGAACACCTCATCTGTAGCTTCGTCCTGGCTGGGTGGTCCATAACAGACTCCTGTTGTCAGGAGATATCCAAGGTATCACCTTGGTTGGTCTCCCTCCTGATTTTCACCCACAAACATCCAGCCTTCTCACTCACTCACAACATTGAGTTCAAGGCAGTCAATGCACACCTTGACATACAACACAACCCCACCGCCTCTTTTTCCTTGCTTATCCCTTTTGAAGAGCCTGAAACCATCCACACATGATTGGAGTGCTGCACATCCATTACAGCACTCCAGTCATGCAAATCATTCCACCACGTTTCTGTGATGGCGATTATGTCACAATTTCCCTTCTTCACAATGGCTTCCAGCTCCTCCTGTTTGTTTACCATGTTGTGGGCATTGGCATAAATGCATTTAATTGCTCTATGGATCTGGACTCCAACATCAGCTTGCTACCCCATGGCTCATGTCTAGTGAGCCTGGTGTTACACTTTTCCCCCTTCAAACCTAATTTAAAGCCCTCTCTATAAGCTCTGCTTAAGGTCTGAATGATCAAATATAGTGTGAAATGGTAGCATTTGGAATGATAGCTATCTATCTGTACAAAGCAATAACAATAGCATTTTACTAAGTCAATCACAGCTTGCCTATGTATGGTCTATATGTTGTGCCTGAAACTACTCTATGACTTCAAGTTGATCTGACACAGGAATGAAATCACTTCTGTAGATCTTTCCTCTCTACTAGTGTTTTTATATAAGCAGAAAAAATAAATAAGATAAAAAGTACTGTTGGAATCTATTCATGTGAATCTTCACCTTTTAGACGATGTTAAATACTCAGATATTTAAGGTGGAAGTCATCAGAATTAAAAGTCAGGAAGAATTTAATTCTGTGAATACAAACTGAACCTCTGTCGTGGTTTAAACCCAGTCAGGTAACTTGTTCACTCACTCCCAGTGAGTGGTGCCAAGCTGACAACAATCAAGGTCCGTGTTCGTCTCCCCCCCTCCCTGCACCGGGGCTCTCCCCTTCCCCGCTCCCGGAGGAACGGGGAGGAGGATCGAGAGAGTGCAACTCCTACGGGTTGAGACAAGAACAGTCCAGCAACAAATCACCACTGCTACTATCAGCTAAAACAATGATAAGGGAAAATAACAAGGGAAGAGAATACGATACCACCGGCCAAGAAAACGAGTTCCACCCGGAAGCCCCTGTCCTTCCGGGTAACTCCCAGTTACCCCCCACCCCGGGCATGACGTGCTGTGGTATGGAATACCTCCCCGGCTAGCCCGGGTCAGGCGCCCCGTCTCTGCTTCCTCACAGCCTCCCCTCCTCCCTGGCAGAGCATGAGCCTCACAGAGTCCTTGGTCAGGGTAAACATCACTTAGCAACAACCGACAACATCGGCTTCACCAACGCTGTTCTCAAAACTAGAAGTCAAAACACAGCACTGCACCAGCTAACACAAAGGAAAAAACATGACTGCTACTGCTGAACCCAGGACAACCTCATTGAAAGCTTTTCTTAATCAATATTCCATCAGCTGTTTGATGAGTACTTGTAAGCTAAATTAGCTGATCCAGGTGAATCAGAGTACAGGAATATGCCTGTACTCTGACATAACTGTCTCTACAAGAAGGAGTCACTTCAACAATGCACAAGAAATCATACTTCATTCTCACTCTTATGGTCTCTCAGTTGGATACCTCTTTTCAAATAATGAATAGTTAAAACAATGATTATTTTATTATATTTCTACATAGAAAAATTCTGCTTATTAGGGTGACACTTAAGTGGCCTGAGAGTATAAAAAGTATTACTAAAATTTATGAGAAAATTGTGCAAAACTTCTCAATCTGTTTTTCATTGGAAAACAAACAAAAAAACCAAAAACAAAACAAACCCTCACTCTTACACTCGTCTGTTATAATATCACCACAAGCAGAGAAAAAATATTTTATGAGAACATAGCATTATTTTTCATATAAAGTTAGAGATTTTTTTCCCCCTGACAGCTTTGTGAATTAGAGTGATTTGATGAGAAAAAATGGTTTATTTTTAGTTGTAGTTCTAGCCATCAACTGTTCACCCCCACTGAACTGGAGAGATGGCTCATCTATGAGTCTACAAAACTGCTGCGAATTACAGCAAATAAGATGCTGCAAATTATATGTTAAGGAAAATGGAGGTAAATGCTGTGTCAGGGATTTCTTGACAACTAAGATAATAAGAGATACAGTTAAGCTGAGATCTATGCCTGTCAATCCTGGCTTTTATTCTTTTACTTTTGATATTTAAAAAATAAATCCAACATTTCACAACAGCAGGATTCATAGCAGTGGGCACAAACTGAGGTCATTGCTGCAACATTAACTGACACATCACTCTGACTGTGGTTTACAATTTTATACAGCATCGCTCCAATTACCCAGAAACAGGCAGCTTTTTTGCCTTGTACATCTGCTTAATATCAGCTTCAGTCAGAATGAAAAAGAGCTTTGGGTCTTGCCATGAATTCTCCATACTGACCAGAAATTAAACAGTCTGTTAGTGAATAAAAAGAAAGCAGCAAACGTCCAATAAATCAATAAGAAATTCAAGGTGAGCTTGGTTGGTTTCAATTTATTGTTGAAAACCAATACTGGAAAATGCTGCAAATATTTTTCAGTGATCTTTGTCTTAATTTTTACTCCTTCATTTGCCATTAATTTCCTTTTAGTGCTACTTTCTTCAAATCTGACAGTTGGTAAGACTACTATGGTGAATGCAACTAGCAAAAGGAAAGAAGACATTGAAGGACATTTTCAGAAATGTCATTTTGAAAACAGTATTAATGTGAACATTTTCATATACAACTTGACTCACAAAGATTGTACCAGTGAGTTATGTGAATCCTATGTCCAGTGGCACTGCTCACATTTTGCATAACAATCACACTCAAGTTGATCGTAAATGGTCTGCAAACTGACATGCTTTTCCAGAATCCTTTTGGAAAATAATAAATATCTTTATATAGTTTGCAAACAGAAGAGAACAGATAATGTTTTAGCAGATTTGTTTTACTTAAGAGAGATTCAAATTATCGGTCTCTATGAAGTACTGCAAGGAGATAGCTTGTATGCCCTCCAGCTGTGAGAATTCAGGGCTTCTAGATATCAATCTGTCAAAGATCCTTAAAGGGCATAATTTCCCTAGCCATCCAGCTATCATTTCACACGTATGGTCTCTGCTTTACAGTTTATTGCATGTGCTACATACAAAGTTACAGAGAGGGGGTTGGAATTTTTTTCTGTTGGTGAATAAGGAACAGTGATGGGAAAATCAACCCTGACTTCAGTGAGTGATAGATACAGCCGCTTGGGGTGGTCAGGAATGGGGCAACTGTGCTTCATGGACTGTTAAACTCCAAGACAGCAAGAAAATAAGTCATGAAATCTGTTCTTGTTCCCATAAAGAGCACCAGAAGTGGCAAACAACAAGAAAAGAAACAACTGAGAAAGAAATAACAAAGCACCTGCATGGTGCCCTGGCTGTTCTCATGGAGCATAAGGTCAGTGAACCAGCTGCTGCTGATCTCAGCAACTTTGAATAAGACAATGAGTCAGTTGAAAGGCAGTTCATAAAATCACATTTCTTCTTTTACCACATTTCTCTGTTTTGATACTTTTAACAATATTGAACTATTCTCAGCATAGAAGATAGAAATCTATCTCATCTCTGAGAAGAAATAAACTCTGGTCTTTGGGATACTATCACTGAAGTCATGAAGTACGTCATGTACTTCACATGAAATGCTTTCTTTGTCTTGTTTTTACATCCTTGTAAGGATTGCTTACATAATATGACTGTACTTACAAAGTGTTAAGACTAGTTTATAAAACTGAAGTTTATGAGCATTTTATCAGAGGAAATATTAATTCTGATAAAATAAGAAAAAATAACAGACACTATATATTCCTCCTTCTACATAATGGTTCTGGTTAGAGGCATTTTGGTATGGGTCTGAATGAGTAAATTACTTTGTTCAACAAAAGTCACTAAAAAGAAGTGTGTATCTTATTTCTTGTAAACATAATAACTGTCACAGTTATTATTAAATATAACAACCATTACCCTGTGTTTGGATCTTCAACACCAGTATTTTTCTCTAGAATCTTTATTAATTCTGACAAGACTGTAGGTCTTTTGAGTATATTGGTAGGTTTATCCCTATTTAGCATCCTTCCCAGCTGTCCACTTCATCAGATTTGTTGCTTTGTATGTTGAAAGCTACCAAATCAACAGTTTCCGTTTGTACTGAAGAACAGCTTTGGTTTCTGCAGTTCTTTCCTGAAGCCCAGGAGGGTTTTAAAAGCATTCATTGATACCCAAGAAGAAAAAATCATGTATGAATGCTCAATTTTCTATTTCTTTCTGAAGCTGACTCTATGCTCAGTGATTTGCTGAAATGCTTGGATGAGAGAAGATGTAATTTATTCAGCAAAAATAAAGTACAGTTAAAAAGTTAATTCCAGTTATACCTATAAACATTTATCTATAGAGAGAGTTACTTAAACTTATATATATTTCCACAAGTACTGTCGTATTAACTTGATAACCTTAACTTGTGGAGTGTACTCACTCTAGAAATTATGTGATGGATTTTATTCTTTACTCTCTGTTCATAAATTAACTATATTTCTACACTAGATAAATAATTTTCAGGGTTTTGCAGTTCATAGCTGCAGCTAGCAGACTGGCAATTAACTCATGAAATACCCTTTTTGATCTGTGTTCAAATAAATAAAACTTCTGAAAGGAGAGGCTAAGGAACAAATAATGAAAAAAAGAAAAAACAATAAACCACAGATATCTTTTCACAAATTAATATTATTCTGAAAATATATTTAAAATATTCTTGTCTCAGGTGACCGCAAGATGTACAGTTTTTCTAGGAAGCTTTTGCTGCAGATAAAAGTAATATCCAGCTCTTAACGCTAGAGTTCATTCTTCTGAAACAGTTTCAAGAAACAAATTGTTGAATTATGAATAGCTTCATAAAGGAAGAAATGTCTGCTTCCCTGCTTCTGTTGAAGATGCAGTCTTTTAATTCTTTGGGGCTTGCTACCTCAAATTCCTCCTTTGTAGCTAGTTCTGTTCTTTAATATTAACAATAATTACTAGTTTGAGTAAAAATTTTTCTTCTGTGTGGAAAAAGAGAGCTTACATACTGTCATTATTAGCTGATAAGTAATATCATTATGTTCCAGAAAAATTAAGAACAGTTTTTCAGTTCATTGTTACTAAAAGCTGATGCACTCCTTAATCTACAGGAGCAGAGGCTAGTACTTCCTTTGCAGGAAGAGCTGAGCTCCATCCATTTGAAATACATATGAACAAGCAATTATCCAGTAAAACATACATCTTTTAGAAAATGAGATAAGGGATAGCTCCAGTGAGTGGATTATGAAGCCAGTCTATTAGGTTCCATAATTTTTAACAAGGTACAAAGAGAACAGTGCATTCTGATCCATCTGCCTTCTATAAATCATTGGTCGGTACCTGAAAATGTGCACATCTATCTGCATTATGGGCAGTACATGACAGCTACACTACAAGCCCTGGTGGTAGTGGCTGGGGACAGGAAAAGGTGCTTCACAGGAATTAGGATTTAAGTGTTACAGTTTTCATATGAGAGTGCTGCTGATTGGAAAATTAGAAATGTGTTTTCATTTTCTCTTCTCTTTTTCTATCTTTCTATCAAGAGCAAGTTGTCTACCCAACTGTAATTTGTGCGTCTGACATCTGCTGAATAAATCAGTAGAGACTTGCTCCTTGTGAAGGACAGACAACCACATCAAAAACATCACTTAGGCCAAGCCTGAGCTGTCAAAACCAAAATTCTTACAGTGAACTCTAAAACAAAACCTGAGGCACTTCTTAGAACCTGTCCAAAACAAAAAATCCAAATTGCTCCTATTTTCTCCTATTAAAAATACTCTGGTTTTGCATTGGAAATCACAATAAACAGATTCCACTAACAATTTCATGCTCTGCAGGATTTATAGCTTGGTCTCTAAGATATGCATTATATTAGCAAAAATGGAGAGTTTCTGTGGAAATAGACCTAAGACTTGCCTTTGGAATCAGTTTTTTTTTATAAGCTGATTCCTCCTTCATCGCTCTGAGTTTCAGCTGATAAATTCTGCCAACAACAAAGTGTCACAAGAATGAATCAAAGTACACTGGAAGATTAAAATAGTGCAAACACATTTTGGCCAAGAAGCCTTTTAGAAATATTTACCCTAGAAACTCTGAATGTGGCCTAAAAGTCCCATCATTATATAGCATGAAAAGAATATGCTTTAATCTGGGATTAAAAGAAGTGCCAAAACTGAGTATTCAAATGTCACAAGTCAAACTTTCTTAATCATCGATTTTTAATTTTTTATTTTTTTTTTAATTTATTTCAGGGAGAAGGAATGAAATGCTAGGTTTAAAAAAGAGATTTTAAATAATAACATCCTTATGATTGTCTCTAGACAATTATAAAAACCTGAAATAACATATTCATGATTGTCTTTAGATAATTAAAACCCTGAAAAATCCTTGAAGGCCTTCCTTGATACAATATTAACATGACAGCCTTGCAGAGAGACAAGCTATACACCCATGTACTGATATTATCAGATCAGCAGTTTAATTTTTCAGCTAGCAGATGGAGATACAAATCTTTGGACCCATTGGGACCATGGGGTCTTCTGGGCCCATCATTTCTAAGAGTAAATTGCTTATTTTTCATCCTTTACATTTCAGATACTTAAAGGATTTGGGTTGTGCAGATTTCTGGGGCAGCTAGTTTAAGAAGTATGGAGTTCATTATGTTAGAAAGCAAGCAAGCTGTGATGATCCAACAAATGAAAATTCTCCCCTGTGCTCATAGTGTTCACTTGTCCAACCAGTTTCAAGCACTGTTTAACAAGGCATCAGCCAAGCCCAGAATGGCAGGAGATACCTGAGAAAGATTCACAATCTCCAGCACAAGAATTGAGATTTCCTGCTAGACATAACATCATTATTTGGGAATAAAGTCTGAAAACAAAAAGGCAATTTTTAGTACAAAAAAAAATCAGGTTCCATAAACTGTGACAGACATTCAAATACTCAGCTCACCTGATCCAGTTTGACTCCATTAGAATCAATGATATTAAACCAATTTAACTACCTAAGCATTTAACCCAGAAGGATGGAATCATGAAAATTCACTTCAGAGACAATACTGGAGAGTTTTAGCAATACATTTGCTTAATATCTGAGACTGTATTTAGATGTCCACTCTGACTAGTGTTTCTTTTGTGATCAAATCGTGGCTGCTAATAAAGAGAGGATAGCAAGATGAATACCATATTTTAAATCCCTTTTTTAACACTTCTCAGTAGAAACAATCTCTCTGTAACTCAAATGCCTTTTTTTTTTTTTTGTCTGTTTGCTTCAGATGTAAAATAGAAATAGCAGCAGAGGTAGTATGAGGTAGTATGGAAAATTAGGTATGTGATTTTTAAAATCTTCCAGTGTGATTTTGAAGAAACTATCCATGGGTGTTAGAGGATCTCTTAGATCTAAGAAAATGCAAATTTAGACTTGCTCAGCACTGAGGAAGGGATTTAGCTTTATGATAAGGTACTACAGATTATACCTTTTTGATAAGGTACTGTCCTGGGTTTAGCAGTAGCAGTCATTTTTCTCCTTCTTAGTAGCTGGTGCAGTGCTGTCTTTTTGACTTTAGGCCTGGGAACAGTGCTGATAACACTGATGTTTTTAGTTACTGCTCAAATGTTTGGTCTGACCAAGGACTTTGTGAGTCTTATGCTCTGACATGGAGGAGGGGAAGGTGGGAGGAAGCAGAGATAGGACACCTGACCCAAACTAGCCAAAGAGGTATTCCATACTACAGCATGCCATGCCTGGGATGTAACTGGGAGCTGCCTGGAAGGGCACACTCTGCTCGGTTGGGCGCATTTTCAGCAGGTGGTATCGTATTTCCTGGGAGTTACCTTCTTTCGATTCTCCACCCCATCCCTCCGGGGGGCAGAGGGGGGGAGGGAAGAGAAACTGGCTGGCTTGCCCACAGGGGTTAAACCACGACAGGTACTAAAGACACAATGACATGTGGGTCAAGGGGACAAAGAAAGCATGTTCAAGGAGAACAGGAAGTAAGAATGTAGCAAGAAGTGGTAGCAGAGAAACATGTTTGCATATCTGGTTAAAAATAGTTGCTTGAGGAAAGACTCATGGTCAGTAATATAATTGGCTGAAAGGGCATGTGATCAGTAAGGTCATTGGCTGGAGAAGTGCATAATGTGCGCATGGAGAAGGAACATTGTTTCGTGACAGAGAAGGAACATTGTTTCGTGATGGAAAAGTACCAAAGAAGCTAACCACTACTAACTGCTAGAAAGAGTACTATAAAAGCCTGTAAACTCACTCAATAAGTGTCTCTGGTTGCATCACACCCAGAGTCCATGCCTCAATACACCACAGTGATACATCTTGTATATGAAGGAAATGGAAAGTGATTATTTAAATCACTTAGAAGAAGACAAAGTGTGAAATAAACATAGAAACAATTACCAGCTGCTGTTTTAAATGATTTGCTGAAGGGGGGTGTGTGGAGGATAAAATTAACTTTAATATGATCACCACCTATAACTGAACAATATTTATGCAGTGTCCATGGAACAGCATGCAATTCAGATGGCCAAACCACACTATCTGGAGCTCAGTTGCATAGAGAGAAGGGGTAAACAATTTTTATGGGATTCTTGGTTGAGTTGCTCTATTAATGTAACAGTAGGCTTTGGTTTTATTATAGTAAATAAGACTTCAAACACGTTAATTAATATGTTAAGAAGGGATTAAGAAAACATTAATAACTGACAAAGGGTTTGAAAAATTACAGTGACCCAGGAGTGTGCGCTGAGCTGTTAACTTTGGCGCACTCTTGCATTGTATACATATTGTGAAGGTGCTTGCTCAAAAAAAATATTAAAGGAGTGTGATCTAAGTGGAGTCTAGTACAGGAGAGACTGAAATCCATTTAGAAAGCAAGACAGAAATTCTGATTCTGGTATTACTTTGCAAGAAGTGCAAAGTATATACCTGTGTGGCAGGATGGGACTACAGTTCAGATGTTGACTGATATAACTAGCCAATGGGTTTCCGTTACTTCTATTTTCCTTTATGATTTCATTTTTTCTCATTAAATCTGTGTAAGTCATCACCGATTCATCAACATACCTTTTTGAAACTGTATCTTAGATATAACTGAAGTCAAAGGGCAGGGATCTCTCTCCATCAGAACACCATGAAAGCCACCTGTTGGTGAAACATTCCTCAGAATAGAAAGCCTCAGATAGACTCAGAAAGACTCAGGAAGTCTCTAAAGCTGCTTATATATTAGCAAAACATATGTTTACACCACATTTATATACAACATACATACATTACAACACTCAAAGAATGGAAGAACAGGTCTAGAGAGATGTTTTAGATTTTCTTGTGCCCCAACAATTCAAGACTCTTAAAGTAATTGATAGCTGCTGTGATGGAGTATGTGGTATAGATTAGTCTCTGTGCCACTGTGATGTCCGTAATTAGACCCACTGGCCTTGAATCAGTCAAAGAAGTGATCTTAAAAAAAAAAAAAAAAAAAATCACAATTACTCTTTTACAGTTCTTAATTTAGGCAGTATGGAAGCTCTTCAGACCTCTGCTTGTGCTTCTTTCCTACGGCACTACTAGTTCTCATGTGGGCTGCTGGATAAAACAGCTGCGGCAAACATCTTTGTTCAGCAGACCGCATAATAACAAAAAACATCTTTCTTTATCCTACAAACTTATTTTGCCTATCTGAACAGGCTTTGCCTGAATATTGCCTCTAAGATCACTAGAGATAAGAAATTGTTGATTTGGGTAATTCATGGACAGAGATGCACATCAAAGACTTAGTCTACAGTAGAACTTCTACAAATATCTGGGTGGGAAAATACAATTCTATTTTCTAGCTTTAGATGCCATCACAGTTGACCACTGCCAACACAAAGTATATAATCTCCTTGCTGCTACTGTAACAGGTGGCTGAAATCATTCTCTGTCATGCTCAGAAGCAATCATTCCTAAAATTGTCTTTGTAAAGACTTGTTAATTAGGAGTAGGAAAAAATACCAACCCAACAGTGATTTAGCTCTGTGGCTAAAATTAGAAAGCAGAGGCAATTATAGATTTGAAAAAGCTCTTATGAAGTTACTGTTTGTTTGCCCTAGGGGAACTGTAATAAATTATACCAAGTACATAATTATATGGCTGGTCTCTCTAGTAACAATTTTGCTGCCGAAGTCCTCAGAACAGCAAACCTTTCTTCAACACTTACTTCATTGCTTCTTGACTCCTCATCCGAATTTCCACACATTCAGATTTTAAATTCAGTGGGATGGCAAAAATTATTTTATTGGTCATTTGTACGAAACAATGGTATTTTTCAGTTATTCTGTGCTCACAATGTCCCTGCCTCAATGCTAATTCATTATTTTCTGAGTTTTGAATTTTCTTTCTGAGACAGAAATCAAATAAACAAAGACTGTTTTGCATACCATTAATAACTGATACATATATGTAACCTTATTTGTGCACCAGTGCACATTTGAAATAAGGTCCCTTTTGAGTGATTTAGAAGTGTTAATTATCAGTGTGTCCATACACATAGATTTTATTATCACTTGCATGAAAATGCTATCCAGCCTAATTTTAAATAATTTCTACTTTTATTTTGCATAAATTTATTGCTCTTCACACACTGTAGTGAAGTTTAAGTAAGGGTCTGCATCTTGACTACCATAATTACTGTGCATTATGATAACATCTCATGAAGACTAGTGGTGTGAAGCAGGTGATAGAGTTTCGCTCCTCAGTTCTCTGCTTTTAGGGCTCACAGACATTACCCAGTCAGAATCTGTTCCTAGCAGATATTTAATAACCAAGGACTCAATCCTGTTTCTGTAACCTGCTGTCTTTCCTTCAGATGAATATCGATGTCAAGGAATACACAATAAAAGCTATATATATTAACATAAAACTGATTTTTTATTCTCTCAGATTTGAAAAAGTTTTATATTTTGCTTTGCTTTATTCTATTTTATGAGGAGAAGGTTTCTTTCTCTTTTCAGGTTGCAAATAAAATGGATATTAAGATGTTTCTCTGCATCATTCTGGAGGGGAGAGCAAATGATTAATTCAAAGCATAATAACAATGGCTTATATTTCTGTACTAGCTTTCATCTTGAAGGATACCTATCTCAAAGCACTTCCGAACTTAAATAAATGAGGAATAATTAAAATTCAACATTGGTCATCCTATAGAAATTGTTGTACTATACCTTTAGTGCAACAACAGAACCATGGACACTGCAGCTACATAGGACAGAAAATGGTGTACTTTTAATTATACCACAAGAAAAAAAACATAAAATAAAGTTTAGCAGATTAATTTTCTGTAACTGAAATCTGGGCCTGTTTGAGGTAGAACACATTACCCAATCCATAGCATGCGGAAACACTATTCAATAGCTTAGAGGATATTTGAAAAAATATCTTAACCATTGGAAAGCATACTTTAAATTTTAAGAAAATGGATAAAAATTGCCCATGTTGGAACAATACCACTACATCTAGAGTCACCACTGTCTTGTGTGTGAAAAGTGATAACTCATCTTCCATATTGGCAAGCAGACAGAGATTTCTTTTTAAAAGTCATATGGCAAATCTCATTTACAACAGCATAAATAGTAGTTTTAATTGCATGTTAAAACACTGATTCTCATATAAATAGCATTAATACTGTTACTTGAATAAATCACACACACACATGTAACTTCACCACGCTTTTCTTTCCAAGCAGTGACAGATCAAATCCAGCATAGAATAAGATCTGGTAAGATCAAGTTTGCTAAGATGAAAGTTTCTTAAAGGTTTCTTGTCAGGAAAAATATACATGTAAAAATGTTAAATGTATATTCATACAATGAAACACACACAGGAGTTTCAGGAAGAATCATTAACCCGAGAAGAATACTTTAAAATGTCAGAAAATGCATAATGGTATATTGAGTGATCAAAGAATCATAGAAACATGGAATGATTTCAGTTTGAAGGAAGCTTTAAAGCTCATCCAGTTCCAACCGCCTGCCACGGGCAAGGACACCTTCTACTAGACCAGGTTGCTCCAAGCCCCGACCAACCTGGCCTCAAACACTGCCAGGGATAGGGCAACTGCAGCTTCTCTGGGCAACCTATGCCAGTGCCTCACCACCCTCCCAGGGAACAACTTCTTCCTAAGATCTCATCTAAATCTACACTTTTTCAGATCAAAGACATTCCACCTTAATGGTACATCATAGTGTGCGAACGGTCCATAATGTTAGCTGATCATCAGATCTCTTCATGATCCAGTAAGCCAAACAATAAGGTGGTCTGCAAAAGGTCAAAGAGAACAATTTTACCTCCAGAAAACAAAACAAACAAACAAACAAACTTGTTTATTCAAATTCTATTAGCTCTCAATGGAATAAGAAACAAAGCTTCCTATCAATATTCAACATGTTTACACTAAAAGGCACTTTCAGTGTGCACTGATTCAGAGTGTACTGATTAGCTTTACTAAGCCAACATCAGTCCTAAGAGACAGAAATACACCTACAACTCCAGAATAATGCTGACATCTCATGGGCTCCTTTCAGCTGATTCTAAGCCTCTAAAGCTTCTGTTAAATTCACCAGAATAGTTAACACAAGATATTTAGCACCTGGCTTTCTGGTTAGTTCACTATTATAGTAAGTATCTGATGCTCAGATGTGTTGGTTTAAGACACTGAAATCAATTATTTTTTCCAGGTAGTTAAAATAGTCTTAATTGCAAAGGTTATAATGCATGTCACATGGCTTGGTTTAGTACCTTTCTAAAGTATTCATCATTGTCATTATTTTTGTTATTTGTATTGACATTTTTTTTTGTTTCTTCTTGAAATTCCCCATTTGCAAAAGCAAAGTTGAAAAATACATATTTAAGTAATACTTTGGAATGTATGACATGCTTTGCCCAGACCTGATGGTAATTACCACTTTGTCATGCATTTCTAATAAACTAATTTGGTGGGAAGAATAAATCAGGGCTTCAGAATCACACAATACATGTTACATGAAATACTGTCTTTAAAAAGGGACATGCATTTATAGAGAAGTGAGGAAAAACAGCAATTAACCATCCTTTATTAATCATCCATTAATTATCATTCCAATTAAAGCAAGCATTAATGTTTAATTAAGGTTTGTAACATATCAGACATGTAGCTAACAACTGGTTTGGTTCAGTTTGAAGCTTAGGTCCTAATTCCACCAGCCCTGCCAAATTCTGACACTCATCAGAATGATGAATGATTCTGCTGATTGGTTGTTTTAATCCTTGTTTGGTGTTCAGTATTCCAGAAGGAGGCATTTTAATAAAGCAAGTTGCTTCTTGACAATAAATTTTGTGGAGACGGATTTTAAAAAAAAATAAATCTGAATCAATAAAGACTTACTTCAAAACTATTCTTGAACTGAAATACTGCAGCTTGCTGGGAGAAAAATACTTTTTCTCACACCTTAATTCAGTCACTACCCCAGAATCTGGAAAGAGATGTGTGTATTTGACTTTCTGTAAGAACTTGAAAACCTATTTGCTTCTTTGATTTGCTTCCAGTTGTCAGAAGAGTTGCAGAGAACAAAGGTTAATGCTCTTGAATGAGCTGTGGTAGCTCTGGTTTAGACAGCTCAAACTCTATAAATCTTTGTTATTAATAAAGAAAGATTAAAGGTAAGCTGATTACTGTGGCTGCAAATGAGATATACTTTTGTTTCAGCAAATCCTTAAAGGAGCACATATAAATCTCTGCCTCTGATGAAAAGTGAATATAACTAGTCACCTTATTTATCTCAAGAGTGGTTGAAGCTAGTGCTTAACTATAGTCATTTGTCTTGAGAAATATGGTATGTGCTAAGATTCAAAACATAATTCAGAGGTTTAATAATGCAGCAAGCACTGACTGATTCCTCTCTCTTCTATAAAATAATCCGAATATATCTGAAATTTTGTCTAACTGCTCCTTAGTCCCTCAGTCTGCAAAATTAGCACTGATATGTGTCATGCCTCCAGGCAAACATATTACACTCCATCAACATTCTTCACAAGAGTATAGATGAGTATAGATATCTGATGGATGCATCAAGCTGGCCACCCCTCTGAGTCCAGTGAAATTGTACAGAGGTTTTTAATTTGGCTTCTCTGGCTTTCACTAGGAAACTTTTGCATTGTGAAGTGCTTCACAAGGTTGTTTCCTTTTGCATGTAGTGAAAAGTAGGCTTATTTTTCAAGAATGTTAACACAAGAGCTTTCCTACATTTTACATAGTATTTCATTGAATTTTTAGACAGTTTACTACTTTTCTCATAAATCATCCCAGAAATTTGTTGTTCTGTAACATCTGTGCTAAATCTTTTCTTGTTCAGCATTTCAAAATTGTGTGATATGAAATGAAGAGTAAAAACAGGCTAGAAATGGTAAAAACTATTTCTCATATCACCTTTTCAACACCATTTTTACAATTACATTACCTTAAATTAAGTGGTTTCTGTGTGACATTTCACTTCTGAATATCGGCCATCCATGGTGGGAGCTACAAGGACAATATTTGTAATTTTTGTCTCATTGTTGGTTCATTTCTACCAGCAGGAACATTGTAAATGCAAAACACTTCCTTCCTTGACTGTCCCAATAGTTTCTGGATGCCTCTGAGAAAGAAGAACATTTGGGCTTCCTCAGTCGATTAATCTGCCAAGGAGCTTTTACCTTCTCCTGGTGAATGCTGTCAAGCAAAGGGGGAAAAGGAGCTGCCAGACCTGCCTTCCAAGTAGAGGAGGCAGACAAAAAAAGGTGAACAGCGATAGAGATGCCGTATGTGTTCCTTGCATTTCTGATTCACACGAAAGTCTGGAGACTGCAGGCCCCAGGGGAAAACACGGAATACCTCTCCACAGAGCATTCAGAACTTCTGTTGAAAAATTTCAGGAAGATGATAACACTCCTCATTTATATTTTGTAGTCCCAGTCTGTTAGAAGAGCTGTCCACAATAGCCATCTTCCAGAGCTTTGTGGTCCAAAAGTGGCCAGGGGGTAGGCTTCTTAGAGTGCTCTACAATGGATGAATATGTCATGCCTACATGATCTGTACTACATTCACTCCACAAATATTGCATAATCACATACTAAAACATACTTGAGATGTCTTTGCAGGTTGCATTTACAGGTGGTACATTTCAGAATTCAGGTAAATTTAAAATGCTCCATTCAATTTTATTTCTTTTTAAAGAAGAGACAAAAAAAAACCAACCCATCACTTCTGTTATATTCTTACTTCAACAACTTCTTTTGGATTTTTCTGTTGCTTATTAATGTTTCAGATTGGTTGCATGTTGCAGAATGACTCTAAGAGCAGGGCCATAGAGCCCTGGAGGACTGTGCAAGCAAGGCAGGGGGTGGTCCCCACAGGTAACCTGAAACTGGACATGGGAGGAGAATGTGGAGGAAGCTGTGTGGCTCTAACCAATACTGTTGTGCCTGGGAGGACTGGCTGAATACCACTCCTATATATATGTGAACTGCGTCACAAATAAAGTAGAAGTTTGCTTATCACCCATACTGGGTTGGCCTGTCTGCTTCTCCTCGCCGCTTACAAATGGCACCCGAACAGGGACGCAGACTACAGGGCCCCGGTTACTCGGGACCTGGATTACAGGGCCCCGGTTAGCGGGGACCCGGAACGATGAGTGAGCGGCGCCGGCGGCAGCGGCCGGGAAGCGCGGCCAATGCTGCTGCGGTGGCGTGATGGACCTGGGTGCTTGGACTAACCGAAAGGAGTCCGCCGCTGGGGTGAACCAGGCATTGCTGCGTCGGGAGGCCAATCCAGAGACCGAGGTTACAGGACGATCCAGAAGACGATCCGGAAAAGGCCGGCTATGAAAATGGACTGAGAGGTAGCCCTGGACTTATTAACAGTGCTTTTTATAAAAGTGGGGAATTGAGCCTGAGACTCTAAAGCAGCTAGCAGGTCTAGTGGCTGTAGGGAAGGCTAAGGGATTTTTTGTAGATCCTAATACAGTTTTTGAGGAGAGTGAGTGGTGAAAGTTTGGTGAAGAACTATTTGACTCAATGTTTAATGATGATAAAATGGCAGAGAAACTCGGTAAACCACGGAGAGAAGTAATAAACCGTATAAAAGGTTACAAGGCGGAAAAGAAAACTGCCGCGGTAGCAATGGAGAAACTAGGAACAGACGTCCCCGGTCGGTTGAAACCGGGGGAAGATTACAACTCGTTTCCCCCAACTTGCGGGAGCATAGGGTTCCCCCCCCCCTTCCTTTTCTCCCCCTCCATCAGAAGGTGCCGCAGAGGAGGTGTAACCCCCTGCTCCCCCACCACCCCAGTTCTGAAAGTAGGGACTTTGAAAAGGACAGAGAAAGTATATTAGAAGGCATACGCATGATAAATGTCGAGGAATCCGAAAGAAAGAGGGCGGTGCCTCGGCGCCGGATTGATTGCGATGCCATTTTGAAGCACGCAGTAGAAAATAGGGATCATGCGCTAGCGGGAGATTTAAAGGAACTGCGAGCCTCTCCAACCCACTATGCCCTAGAGTGGAAATTTTTAACTCCGTTACGGAGGAGCCAGGTCTGAAGATGGCTACATACCGAACGAGAGACATCTGATAAGAAAGACACAGCTGCGAGCAACGGAGACCCTGAGTTCGGCCCAGGATCAGCCCCCGAATCCCCTGAATCCGAGCCAGATTTATATCCTCTGCTTCCAGACTGACTCTTCGTCTCCCGGGGCAGTCTGCTCAGACTCACTGGCCCTGGAGACGCTCAGCTGTAACAGTGGTTAACCAAGGATGCGATCATTACTGGGGAATTTTCTGCAATGGGCATCTCTGCATATCCTGTGTTTACTACACAGCAGGGGGCTAAAGAGTGGGAAGCTCTTGATCTCAAAATAGTTAAGTAGGCCTGACAAACAGTGACCACGTATGCGTTAAAATACTCTTATACTCAAGCTGTATATGTTATGATTTTTTCTTGCAATTGACAGGGGGAGACCATATAGTTTCTCTGTGATACTCATGTACTAGAAGTTGGTAAATATCCAGGTTTCTATCAACCCTTGGAGACCTTTGTAGATACTGCTGGCCACTTCTTCCAGCACAGGCTGGCCACCTGTGTCGGAATGAGTGTGCATTTTGGTCAGTATAAAAGCCCAAGCCTCATACGATGTGGGGGAGGCAGAGCCTCTGCGGGGACACCCGCTAAGGTTGAGCCTGCCACCTCGCACTACAGTGATGCTTCTCGGAGCTGGTTTGCTGTTAGTCTCCACAGGGTCCTTGTGTCACGTTCTGTACGTGGAACTGTAGTGGGAGTAATGATGGTCTGGATTTTGTGCTTCAAATATTGTAGTTGTGTGGAGTGTTGCTTGTGGAATCCCATATGCGTGTGTGTGTGTGTGTGTGTGCTGAGAGCAGACGGTGTTCTGTGTATTTTTCTTGTTGTTGGGTTCATGTAAAAGCTTTCAACGGGTAGCTGTTTAACATTTCGGGCATGAAAGGGTTAACGTAAAGGTGTGGTTCCCGGCGGGTATTTATGGTTGCTGCTGAAGCAGGCAGGCTGCTATAGTTGCTGCCCAGCAGGACGGCTTTTGCAGGGATTAAAAAAAAAAAAAAAAAAGAGGGGGGGGGGGGGAGAGAGAGTAATGATCCTGCATTTAACCTGTCTAACCTGTCTACTTCTCAAGAACTGAAGAGCTGATAACCTGGGGGAGGGGGTATATTTGTGTCCTCCTGCCTACAGGTCCATGGCGACTGCCTGCAAAGTTTGTGAAGCCTTGCCATGAGCTGGACAGACGAATGGAAAAACCTGATGCCTCAGCTACAGGAGCTGACCATGAATACCCCAAGCAGAATGAGATAGAGGAAGAGAAAGAATGATTAACTGCAAAACATCACTTGGGGACAACTGAAAAATAACATCCTGAATATGTGTGCTTGTAAAGTAGCTATTATTAGAGGCTGTGATTTTGTGTATAAAACCACCTGTATTTACTAGCTAGCTGCTAATAAGAAACTGCACCTTGTATTGTATAGATTTGTCACTTGTAAAAGAGATGTTACAGTATGGAAATTTGCAGTAGCTGCTAGAAAATGCAGAAAGCAAAAGCTAGAAAGATTTTAATACAATGGTAGTGTTATAGAGCAAGTAATGGAACAAATTAAGAGGGTGGGAGAATTCCACTGGTAAGAAATTTCTTTGGCTAGTCCTTCACTGCCATCAGCATCTTCAACATGCTGCTGCACCCTGTTATAGTTACTCTGCTAATGTAAATTTGTGTGTGCCTTGCTGTAGTAGCGACTTGTTACTGGATGAAGCAGGTGAAACTGTGCATTGACAACAAGGTGCAAGGACTGAGGCTGACCAAATGCCTGCTACCACAATCAAGGGCAAGACTGGGTTGGCTTCTGTGTTTGCCACACAGAAAAGAAGAACCTTTAGCTCTGCTGTTGGCTGCAACCCAGCAGGCGTGGAGTGGTGGGGACACATGCCATGCCAGACCTTGATGTGAAGGATCAGAGAGCTATACAGCAGAAAAAAGGGCCAGGCAGCCTCTAGTTGGCATATGTTGGAGATATAATCTAGCCCAGATCCCCTGCTCAAGTAGGGTCACCCAAAACATATATAAAACATAAAGGGGGAAGATGTGGAGACAGTGTTCTCATGGGAGAATGCATAATTGGTACATAAACTTTGAATAATCCTGAAAGATACAGCAAGGCCATGAGAGGCCCGAAGAAGCTTAAGCAAGCAAGATAAGAGGCTGGAATTCACCAAGTTAATGAGAACTGTGGACTGTTGGCAAGCTTTCAAGGTTGAGTTCTCACACCTGTGTTTAACCAATTATATGTTAGTCACTAAGGGTCTTCAAAACATGTATCCAATCATAATATGCCAAATCACTGTAAGTGCTTCAGCCGGGGCCTTGGCTCAACTGAGCAGACTGGGTTGCTGAGTTGCTAAGCAGACAATTCTACATCGAAGGCAATTTCTGATTTGTTTTAATGTTGACTCTGTAAGACATGCCACACTGCAGAACCTTTTGTTGTTGGAACAGGGACATGGATGTTAAGAGTTTGATGGAATGTGTTGTATGAGTCTCTCTGATTATGCTAATTCGATGCACGCACAGCTGAGAACCCTGGCTCAGCTTACCCAGCAATAGTAAATGAGCAATATCCTAGGAATAACTAGATGGTTGTCTTCACGGGGCATTACAGGTTGAGTTAAACACTGCTGTTTGAAGTACTGCACTTATGTATCATTGTTAGGTTAATAGTAGCTATTAGACTTGCTTATAGTTGTGTGATAAAACAGGTGAACAGAATAACCCACAATGCCTTGCTCGCACAAAGAAAAAGGGGGGAATTGTTGCAGAATGACTCTAAGAGCAGGGCCATAGAGCCCTGGAGGCCTGTGCAAGCAAGGCAGGGGGTGGCCCCCACAGGTAACCGGAAACCAGACATGGGAGGAGAATGTGGAGGAAGCTGTGTGGGTCTAACCAATATTGTTGTGCCTAGGTGGACTGGCTGAATACCACTCCTATATATATGTGAGCTGCGTCACAAATAAAGTAGAAGTTTGCTTATCACCCATATTGGGTTGGCCTGTCTGTTTCTCCTCACCGCTTACAGTTGCACTATGGACTAGGAGGAAAACATCTGTCTGATTTTTTTAATGTTTCTTTCTTTAATGATTATGCTACATTCATCACCATTATAGTATATGTACATCCTCATCATCCAGGAGTGGTAAGTGAGAGAGTAACTCAGCTTTGTCAGTTGAACAAAACATCATATGTTATCCTATTGTAAACCTGAACATTATGAAATCGACTTCAATTTCTTTAAAGGCATGCAAAATACTAATAACTACCACAAAAGATGACTGGTTACTGATCTCAGAAATGCTGTATTTTCAGGACCAATTAGTCTGCTTTTTAACAGAACAGCAGACTTTGCTTCCTCACAGGGAGTAATTCATACTGCTCCTGAGGTGTCCTATAGTACAAGAGCTTGAGACAAATTGACAGGGAGCTCATTCCAGCGCGGTGATTCACTGCTAATGTGTATGGTCTTACAGGTGATGTTCACCTTGGGTGTAACAGTCTTGTATTGCAGGTGAAGACAATGAGAACAGCACTTATAGGAGTGAATGATATTCATATCTAAATGTAGACAAAGAGCTCACATCTGGATAAATACTGCTATTGTAGTTCAGATAAATTCATAGTATTCATAAATCACTCAAAAATGTCACAGATTCATGTAAGTTTATATAAGTTTATTATTTATTTATAGCATATTTCTGCAGATGCTTTATCTCTTGCTTAAGTAAAAATACAGAAATTTCCATCCACAGTCTTAAAGAACTGTCAAAATTAACTAACCTCTGTTAAAATAGATATGTATATCTATGGAAGTATATGTATATATTTCCTGTATCAATGGCAAGCAATTTCAGAAATAACCAGATTAAATTTTCAGGAAAGAGACATAAATATCAATTTTTTCTGTCTGCTAGACTGCTGTTCTGGCCCATGGAAAATGCCTTCTAATATTTAGGTCAGCATTTAGAAAATTCTGTTTACCTTTGAGGTTACGACAGCCATGGCAAGTTAATGATACTCAGTTGTGTCCGTAATGCATAAAGGGAACAGACATTCTTCTAACTAATTGGCTTTTATTAGTACTAAACAGACAAAAAAATTTACTATCACAAGAGATTTTGTTCCCACTTGTCATCATGTAACTTCTTCTCGGAGTGATATGTTTAGCACCTTTGCCAGTTTATCAAGTAATTTTTTCCCCCCTTTTCAATGTAAGAACAGGAAAGACTGCTTTGACTTCCTAGATGTTTTTTTTGAGGTGAATACATTAAAAATGCTACCCATTAAAACACACACATATTAATAGAGACTGCTCTGTAAACTGCAAAGCAGCTATTATTACATACTACAATTACATTCCTATTTAATTCATTTAGATCTTCCTCATTTTGCATAACAAGCATTTGTGGAGGTTAATGGGCATGAAAAGCAGGATAAAATATGCACAACAAATTGAGTGTGAAATAAAGTTAATTTAGTCAAACCCATTGTGCAGAACTCCTGGTTTAGGAATATTTGCAAAGGAGGGGAATCACCAGCTCTGCTTTAAAGTCATTGACTCTTTACATTGTGTCATAGCTCAGATTTCAGGCAGGATTGCATTTATTTAAATCCTAGTTTGAAGACATATCAATATATATATATGTATAGCGATCATCATAAAGCAGAGAAATACTTGAAGATGGATCAACAAAAGTAATAAGATTGCATGTGTTAATATTAGATATTAAAATTAAAGGGCCAGATTAGCTGGCATGATTTTTCTTGCTGTCCTTTTCTCAGCTGGATACTTGAGCATAACTGGTGTGCAGTATTTTTATAAAATCAGGTTAAAACTGTTTATACTGATTGAGATGGTCTTGCTCAGGCTTGCCTGTATGTTGGAAAAAACATTTCCTTCTATATGAAACTTGTTCCATGTCATTTTTCCCACTTAGAGTTCATCATGAATCATGACATAATAAAGATGCAGACACTGTGAGATGCTAAGATGCATAAAAAAGGAGTATCGAAATTCCTCTAACATGTCCCAGTAAATCTGTTATTGTTTGTGCATATGCAATATGCACAATTATACATTTATATATTATACAGTTATACAATTATATATTACACAATATATAATGCTTGCGGATTTGCAGTTGGTAATCAGGCAGAAATTATTTTGATTGCCTCACTTACTGGAGTTAGTTTATATGTCAGTATTCAAGACCTTTTTCAGCAGTTCATAAAACTCAGAAGAAATTCATGCCATAGTTGGCAGAAAATAAATTAATTTCATCCATTATTAAAGGATTGTTTATCAAGATGCTGCAGATGAATTAATCGCTTAATGTAGCCTGGCTTGATATCATAGTAGAATTAGTTCTCAGAATTAATCAGCTTAAGAAATGTTAGAGAAGAGAAATATCAGCTATTAACTTGCAATTAAAAATAAAAAATAAAAATTTGCTCATCTGATATAAGAAGAAGGAAAACAGCTACTTTCTACAAGTACAACCCTGTTGATTCCTATGTGTTCTGCATACATCAAACATCACTGATTTAAATACCATGCTAAAGATATAAGCAATCTGATTGTTTCTTAGGCTGCTATTATTCTGGTGTAGGCATCATGCTGCATCAACATCCTGCTTAATGTAATGTTCTTATTGTAATTGTGGGTGGTAATGTGTACAGGGTTTGGACTATACCACATGGCATCCTTTTTTGAAACACCTATGTTATTTTTTTTTGTAGAAAAGCAGTCTATCCAGAAAGATGTTAACTTGAAATGTTAGACTTCCATTAAACTTTAAGACAAACTACAACGTAGCAGTATCTGGTTTCCAGTCAGATTTTAAACTATGCCTTATAATATCTGTGGGAGATACAGGTTTGTGTGTCATGCTGCTTATGTACCTTCGAAAGATTTTACTAATGTACTTAGGAGCAGATTACTTCCTCATTCAGTGGTGTGCTAGGATGTAAGGAGCAGCTACATCAAATACATCATTGCAGGAAGGAAAAATCCTGTAAATAAATGTCTATAAAGATTTCCTTTTGTAGCTCACAGCTAAAGTTGGGGAGCCAGCTTACATGTTTACTCCTAGAATGAAATAACAGAAAATGTATTAATACCATTTTTCATTAGTTTGCTTCTCATAAGTTTCAGAACAGCTCATGTGTACAATTCCTTTGGTAATCCTACTCAGTGTTGGGTAAAAGAGTCCTGTGCAAATACCTCTCTATTAGGGCAGGCTTAGAATGACTAAAGTATTGCTTACATCAAACACCATAGGAAGATATTGAGTGTGACTTAATTTTCCATTGGGTGTGAGGACTAGGAATTCACTAAAACACATCAAAAGAAGGATTAGCAGGACCTTATCACATGTATTCTCAAGGAAAATACTTGGAGAGTGATGGACACCTCAGAAAACCTGGAAAGAACCAAACTGAGTTATTACATTTTCTCATTTTCTCCTGGCCACTGCCAGGTTGGCAGCTGGGGTTCCTGTGCTACCTGTTTGGAAACATCTGCTTTCTCACTGGTTGCTGGGATTTTTTTTTTTTATTTAATATGACCTCTCTATTGTTTTGGTCTTGTTTCATTATTTTGAATTCCACCTTGATTTTTTAGAGGAGATAAAACCAGATCTCTTCATTATTTCTTTAAATTTCTCAAGCTCAAGAAGACCTTTCTTCATTTTTACCTTCTGGTTTGGAGGCAAAACCTTCAAACTTTTCTTTTGCTAGTGTACTTTTAAGGGAAGAATAACCCTTCTCCTATGTTGAATTGTTTTCCTAGTAGAAAAGGGTGTAATACTATATGTTGTCAAAGATGATACCAAAGTTTTTTCTTAAGAAAACGTGATTATCTTATTTTGGAACCAAACAGATCCTGACATTATTTGGAATTCAGGTGGAGAATGTTGAAGCCACTTTGCAGTCCTGGTCTCCACTGCAGTATTTAAAATGCCTCTGAGATCTGGGTTTTTTTTACTATTCATACACTCACTGTAGGTTAAAAAAGAACTATAGCAAATTTTGTCACTCTCCCGATAGAATAACAGATTACTAGATCTTTCCTGTTTATGTTTTCTTGAACATACTGTACTTTCATTTTCTTCGACCAGATGTGGCAATTACAGAGACATGGTGGGACAGCTCACATGACTGGAATCTAGTCATGGAGGGCTATGTCCTTTTCAGGAAAGACAGGCTAGCCAGGCGGGGTGGTGGGGTTGCTGTTTATGTGTGAGAGCAGCTACAATGCACTGAGTTCTGTCCAGGGACAGATGACGAGCAAGTTGAGTCTGTGGGTGAGAATTAAGGGGCAGGCTGGCAGGGGAGATACTGTTGTGGGTGTCTGTTACAGGCCACCAGATCAGGGTGAGGAAGTTGACGAGGCCTTCTACAGGCAGCTGAGAGTGGCCTTACAGTCACAGGCCGTGGTCGTCGTGGGGGATTTTAACTTCCCTGGTGTTTGCTGGAAGGACCACTCAGCAACCCAGCCACAGTCCAGGAGGTTCCTCCAGTGTATGGATGATAACTTCCTCCTGCAAATGGTGGATGAGCCAACCAGGAGAGGAGCGCTGCTGGATCTCATCCTCACTAACAAGGAGGATCTGGTCAAAGCAGTAAAGGTTGAGGGCTGCCTTGGTTGCAACGACCGCAAGATGGTGGAATTCAGAATCTTGTGTGGTAGGACCAGTAGAATAGCAAGTAGAATTGCAACCCTGGACTTTAGCAGGGCAAACTTTGGCTTTTTCAAGCAATTGCTAGGGGAAATCCCATGGGCAAGGCTGCTTGAAGGTAAAGGGGCCCAAGATAGTTGTTTGGCATTCCAGGATTGCTTTTCCCGAGCTCAAGATCAGTGCATCCCAACACGTAGGAAGTCAAGGAAGAGGGCCAGGAGACCTGTGCGACTAAATAGGGAACTGCTGGGTATGCCCAAGTGGAAGAAGAGAGTTTACAGGTCATGGAAGGAGGGGCTGGCCACTTGGGAGGAATGTAAGGCTGCTGCTAGAGGATGTAGGAAGGCAGCTAGGATGACTAAGGCCTCCTTAGAATTAAACCTGGCGAGAAGGGTCAAGGACAGCAGAAAGAGCTTTCTCAAATACATGGCAGATAAAACTAACACCAGAGGCAATATAGGCCCACTGATGAATGGGATGGGTGCCCTGGTGACAGAAGATAGAGATGGCAGAGTTACTGAATGCCTTCTTTGTCTCTGTCTACTCAGCTGGAAGCAGTCCTGAAGAGCCCTGTACCCCTGAGACCTTAGATGAAGTCAGGTCAATGGAGCAGTTTGCCTTAGTCGATGAGGAATGGGTTAGAGACCAGTTGAGCAATCTGGACATCCATAAATCCATGGGTCCAGATGGGATGCACCCGCGGGTGCTGAGGGAACTGGCGGAAGTCATTGCTAGACCACTCTCCATCATCTTTACCAAGTCTTGGGAAACGGGAGAGGTGCCTGAGGACTGGAGGAAAGCAAATGTCACTCCAGTCTTCAAAAAGGGCAAGAAGGAGGACCCGGGTAACTATAGACCGGTCAGCCTCACCTCCATGCCTGGGAAGGTGATGGAACACCTTATCCTTGGCGCCATCTTAAGGCATATCAAGGATAAGAGGGTTATGAGGGGCAGTCAACATGGCTTCACCAAGGGGAAATCATGCTTGACCAATCTCTTAGCCTTTTATGAGGAAATAACATGGTGGATGGATGATGGCAGAGCCGTGGATGTGGTCTACCTTGACTTCAGCAAAGCATTTGACACAGTCTCCCACAGCATCCTCACAGCTAAATTGAAGAAGTGTGGTCTGGATGATCAGGTAGTGAGGTGGACTGTGAACTGGCTGAAGGAGAGAAGCCAGAGAGTTGTAGTCTATGGGGCGGAGTCTAGTTGGAGGCCTGTATCTAGTGGAGTGCCTCAAGGGTCAGTACTGGGTCCAGTATTATTTAATATATTCATCAATGATTTAGATGAGGGAATTGAGTGTACAGCAAGTTTGCTGATGACACTAATCTGGGAGGAATGGCTGACACGCCAGAAGGCTGTGCTGCCATCCAGCGAGACCTGGACAGGCTGGAGAGTTGGGCAGGGAATAACTTGATGAAATATAACAAGGGAAAGTGTAGAGTCCTGCATCTGGGCAGGAACAACCCCAGGTTCCAGTATAGGTTGGGGAACGACCTGTTAGAGAGCAGGGTAGGGGAGAGGGACCTGGGTGTCCTAGTGGATGACAGGATGACCATGAGCCAACACTGTGCCCTTGTGGCCAAGAAGGCCAATGGCATCCTGGGGTGTATTAGAAGGGGGTGGTTAGTAGGTCGAGAGAGGTCCTCCTTCCCCTCTACTCTGCCCTGGTGAGACCGCATCTGGAATATTGTGTCCAGTTCTGGGCCCCTCAGTTCAAGAAGGACAGGGAGCTGCTGGAGAGAGTCCAGTGCAGGGCAACTAAGATGATTAAGGGAGTGGAGCATCTCCCTTATGAGGAAAGACTGAGGGAGCTGGGTCTCTATAGTTTAGAGAAGAGGAGACTGAGGGGTGACCTTATTAGTGTATATAAATATATAAAGGGGGAGTGTCACGAGGATGGAGCCAGGCTCTACTCAGTGGCAAGCAATGATAGGACAAGGGGTAATGGGTACAAACTGGAACACAAGAGGTTCCACTTAAACTTGAGAAGAAACTTCATCTCGGTGAGGGTGACAGAACACTGGAACAGGCTGCCCAGGGAGGTTGTGGAGTCTCCTTCTCTGGACATATTCAAAACCTGCCTGGACACATTCCTGTGTAACATTATCTAGGTGTTCCTGCTCCGGCAGGGGGATTAGACTAGGTGATCTTTTAAGCTCCCTTCCAATCTCTAGCATACTGTGATACTATGATACTGCGATGTTGTGTCACCAGCCCTGCGAAGAGCGGCTATATGCAGCTGCAGCATCCACATCCTGCAGAGCCTTAGATACGTCATCTAACAAAATGTGTTACTTCAGAGTATGCAATTAGGGCAAGAGATGAGGGAATTGATATTTAAGCAAAACACAGCAGAAAGGAAGGATTGATATTGCAAAAAAAGAGCAATGTATAAAAACATAAACATGTGCAAAGGAGTTACTTGTTGAAGTGACTGTGAACACATGGGAAAGGCTTTCCAAACCATTTATTCTTCCTGTGATATGTAGCTGTCTTGACTTACTCAGCTTACTCCTGTTAGAAAAATTTCAAGAGGACATCAAAGAATATATGAAGCACAGATGATGTTACAATAATTAGAGGAAATTTAAAGAAATGAAGTCCAGGAAATTATACAAAATCCTCCATTTGTAGTTAATTATTTGAATGTAGGCTCCACAGCGGCCTTGCAGGAAATGAGTGCTTGCTTTAAGAGCTTTTCCTAGTTTTGACCAAGCAGATGAACAAAAGCAGCAGAAAGCTTGGACCAATGCCCATCACATAAGCCTTTATCCCCTATTGCCAGGGCTTTTGCTGTATCTAAGACTGAACAGGTTAAAAGCAAAAATTAGTATTTTTCATTAATCCAGTATAGGCTCACTGTGTACTGTGTACTCACAATCCATGAGAAGGCTTTGAATGTTCACATCCTTTTCTGTTTACAGCTATAGTTCTTGGGAGCGGGCAGGCCTCTTACTATGAGAACCCAGGTTTTGAATGCACATTGATTCATGTTTAGCAATAAACTTCGCGATTAGCACAACAGTGTAGAGGAAGCATCTATTATTAAGACTTCAGAACTTCATTATGATAACCTTAATGATGAATTCTGCTATCTCAGTATGATTACCCACTTACAAATAGCCACAGTCCAGAAGATAATGTATTCTTTTGATATTGGGCAATGGTCTTCAGTGTTGTGTATGGACTGCTGGAGCAGACATCAAGACAAAGCAGCAGAAGGTAGTAATTTTCATAGAATCATAGAACGGTTTGGGTTGGGAGAAACCTTAAAGCTCATACAGTTCTAGTCCCCCCCTGCCACAGGCAGGGATACCTTCCACACATAGACTAGATTGCTCCAAGCCCCATCCAACCTGGCCTTGAGCCCTGCCAGGGATGGGGCAGCCACAGCTTCTCTGAGTAACCTGTTTCAGTGTCTTTTCATACAAATGTTTTGTACCTCTCAAATTCCTGCCAAGAGAATCATTTCAGTCAAAGCAGACTGGACAATGTGCAGCTGTAACTGCCTGCTGGGACACAATGATTTAGGAACCTTGACCTGGCCTCTCCCAAAAAGCTGAGCCTTTGGCCCTCAGGGATCTCACTAGCAGGGGGAGCACCATGTCTGTATCAATACAGGCTCTACCAGCAGACCATGGGATGTTCACACTATAGAGGAACATTTTTCAGAGGATACTGTTAGTCACCAGGGAGGCCTATATGAGGTAGGAAGTGGCCCTGAATTTGGCTTTAGTGAGCTGAAGTGCAAAAGCCATAAGCAAATTAAGGCCAGCAGCAAAAACACGAGTCAGTCCAGAGGAGCTGAGCATAAACACAGCTACCAAAAACAGCACAGCCAGCTAGAGCTACTAAGACAGCCTGCTGAAAGAACTTGTAAGGTCAGCTCTTCACAACTCATGCTAATGTCTTAGCCTAATGTAACTTCAAGCCAGACCTATTCAGTCTGAGTGTATTAGTAGTCACTGTGCTTTCAGTGATTTTTAATTATCCTGCAGTATGTTTACTCAAAGACACTGAAACTGAACAGCAGAAAAAAAATTATACCAAATATTTGAGCTCAGCTATCTTCTATTTCTTTCTGGTTTTAGAAATATGCCTTCAGGGGGTTCAGTTCATGGAAATTTGAAGGGAAAAGGGGTCCTGGTGAGAGTATGACACCTAATCTGTCTAATTGGTTGCTCTTCCTGTACAGCGATTCACTGTCACAAGCTATAGCTTGGATGATCCTGAGTCAGGGGTTTTCTAGTATTTCTTATGGAAGATTACTCTACAGGTTCATATAACTGTTCTCAGAAGGTCTTTAGCAAAGACTATGTTTTTTTCTTAATTGCAATTTATTACCTCTATTCGCCTATTTTTCACTATGCTAAATATTCTTCCACTTAGGTGTTAACAAGTTGGATTTTAACATCACCCACAGCATTTTCTTTGTGTGTGGTTACAGACCACTGCCTGCTTCACCATGTTGGCTTTTATAACCTTCCCTTAACTCCTTTAGTCTGCCTACATCTATAGCATAAAACATACAGAAAATGAATACAGTATTGGAGCTACAGTAAGTAGGTTTTACTGTGGACAGAGAACAGATTCTAATGCTGAGCTGTGGCATGGTTTCCTTCCTAGTCAGTTTGTTTCCCTCTCTTCCTCTAATTATGCATGTCATGTTTGCAGTCCACTGTGAGATACATGTATATTGTAAAAACCAACCATTCCAAAATAATTTCCCCATGTAACCACAGGTGCGAGATCATATTACCAACACAAGGGTTTTAATATAGTAATACTTTTTTGGTTTTGTCCTGTTCTCAAAACATGCTTTGTAATAATCGTTTTCCATTCCAAATTATCCTGCTATGCACACTAATTAATTGACTGCTTCATTTCTTCTTTCATGAGAGACTTTACTTTGGCTTAAGGGACTGACTGCTCTGTTTGCTGTAAAATACTTCTGGAAACTTTGTGAATTTCATATTTAAGATATAAGTTTCAGGTGAGTATTAAGAATTGATTGTTATGATAAAATAAAAATAGAAATCATAGAAAGGAGGATATATTTGGTTTACAATGAATGCATCTCTATTTTAAACACTTTCAAATTGTGTAAAGATAGGACTGTTAATTAATGACTTTAGCACCTACTCAAGCTGACTGGTTGTGAGTGGGAGACTCATACAGCAGAGCAGTGCAAAAGCTTTTCTTGTTCTGAATTGCTAGTGTCAGAGAAACTAGGATCTCTGATAGAAAAGATTGGAAATAAACTAGGCTAATCACTTGGGCTATTCAGTTGATGAGGATTTTCAAGGTTACATTAAATATATTTAACAAAAATATTAATGATGTGAATATTTTAGGCAGCATGATAATAAGTGGTATCAAATTAATCAATGAAAATTCAAAATTAATGAAACAATTAATTAATTAGAGGGGTCGGTTTCTATAGCATGATATGAAGGTAATTCTTAGTTTGTAGTGAATTTGATACCCATTTAAATCCATTGCCTTTAGAACATTACAGGTATTTCAGCCAAATTTAAGTAAAGCTTCTTCTTGCTATTACAGAAATAATAAGTTTTTTAATAGATTTTAAAATTTGTATTTTACTGGTGTCTAACCTAGCTCTATAAGGTGAAAGACCCCTGTGAAAAAACAGTACATGGCAAAACTGCACTGCCAAATACTGTAATGACTAAACAGAATTTGTGGGTAAATTTCATGAACAAATAAGATTTACCTGAGATGGTCAAAGTAACACTTTCACTCTTCATTAGAGTGCTTTTGTAAGTCTTGGATTCTGGTTTTATGTCTCAGCTGGAAACAGCATCAGTGCCTGTTGCAGGGTAAGGTTTTCATTCAGTGCTCATTCTGAAAAAAGAATTACTCTTATCACCGAATCACAGAATCCTAAGGGTTTGAAGGGACCTCAAAAGATTATCTAGTCCAACCCGCCTGCAAGAGCAGGGTAACCTAGAGTACATTACACAGGAACTTGTCCAGGTGGGCCTTGAATATCTCCAATGTAGGAGACTCCACAACCCCCCTGGGCAACCTGTCCCAGTGATCTGTCACTCTCACAGTAAAGAAATTTTTCCTGATGTTCACATGGAACCTCCTATGCTCCAGTTTACACCCATTGCCCCTTGTCCTATCACTGGACATCACTGAAAAAAAACTAGCTCCATCATCCTGACACTCACCCTTTACATATTTGTCAACATTGATGAGGTCACCCCTCAGTCTCCTCTTCTCCAAGCTAAAGAGTCCCAGCTCCCTCAGCCTCTCCTCATAAGAGAGATGTTCCATTCCCTTAATCATCTTTGTAGCTCTGCGCTGGACTCTTTCAAGCAATTCCCTGTCCTTCTTGAACTGTGGGGCCCAGAACTGGACACAACATTCCAGATGCAGCCTCACCAAGGCAGAGTAGAGGGGGAGGAGAACCTCTCTTGACCTACTAACCACACCCTTTCTAATGCACCCTAGGATGCCATTGGCCTTCTTGGCCACAAGGGCACATTGCTGGCTCATGGTCATCCTCCTATCCACCAGGACCCCCAGGTCCCTTTCCCCTTCACTACTGTCCAGCAGCTCAGCCCCCAACCTGTACTGGTACATGGGGTTGTTCTTCCCCAGATGCAAGACTCTACACTTGCCCTTGTTGAATTTCATCAAGTTCCTCTCTGCCCAACTCACCAGCCTGTCCAGGTCTTGCTGAATGGCAACACAGCCCTCTGGTGTGTCAGCCACTCGTCCCAGTTTAGTATCATCAGCAAACTTGCTGAGGGTACCTTCAGTTCCCTCATCCAGGTCATTGATGAAAACAGCACTGGTCCTAGCACCGACCCCTGAGGGACTTCACTAGTCACAGACCTCCAGCTAGATTCTGCCCCATTGACCACAATTCTCTGCCTTCTTCCTTCCAACCAGTTCTTGATCCACCTCACTACCTGATCATCAAGCCCACACTTCCTTAGCTTATCTATGAGGATGCTGTGGGAGACAGTATCAAATGCCTTACTGAAATCAAGAAAAAACACATCTACCGCTCTACCATCATCCATCCACCTAGTTACTTGCTCATAGAAGGCGAAGAGATTGGTCAAACATGACTTCCCCTTGGTAAAGCCATGTTGGCTGCTCTTAATGACCCCCTCATCCTTGATATGTCTAGAGATGGTGTCAAGAATAAGTTGTTCGATCACCTTTCCAGTGATAGAGGTAAGGCTGACCAGTCTATAACAGTGCTTAATCAACCACAACATTTCTCAAGAATGATTTGGGTAGTCTTGGTTGTCTCCCATGCAAGCAGGAACAATAACTGATGAAACTGAGTGTATCACTGGAGAGAGCACGGTAAGTGTAAAAGGGAGGAGGATTCTTAATTTGAAGTTTCACTGTAGTTATCAAAAACAAAACAAAACATCTTAAGTTGTTCCAATTGTTTTCAAAATGAATTTGTATTCTGGAATTCTTTTTTCTTTAGCCACCTATTCTGTTGGGCTCACAGCCATGCTCTTGTTGTCACAGATAACACCAGGGTCACATGAAACTGCCCCATATAAATCCTAAACTTAACCTCTGTTGGATCTTCTGCCCTACAAAGACCAGCAGTGTATGCTGTTTCGAGCCTGCAATTATTGCACTGCTCACATCAATTTATTGTATTCCCTCCAATCCGTGTGTTGTTAGTCAGTGGATCTGAATTACATACAATGACTTCCACAGAAAAGTCATGCCCCCATTTCATACAATATTCTGACAATTTTCTGTTCAGTTTGTCCTTCCTAATTCCCTTGCTGGAGCTCATTTACCTTAATTCAATTGGGCATTAGATCTCTCTGTAGCAGGCCACCACCAGCGGACAAAATGCCCTGCGGCAATGCTGTGGTTTAAGCTCAGCCAGTAACTCAGTACCACACAGCCATAAGCTCACTATCCCCCCTTTACTCCCCCCCAATCCCGGAGGGATGGGGAGGAGAATCGAAAGAATGTGACTCCCACGTGTTGAGATAAAAACAGTCCACTAACTAAGATATGACACAAAACCACTACTCCTAAGACCAATAATAGTAACGATAAAGGAAATAACAAGGGAAGAGAATACAACTGTTCACCATCCACAGAGAGATACTCAGCCCGACCAAGCAGTGATCTAGCCCTTCCGGGTAACTGTCTCCAGTTCTACATCCTGGGCATGACATGCTGTGATATGGAATACCTCTTTGGTTAGTTTGGGTCAGGTGTCCTGTCTCTGCTTCCTCCCGGCTTCCCCTCCTCCCTGGCAGAGCATGAGACTCAGAAAGTCCTTGGTCAGACTAAAGATTACTAAGCAACAACTAAAAACATTGGTGTTACCAGTGCTGTTCCCAAGCCGAGAGTCAAAACCACAGCACTGCACCAGTTACTAAGAAAGAGAAAAATGACTGCTACTGCTGAACCCAGGACACAAGGGTGAGCTTTCTCATTGATTAATATAATACTCAGCCTAACTTTTATCTGTGAACATTCTTTTATCAGTTTTATACTCTCCAACAGATTAGATGGCTTGTGTCAGATCAAGAGGGGCCAGACTTATTTTTCAATCTGCTCAAACTGGAAGGTTAAGAAATCTGCAATATGATTTTGCATTTAGCTGGGTTAGATTTTAAAAAACATTGATGAGAAATTAATTTTCTTTAAGGGAATCTGATAATTTTGAAAAATGTCGGAAACAACAGAAAGGGAAAATAAGCTTTACCTAATTAATTTACCTAAAATTAATACAGTTTAGTTGATGACATTGTAAGTTCTATTCTATTCCAGAATCCTGTTTTCTTTTGGAGAGACTGATTTATGAACAAAGTTTAGTTCTGTTTTAAAAGCATCGTATGCTGCCCATGACTGTATATTCAGGAAAAACACCACAGAGACACTGAAAGAACGGTGGTGTTGGTGCATTTTATGATAAAATATAACTTTCTGCTGGAAAATATGCTGGTGCAATGCATTCATATCACATTTATAACACAACAGCCATCAAACAAATATTCTTACTATCTTGAAATGCTACTTTTTCAACACAAAAATATACCCTCCTGTGAACACTAATTTAGGAAAGATTTTGCCAGAAATTTTTTTCTAATCATATGGATTTTCCCTTACTATCCTTCACCTGCTTACAAACTCTCAGTCATTGAGATGACACAAAAATAACAGGAAAGGATTTGGAACCAGAAAAACAAAAAATCAAAAATTACAATTTTTTATTATAATAAAGAATTTAACAGAATGAAAGAAGCAAAATAAGGCCTAAGTTGCCTACCTGCCATATAAGACACAAATAGTATTCGAAAGATCACAAGCTTGTGCTGCCTCCTGGTTTGTGTTAGCAAGAGCTTTCATTCTGTTTGAAGGTGCTCAATACAGAAATCAGTCATTGCAGACAATTCATGACCAGAAACAGGGATTCAATGGATTTCTAAAATTACTTTGTCCAAGTAGACTGATTAGTTTGATGGTTAATAAGTATGGGATAACCAAAGGAGCAGCAGTAGGTATGTATTCTCTATGTATTCTCTTTTGTATTTCTCCAAGAGGCTGAGATCCAACATTTACTCCAAAATCAAATTAAACAATTTAAAAATTACCTTTAAGCATTTGTCATTTAAATGCTTAAACATTTCATAATACAAACTATCCATATCTGGTGGAGGAAATCCTGAAACCCTGGTTATACCTCTTCAGTTTTATTAACTCTGACTCTAATGCAATATAACTAATTTCCAACACAATTTTGTAGAACAGAATTAAATATTTTTTTAAAATCAATTCTTATGCTGCAAAAAAATCAGGTCCAGGTTTGCCACCACTGCTATTATTAGCAAAGCCTATCTATATTCCATTATCTCAGATCACTTTTAATTAATATAGACACTGCAAGATAAAACCCATTACAGCTGAAACTTTCTATCTTATCCCATGTCTTGTATGAAGTATTTTTGTTGATAATGTGTCTGACATTGCATCATTAAATTCACAGTTTTGCCTTACGTGGATAGGGGCTTTGCTTTTGTGATCTGTATCTGCTCATTATGAGAAACTTGTCATATTCTTAAAATCTTTTGCTGATTGCATATCATTACTGGGATTCAAGGGAATGACTGAAAAGTTTTCAATGCCAGATCTGATACAGTGGACCTTCTTACAGGATGACAAAGACACATATGGTACGATTAATATCACCTAATTTTAGCTGTGCTTAATCACTGAAAAGTGCTTCCATAGGGTTAACCCTACTCAAACTAAACAAATCCTTAAAATGAAGAGATATAGTTGGGCATAACTGCCTTTTCTGTTGACTAAAAAGAAAATGTTGGAGATAATATATTACTCTGCCTAGACAAATACTAAGAACATTAAATCTTAGAGTGAGGAACTACCCACCAACTAAAGAAAATAACAGAAGTGTAAATCTAACACCAGTTCTGTGGCTATGATTACACTTTGTCATCATGAGCAATTAATTTTGTTCTTCGTACTTGTTAAAATATTAAGCAGTTAGAAATATTAATTGATAAATTAAAATGACAAACATCCATGTTCATTTGAATTAAGAAAAAAATGCCTACACAAAAAAACATTTTACTGTTACTCTGTGTGAGAATAACCCAGAATATGCCTCTACTTTGAAAACAAAGATGGCATTGATGACCCTGATTCAAAATGGTGTTTTGGAGTTTTCTGAGCTTTGAAGAAAAAGGGATTTCATATGAGAAGGGGCTTCATATTGCAGATACAGAAGACATTTTCTGCTGCTATTATTTATATTGCAGTGATCATTTACATGTCACTTTACTGTGATATTAAGGAATACTATTCAGACCATTGAATACAATTCTATTTTTTTTCCACTTAGAGTTTAAAGTGTTTCCAGAGTTAATTATTATCCCACAGAATACTCTCACTGGGGTGTGGGTTTATTATATTGAAATACAGATCACTCCCTTAAATCTTACAAGAAGTAAAATGATAAATGTCCTCACCAACATTAAATAATAAAAGATGCAAAAGTATATAGCTATGAGTGATAAAAAGCTGTATATCATTCCTCCTAAAATTTTCTATGCTGCATTATGAAAGGAAGAGTTTTAATTTAATTAACCAATCAATAGAAAAAATTAGTCAGACCAGAGCATGAGCATGACCAGAACTGAAATACAAAGCAAAACTGCATTTCAATGAAGATTGAAGCAGAGAACTATATTAGCTGTTAGTTTCAAGGAATAACTAAATTAATAACTTTCTTTCAGAAAGATGGTAATAAAAGCCTTCAAACACATCACCTGCTTGTGCTTCCAAACATAGATCAAGAGTAAGGTTTAAATTATTACTAAAGCAGGGAGTAAAGAAGGTCCAGAGAGTGAATTGTCAGCATTACATGCAGTTCTTTCATCTTCACATTAAAATTTTATTGCATTTACAAGTCATGTGGTTTGAAAATATGCTTTCTTGGCTAATTAATCTTTATTTATGCTAGCAGGGTTAAGCTCAATGTCCAGTGACTCGATGAAAATTAATTAACTTAATAATTTTGTCAGGATGGAATTTGGAGACAAGTTAAGTGCCATATTAATAATAGGCTGACACTGCTGCTGAGATTGTAACTGGAACCCATACTGCTGCTCTTGTAGGAGAACATTGGAGATACCTCCTTTTCATCCCAGCTCTTCCCACAGCCCCTGTGGGGGCCAGATGAGGATGCAGGTGCAGTAGGAGCTGTGGAACACAGCTCTGAGTGCTCTGTACACTTGTCCTCCTCTAGTGCCTGTGGAGGACAGACCCAAGGAGAAGGACCACCCTTCTACAGAGACTCAAATCTCCTTGCAGATGCCAGATTTGTCTGTGGCATGAGAAACCATGACCTAGCTGTGCACACTTGAAGCCCAATTACTCCCCATGTGCTGAGCTGTGTCCCCAGCAGTGTGACTAACAGGTCAAGGGAGGGGATTCTGGCCCTCTACTGCACTCTGGGGAGGCCCCCGCTACAATACTGTGTCCAGCTCTGGGGCAACAGCACAAGAGGGACGCGGAGCTGGCCACGGAGATGCTGCAAGGGCTGGAGCAGCTCTGCTTTAGAGACAGGCTGAGAGAGCTAGGCTTGTTCAGCCTGGAGAAGAGAAGGTTCTGGGGAGACCTTAGAGCAGCTTCCAGTGCTGAAAGGAGGCCACAAGACATCTGGAGAAGGACTTCTGACAAGGGCCTGTAGGGACAGGACAAGCAGGAATGGCTTTAACCTGACAAGATGGAGATTGAGGTGAGATCTTAGGCAGTCGTTCTTCCCTGTGAGTGTGGTGAGGTGCTGGCAAAGGGTGCCCAGAGAAGCTGTGCCTGCCCCATTGCTGTCAGTGCTCAAGGCTAGGTTGGATAGGGCTTGGAACAACCTGGTGTCTGTGGCCATATCAGAGAGCTGGAATTAGATGAGTTTTAAGATTCCTTCCGAAGCAAACTCATCTGTAATTCTATGATCTCTGCTTCCTCATTTCCCGAGCTCTGACATGGCAAGTCACTGTTTCTAGTGCTCTTACCACACTGAAGACTACCTTGATCTAGTAGATTAAACTGGATTTTAGAGAGTATGTGTGTGTTTAAGTATTTTGCTGAAATAGGGCTTAAATATCACTATTTGTTCCTGCGGGTATGTTACTGTGTTTCTTGGCTGAATTAGTTGTCATTTGTACTGCACCATCAGCGCCTAATAGAAAACAAATGTTTCATTCCTATTTGAACACTTACTTAACCTCTTCCATTACTCTAAATTTGAATGTTACAATAAAACAAAGGAAAAAAAAAGAGAGGTAGATGACATCTCGGGGCTAACAATTCTACAGCAGTAAATATAGATTAGAGCTCTTGACACATTGATCCATGGACTAGCATCACTGAGTCACTCCTCCCAGCCGGTCCCTTGGAAAAGGCTTTCTGCTGTCCTGAGATGAAAACAAATTGCTTTCTAGAACTGGACTCCTCTAACTCCCTATGAAGTGAGGCTGCCCAGCGTGTTCCTAAATGAGCTGGGAACACATGTAGTTCAAAAAAAGCTCAGGTTTGACCTCTGTCAATCCTGTAGCAGTTTACCACTGAACAGTTTTTAAAACAAAGCTTTTAAAGTTTATGCTAGCTAACCCTTCGTGCCGCACATTGAGAGAACTCTTGTGGTTTAAGCTGAGCCAGTAACTCAGAAACCACACAGCCATTAGCTCACTCTCCCCACTTCCTCCCCCTTACTCCTGGAGGAATGGGGAGGAGAATCGAAAGAATGTGACTCCCACGGGTTGAGATAAGAACAGTCCACTAACTAAGGTATAACACAAACCACTACTGCTACCACCAATAATAATAATGATAAGGGAAATAACAAGGGAAGAGAATACAACCGCTCACCACCCACCAACTGATACCTAGCCCGACCAAGCAGTGATCTAGCCCTTCCGGGTAACTACGTCCAGTTCTACATCCTGGGCACGATGTGCTGAGGTATGGAATACCTCTTTGGTTAGTTTGGGTCAGGTGTTCTGTCTCTGCTTCTTCCCGGCTTCCCCTCCTCCCTGGCAGAGCATGAGACTCAGAAAGTCCTTGGTCAGAGTAAACATTACTAAACAACAACTTAAAACATCAGTATTATCAGTGTTGTTCCCAAGCTGAAAGTCAAAACCACAGCACTGCACCAGCTACTAAGAAGGAGAAAAATGACTGCTACTGCTGAACCCAGGACGGGCAATTACCAGTAGTTATACAAAGAAATTAATAAAGACTCAATTATGGAGCATTTTAAATGCAGGCTGCCTCTGCTAAGATGTCACCCCCGCTGCAAGCACTGTGCTCTGAGACTGAAGAGTGGGTCTCTAATACGAATTAGATTTCAGCAAGATCAACCACAAGCCCTTTTTTTCCTTTCAAACCAGCCCCCATGAAAATTTTTGGTCTCCTCACCCTCCACTCCCATTTAGTTTGATTCCTTTTAAATACCTGTCTTAGACATTTTCTGTAGATTACTCTGCATTTTTCCTTCCATTCCCAAGATATCTTCTCTGAGCAGGAAGGGCATATTCTTCTCAACTGAGATGTAGGACTCAAGAGATTTGTCTATGGTTGTATTTTTGTTCACAGTTCTGGTCTTGGTCACTGACTAAATGTTTAATGTCAAATTCAAAACTTTTCTTTCAAATGGACTTACTAGTCCTCATATTCTTTTAGACTTACTAGCCATGTCTACTTTCTCAGGATACCTATCCAAGCTTTAATTTTAGATAAATACTAACAATTACAAGCTGTAAATAATCTTATAAAAAATTTCCTGACATACTTATTTTGTAGCTGTCTGTTCCAGAATGAACTACTGCCCAGAAATTTGCTCATTAAATATTTGTTTTAAGTTAATATATGCAAATCAAAGCTGAACTTCTTTAAAATCCTAAAAAAGTTTATTTCATGGTTTTATTTTATGCTTGTGCATTTAACTTAATCATATGTATTTAATTGGATTTATAATTTAGTATATATAAAATATATAATTTGCCAAGAATGTACATCTCTACAGTACTGAAAATTGTAACTCAACTGTGTAAATGCATGGAATTTCATTGGTGCCATGATCTAAATATCAAGCCCACCATATCCTTGACACTTCCAATTTTTTAACCACCTTATATTCGCTGAAGTTTGAGTTCAGGTTTACTTTGAATTTTTATCATTCTGTGCGAAATGAAATTACAGCTGACCTGTGAGTAATAATGTTGATTCAAAGCCTTTTTATTTCCTTTCTTTTATTTCAAACACTGTTGTTTCATGTGAAAGAGGATAATTAATACTGTGGCAGCAATTTCTATTAGAAAGGGGGAAAAATCATTATTATTGCATCTTATTAACAAGTTGAAACTTGGGAAGCTCCCTGGCAAGAAGTATTTCATTTTTTTGTCTCAAGTGCCCCCGAATCTCTTCTTGTTTCTGCTTTAATGATCTAAACTTTAATTCAGAAATGAAACAAATACAGTTAATCCTTTAAATAAGTAGGTCAGCTTTTCACAAAAGACACCGTTAGTTTACCATGATCTAAAAAAAGACAAAACTCCTACATAACTTCTCAAGTTGACTGTCAAGGTCTATTTGATGATCTGTACCACTCTCCAACCACTGTCTTGAGTGACATAGCAGTTCCTGAGTGTGTATTTAGTCGGTGGAGGGTAGTTTCAGACCAGACAAAGGGAAGAAGTGCTTCCCTGTGAGAAGGTAAGAGTACTGGAAACAGATTGCCCAGAGAAGCTGTGGCTGACCCATCCTTGGCAGTGTTCAAGGCCAGGTTGGACAGGGCTTGGAGTAACCTGGTCTAGTGGAAGGTATCCCTGACTGTGACAGGGGGTTGGAACTAGATGCTCTTTAAGGCCCCTTCCAACCCAAAACATTCTAGGATTCTATGATTCCCCTGTGATGAGCCAACTAAGGGAATTTCTTCTTTTGTGTTTTTTAAAACATAATGTTCTTGTGCATTTGTTGGCATTTTATTTTCCTTTTTACCATTGTATTTTTTACCTCTTCACTCCTTGCATATTTTCTACACCCTCACTATCCTTACTTTTTTTTTTTGTAGATAAGTTAGAAATGAATACTGAGGCTGGTGTGATGTCATTGTCATGACAATCAGTAAACTCTAGCCTAGAGTTCTGATCATGTCCAGATCTCATTCCAAGAAGACATAGCTGCACTTTAAGATGACCAGAGTTTGTACAGACAGGGACCAACATGTAGACAAGGTGAATACAGAAATGTACAGTCTGTTTAGTCTTGTGAGTAAGGCAAGGTAAGATATGATAGAAACATGCCAAATAACAGGTGATTGTAGTGAATTCTGTTTGCTCTTCCTGATAAGGTAAAATAGAGCTCTTAATTAAAATAATAATAAAAAAATGTATGAGAAACTGATAAAGACATAAAAACCTTTTCAAACATTATAGACATATTGACTCTAATTTACAGCCACAGGTAACTTTGGAAATACTATTTTAGAAGATAATTGAAGGAAATTGAGCATTGATAATGCCCAGTGAGAACATGTGCAGTTACCATGCATAAGAAGGTTATGTAGTAAAAAAAAAAAAAGTAAACCCTTGACTTGACTCTGTGTCTTATACCATGAACTAACTAAAAGCCATTAGAAACATCATTTATGGACAGTTTATGCTGTAATTGTTTAAAACCAGATATTTGTCATATTTTTCTGAAGCCATCTGGTACTAGTCACTATCAGAAAAAGGATACAGGGCTTGGCAGCCTGTTAGTTTGATTCAGTAAGGTAAATTGTTATGATGCTGATGCTTTGTTTGAACTGGTAGATAATATGTTTCTTCATCAGACTGCAGCTTTCTGTAAAAATTGTCATTGTCATGGCAACAGAAGGAGGAGGACCATTTTCCTCTTTGAGGATTTTATCAAGAGCAGTTATATGACAGACTGTACTTTTTAGTGTAGGCACTGTGCTTCTTAAAAGGGAGCTGAAGATCATATATAACCCTCTGGAGGATGAGGGAAAATGTTCTTTGGTAGGAATTGCACAGACACAAAGAGGAGATTTTTAGGAAATTAAGGTTATGAGGAAGAAGGGCAACAAGAAAGGCATCAAGAAGAAGGGAGTCTGCAGCTCTAAAAGCAGCCAAGATATTGCTCAGAGGAACAGGAACTAGGGACACTGCTGGGCCAAATATCACCCCTATTTTTAAAAAAGAAGAAAGGAGAGGTTGACTGATACAATCTATGTGGACTTGTGCAAAACATTTGACACTGTCCTGCATGACATCCTTGTCTCTAAACTTGGAGAGGCATGGATTTGAGGAATCAAACATTCAGTGAGTGGGGAATTGACTGGATGATCACACTCGAAGAGTTGTGGTCAACAGCATCATGTCCAAATAGAGACCAGTGACAAGTAGTAATCCTCAGGGGCTGGTGCTGGGACCATCGCTGTTCAACATCATGTTGGCAACAGGGACAGTGGGATGGAGGGCACCCTCAGCAATTTTGCCAATGACACCAAGCTGTGTGATGCAGTCAATACACTGGAGGAAAGGGATGGGATCCAGAGACTGGAGAGGTGGGACCATGTAAACTTTGAGGAGTTCAACATGGCCAGGTACAAAGTCCTGACCCTGGATTGGGGTAATCCCAAGCACAAATGCAGGCTAGACAGGGACTGGATGGAGCAGCCCTGAGGAGGACTTGGGGCTGTTGATTGACAAGATGCTCACCATGACAAGAAGCATGTTTTTGCAGCCCAGAAACCACCCATGTACTGGGCTGCATCCCCAGCAGCATGACCAGCAGATTGAGGGAGGGGGTTCTCCCCCTTTCCTCTTATCTTGTAAGACCTCACCTCAAGTACTGTATTCAGCTCTGGGGCCCTCAGCACAAGAGAAACATGGAGAGAGTCCAGAGGAGGGCCACAAAGATACTCTGAGCACCTCTGCTATCGAGATAGGCTGAAACAGATGGGCTTGCTCAGCCTGAAGAAGAGAAGGCTCTGGGGATACCTTGAAGCAGCCTTCCAATACCTAATAGGTGCCTACAAGAAAGCTGAGGAGCTTATAAGAGCTAAGTAGTGACAGGACAAAGGGGAATGGCTTTAACCTGGCAGAAAGGAGACTGAGATGAGATTTTAGGAAGAAATTCTTCACTATGAAGATGGTGGAGACACTGCCACAGGTTGCCTGGAGAAGCTGTGGCTGTCCCATCCCTGGCAGTGTCCAAGGCCAGGTTGGAAAGGGCTTGGAGCAACCTGCTCTTGTGGAAGGTGTCCCTACTTGTGGCAGAAGGTTGGAACTAGATGGGCTTTAAGGCCCTTTTCATCCTAAACTAGTGTGTGATTCTATGATTCTGTGATTATTAACCTTTTTTATAGTCTACTCTAACTGTGATTGGTTTTCTGTTTGTTTAAAAGCTTTTGGGTCTTGTTAGGGAATTCACTGCAAGGGTCTAAATTCCCTGCTGACCTGAGGTCACATCCAAACCCTTTCTTCTCTTCCTTGCTGTCAGATTCAAGCCTATTACCAGATTCAAAATCTGTTATTAATCTTCTCTCAGACCACGGCTGATGCTGGAGCCACATGGGTACCAGCTGCTACTATTTCACCAGATTCAGAGAGGTTAGATCTTGCAGGCATCTCCAACTGGGGACATTATGGCAGAAGTTGACCCTAAGTGCTGCTTAAGCATCTTCTTCAAAACTTAATATGATTTATCCATTCCTCAAAGGCACAATACATGCTGATTAATGCATAAACATGGTAAACAGCCTACATTCAGTGTATTATTTAGACTTTTGTAAATTCCCCACAGCTAAGTGATCTTCTGAGTTGACACAATGAAGCTTTTATGTCTGTAACTTCCCTCTCAGTTCCCCTATAATTTCTCCTCTTTGTCTGGGCTCTGGGAGATCACAGCCCTCCATTGGCACATATCTTATTCTTTGAGAAAGGAAAACCACCAAGCCCAGATGAAAGTAGATAGACATCTTTCAATTAATAACCCAAGTACTGCTGTCATAACTCCTCTGATAGCTGGTGAAGAAGGATTTACTTGGATCCTTCAGGCTAATACTGAACCTAGACAGAATACTAGACTGAACGTAGACAGAAAACACCAGTTTCCATTAACAATGCTGTGCATTCAGACAGGGTTACACTTACACATCATAAAGGTTTGACTAACATTTTGTCACAAACATGAATACTTTCCTCATGTATTCAGTTATGAAGCTTGTTATTTTCTACACTAGAATGGAATCTTGATCCGACTAAAATAGAAAAGACCTTTTCTTTTATCCTGCACAAAGCTGAGATTTGAGACTGGAGAATTAAAATTACATAAGAATGTTTAAAGACATTAATGTGTCACTAAAAAAATATCCTAATAAAGAATGAAAGGAATTACCAGATTAGTATCAGCAGACTCAAACCTGGAGAGCAGTTAATTTAATAAATAAAAATACAACCTTCCTGGATGAAAGCATAGCTCTGATGCAGACCTTCTCCATAAATAGACTCCTCTTAATAAAAAGGTAAACCTGGAACAAAGGCAAAGAAAAAAGCATAACATGGCTATTGCTGTCACAGATCTCTTTCTAGCCATTATCCCAAAATACAAGGCATCTAAAGTCCTGCTGCCGCTATTCAGCACAAATGATGCGATTGTTCTTGCATGTTTCACTGAGTTCTCTTATTGCACTACTCAACTCTGAGGCATTCTTCATACTTTTTTTCTATCACATTGTCCTGGGTTCATCTGTAACAAATATTTCTCTCCTTCTTAGTAGCTGGTGCAGTGTTCTGTTTTTAGCTTTAGTCTGAGAACAATGCTGATAACACACCGATGTTTTAGTCGTTGCTAAGTAATGCTTACCCCAGTCAAGGACTTTTCAGTCTCATGCTCTGCCAGTGAGAAGGGACATAAGAAGCCAGGAGGAAGCAGAAACAAGACACCTGATCCAAACTAGCCAAAGGGGTATTCCATACCACAGTATGTAATGCCTAGTATATAAAGTGGGGGCTGTTACCTAGAAGGCCCAGATCACTGCTCAAGATGGACTAGGTATCAGTCGGTGGATGGTGAGCAATTGTATTGCACATCACTTGTGTTTATTGGGTTTCTTTTCTTTCCTTCCATTTTTAGTTTCATGTTCTCTCTCCTTGTCATTATTATTATTATTGGTAGTAGTAGTAGTTTTGTATTATGTTTTAGTCAATGGACTGTTCTTATCTCAGCTTGTGGAGTTTAACTTTTTTCAATTCTCCTCACCATCCCACCAGGAGAAGGGAGGAAGGAGGGGTAGAGTGAGCAAGTGGCTCCATTGGTCTGAGTAACTGGCTGGGCTTAAACCATGACACACATTCTTCCATTTTTTTTTCATGCAAATTGCTTTTTCTCATAAGTAAACCTTAATTTAATTCATAGAATCTGGACTCATATAATTTGTGTCCTGAGAACCATGAAAATACTATGCAAAAAAAAGTGAAGGAGATGTCCACAGTTTGAAGGATTAGGATCTCCTATCCTTTGCCTTAAGATGTCCTTCCACAGAGGTCAGTAACTCCGTTAGATTGCAACAGTGTTAAGACCTGCTTCTTTTCTTGTTTTTGTTTTTTCTCCAGCTAGGACAATAAGATTAAACTCAAGCAGAAAGAAAATAATGAGAATAAGACACTGACATAAGTAAGAAGTAAAGCTCATGAAGTCAATACATTTAGACTTTCATTGAAATGGTGTAGGCTAACAAATAGGCCTTTACCAGGAAATTCTCTCAGCACACTGAAAACACATGAATAATGTATAATAATATGGATTGAGAGCTGAGTGAATAGATCATCTGTTTTTCAAAGGATATTCTGTCCCTGAATGTAGTATATGAAATATATTTCACAAGGCCAAAAGTCCTTGAAATGGATGAGTCGATGACTGGTTTCAGAGATTGTTCAGACAAATTGTGAGAAAAGTGCTGCTAGTAGAAATAGTAATTATTTGCATGGTTTTCTATAATTTTAAGCAGAGTATATTTTATAGTTTTCTGACAAACATTGATTGCATGAGGTCAATGTCTCTCTTGTAGATTGTCCCTGCCATAGAAATGTCCTTCAAGACTCTCCTGGCAATTCTGGGTACTGCAATTTTCCCAAAGCAACCTCAAGGCTGTGGCAACAAATACTCTCACACACTCATATTGAATTCTCTGTGATAAATGTCTGCCAGAGTGCTTGAAAAGTACAGCACAGAATGATCTCTCCATTATCAAGCAATTTGCAGAAAAAGATTCTGTAACACTTGGGAAATTGTACTACCTTTTCCCACTACCAAAGTGGGTAGGAAAGTAACAGATTTCTTACTATGCATCATAGATTTATTTTTCATGAAAGTCTACAATGCCATTGTATTTCTTAGTAAGACCTTCAGAAACCCAGGGTTTATTTTTTTTTTCTTCTTAATATCTAAGGATGTGAAAGATACAGCATTTTATAGAATCATAGAACGGTTTGGGTTGGAATGGACCTTAAAGATCATCCAGTTCCAACCTCCTGCCATGGGCAGGGACAACTTCCACTAGACCAGGTGGCTTAATTTCCCACCCAGTCCGGCCTTGAACACTTCCAGGGACAGTTTGCCAGGATAAGTCTTCTCCACTGAAAATCCTTTAGAAAATTTAGTTTGGGTTCAAAATGTAATTTATTTGCAGACTGTTTTTTTTTTTTATGCCTATCATGAATTGCATGAATAAATTATAAAAAAAAAAATGAAAGTAAAAAATTAGATGCTTAAACTGAAGCCAAGATAAACCTAGCATGGTCAAGGAAAAGAGAAAAAAACAAGGACCATATAAGTAATATTTGCTGTTATTCAGTCTCCAATACAAATTAGAAAAACCCTGGGGCTCCTTAAATTATTTTCCAGATGTCTACAGCCCTGTGGTGTTAGTCCTGCATTTGGAAAGTTCTATGGTAGAAAGCTGTCATAACTCCTCTCCCCAGGATTAGACCCGGAGGTGATTAAGCTCTTAGCTCCATGGTGACTCACCTTGGGAAAACGAAGTTAAAGAGCTTTTCAGCTTCTACGGGGTTATTCAAAGTACTGATGTCATTATTTTCCAATTCCACTGTGTAATCCTATGAGGGGGAGAAGAAGGGATGGAATCAACATATAATAAGGGTTAGGTCGCAATGGGGTCTGTAGTCAGAAGAAAACAGAAACCAGTATGCATAGTGATAAAATTAGAAAGATCGCTATTTAAATATGAACAGCACTGTGGGTCAAGGACAACAGTGCCACTGTTTTTATTGTGTACAATGGGCCTGAAGTTACTATTATGATTTGCACAGATGGTTAACGCCGCATATTTTCCAGGTTCTCACACGAACAGAACAAAATATTTCATATAGCTTCACAAGAGGCTCTTTAATTTAATTTTCCTAAGTATAAAAAGTCAATTGCGTTGTAACCTTCAATCACAAACTTCTGGGGAACCTCTTGGAAAAGCTGCATGTAACCTAAGAGCTGTGGGCTGAGGACTTCTGGGGCACCTATTTAAAGTCTGCCTCAAAATCAAATAGGAATGGCATCAACTTAACTGCCTGGAAAACAGTCAAGGATAGGGTGTCACAGTGTCTGCTGTGATAAAATTCAGGTACTTCCTTAGACGCGATTGGACAGAACAATTTTCTCTTTTAAAGCTTGGTAACTGTTCCTGTTAAGGAAGTCTTATTGTTTAAAGATTTAAAGGTAACCTAAGTATTTACCTATACTGCATGTATTTATGCAGGTGGATAGTTCAAAGAAAGAGGAAACAAAAGAAACACTGCTGTTAGTGGCACCAGATGTGAAGCACCTTGCTGCCTACACTTTCCTATATCACAGTGAGCGGTATAGTCATAGGGCTTGCAATGCAAATGGAACCTTTTCATCATGGACAGGTTGCCCCTATACAGTATTAATGTGTACAGTCTCTGTCTTGTTAATAACACTGATGCACCTCATACTACTGTGGAGGACAGGAACCAGGAAAAAAGAGTCCTGGGGTTCTGCAAATACCTAGATGTGGGTGACGGGAAAGAAATAGTTAACGAAATGTGTGGGGAGTGAAGACAAACAGTTTGGGAGTGAGCTCTGAGGTCTTGGTGCTTAACAAGCCCTGGAGCGATGAGCTGGGCTGTTGAAGGACAGGGAAGGTCGAAGAGCAAGCCTCGGGAGGATGGGACTGGATGTAGTTGTGGGAATTTCAGATGGAGGCTGGAGGATGTGGGGGTTGTGAGAGGGTCTGCAACATTGTGATTGGACTATTTACCTGGAGGGTTTCACAGGGGCCAATGACATTGAATGTGGTATGTATGTGCAGGTTGGAAAGTACTGAACAAGGGGATAAAAAGGGCTTTGTAACAATAAATGAGGATTTGAGTCTGCATTAACTTGAGTCCATGTCGTGAAATGCCACAGAAATGGATCTAGGCATTATCGCCCTGGTCCAGCTTAAGCCTTGGGAACTGTGAAGAAAACACCAGGTGCTATTGCCCTGGTCGGGCCTAAGCCTTGGGAACTGTAAAGAGAACAATGAAGGGTAAAGATCGGTTAGCAAAACAAAGCAGGCAGTTTGCAAGATAAAGCAGAATGTGCATCTCAAAGACAGACCAAACAGTGTGAAAATCTGTAACCCTTAGTAGTTTTGCTAAATCAGGATGATAAGGAAGCAAGAGAGTAGAAAGTTACTGCTTAGCACTTAGTAGACTATAAAAAGAATGCAAGATGTGAAATAAAGGTCTTCGGATTTAACCAGAACTGGAGTCGTCTTTGATACACCACAACTAGACTCTGGCTCAGATCTCTCATCTTGTGTGTTGCTGTCTCTTTCAGTTCAGGAGAAAAACAATGTAAAAACCACTGCATGTTTTGCTGTAGGAACACAAGAAATAAAGCAAAGGCTGAATTCAAGACCACAGCTAAGATCTAGGTCATGAGGCCAGTACCACCACTACATGTAAAGAGAAGTTGTTTAATTGGAAACCATGGAGCCAAAGGGAGATGATAGCCCCTGAGCTTTCTTCACATGGTACAGAGTTTATTCCAAGTTTTTGTGGGATGTGTAACACCACCACTGGTTAATGATTTTTTTTCAATGACTGTGGGACACAGTCCATTGCTGTATAGCTCTGGCTAGATAAATGCCTCTGAATGATTGCAATTGCTAGGAAAGAAACTGTTTCCCTCAAAACTGAAAGAACTTAAAACATTACAGGATGGAGATGTCTATTTTCTCCCCTATAGTTCAGTTAATTGTTCCAGGTGGAAAAATTTCTGACTCCTGCTGGCAATGGGCTTATACTGCAAAGCTCAACAGCTCTTGCAAACTGAATTCTACCTTATGTAATTGCAGCAGCTCTTTATATTTTATACAGAATCTTCTTTTTAACATATATTCGAAAGGTTCAGCTGACATTTTCAGACAGCCTTGTATCATAGTAGGTACTCGTACTCAAACATTTCCTCTTTTTGCATAGCTAAAATTAGACAGTAAGCTACACAAAGTAAATTTCAATTTATTTAATGTGACTAAGCCAAAAGAAGCAATGATTTGGTCACAACAGGCAGCACTACAAACAAAAAGACCTTGAAATGTGCAAGTAGCAATGAAGTTTTCAGGCTCACTTGCCTTTGAGAGGATATTCCATGAGTTAGAAAACAAAGCACAGAAAGCACATTTTAAAATACAGGAAGCATATTTTGATTGAATAAACTCAAAGAAATCTGTGTCTAATTCAGTCATTTAACTGGTCAGTTAAGGTAAGAAAGATTCTGAAAATAGCCATATTAGAATTATAAAAATCAATACAGTATTTCATAAGGATTCAGTGCAATAAGTGCAAAACCTGAATTATAATGCATAAATCTGAAAAATTCAGCTTAACTATTACCTTCGGAATACCCAGCACAGATTTGAAGATGACACATTTCTGATGCTAGTTGAATTCTCAAAGGCACTGAAAAATCACAGTAGGTATGTTTATATTGGGAAAAAGAGACTGGTGTAAAAAACTCCATTAATTGGTGGTTTTAGCTGCGTAAGCGAAGAACAGCTGTCATGACAACATAACTTGTGTAAATGACATGAGAGAAAGATTAATATAATCAAACTAAGTAGCACATTATTGACTTGAAGGCAGAAATGTCCTCAAACGCTGGAGTAACTAATGTAGTCCACATACGCACTTCAGATGTTCACCTCCTGAATCTCAGCTGGTGTGACTCACCGTAGACTAATTTGATTGAGGTTAGCCACTAATCTTAACATCTGCTGGGGATTTTGCCCTCTACTTCGCTCTGTAAGACTGACTAAGGGCTATTTCTAGTTTACATACTCATATGCCCTCTGTTGTATTTTTTTCTCTAGGGGCAACATGAAACTTGTTTTGACACCATGCTACAGTGTACACTCTTTTATGAATCAATATGCCCAAGATTGAAGCTGAAATATGCAGCTGGTTTAAAAAGAGAATCAGTGGAATGTTATTCTCCAGGAATATGAAATTTGCTGAAACTCAGAATATTATGCACTACTGGGATGATTTAAACTAAATCCCCTCTCTAATATATCTGGAAATATTTTGTTTCTGTGTAAAAGGAAAGTATCAGCTGCAATCTTTTTGGAATATAGCTATTTGTTGCTAGCGTTGGTTTGAGAGACCTTTATATAACTGGGAACTCACTTATAATCAATTCTGTTGAAGTGAATGGTTTGCTTCATCAAAAATATGGGGTTTTTAAAATTATTTTAACACTGGATTTTGGTCCTGTTCACGTTCAGATTTAAAAATAAACAACAAACCAAAACCACTCAACCAACCAACCAAACCAAACAAACTCAAACCTAGAATTTCCCAAATCTAATAATTCTGGTCTCTATAATGTGATAGCTTTTTGATATCAAGCATCCTTTCCAGCTAGGGTAATTACTTATCAGAGTTATTTTCAAGGCTATTCTTCAAAAAGAGTATTGGTAAACAACTCTAGCTATCAATTAATTGAGTGGGTGACTTGAAATTTCATACAAATATTTTACAACCAATATGCAAATCCTATCTTTTTTGTTAACAGTGATCACCAGTGAGTCCTCTCTTTGCTTTTCCATAAATCCAATTTTTTGCTGGCAAACTATTTTCTAGAAGCTGAACATGTAATTTCAAAGTAAATAGTTTGTCATTTGGCTGTCATTTCTGCTTTTCCTGAGTTTTGCCCATGGGTTTGTGTCCGAGTGGTAAAACATCTAAGCTTTAAAGATATTCAGAGCTGTGCAAGAATTGAAGTGAATCATACTGTGGATTGAAAGGTTCCCATTACCTGACAGATAGTCTTCTCTGTCCTAAAACAAAATTTAACCTGCCATCTTTCTTCATGCAGAATATTTTACTCTTCCAGCCACTTCCTGTTCCAATTGAAATAAATGAAACAATCAAAGGAGTAAGAAACACTCCTCTTAAAAAAAAAAAAAAAAGCAATCATGCAGCACATTTCACCAACATTACTACATTGTTATGAGTAGACGATTAAAAAAACAACACTATCACAAGTGTATTTCTATTACTGAATATTTCTATTAAACTCGAATGTAGCTTTTCAAAGGAGTGTCGGTTACAAGTAAATATATTTTAGATTATTCCTGACTACATTTTTTCTAACAAGTCATCTCTGATGTTCTGGAAAGAGCTGAGCTAAGACCAAAACATTTTTTCAGAGGATATTTGTTTCAACAGCTACCTGAATTCATTAAATACTCTTTTCGATGCTTTGTATGATTACTTTCATCAAGCATTCACACACTGAGTTTTATTAACACCTGCTCTCAAGTTATTGTTAAACATCAATAAACAAGCACTGAGAATTACTTTTGTAATGCAATTTTAACAGCTCTGGCTACATTGCCTTAACCCTTCAGCTATCTAAGAGATGGAGAGGGATTTTAAAAGTTCTTGTCACTACTGAAACAGAAGTTTGTTGATATGAGTAAAGTGACAAAACTGACTATGGAAGAAGACTGAGAAATACACAGAAAATACACAAATAAAACAGAAAATATACAAAAATGAAAAGCACAGAAAATATACAAGTAAACAAAAGACACTTCCTCTCTATATGCCATCTACTCAGTCCAACCACATTTAATTACTCTTGTATTGACAACTTTTGTTATTTTCTTGATCTTTAGCAAAAATGGTGACTCTGAAATTTATAGTGAGAACAGAAACATTCAACCTCCTTCCTACATGGGTTACATATGCAAAGACTTGTAAGAGAAAGAAAGTAAACAGCTATAGTCTTACTAAACAGGCAGAATCCTGAATATGTCTCATTCTGGATCAAACACTCATTGTCAGGAACAGGGTACTAGAACAGAAGGACCAGTAATTTCATCTGTTTAGATACCTATTATTTCCTTAAGCTTCTAAGATCTACTGAGGCAATATGATTGACAGTTTAATTGTTAAATATTATTGTATTAGGTGAATGTCTTTCTATCAATCATATTGAGCCTAATCCAGCTCTGTATTAATTCTCTAAAAAATTATTGACTTCAGGAAAGTTGGATCAGGAAGTAATAGAGATGCCAGTTCACAAAATATGTGTAGAAAACACAATCACCTCTTTAGAACAAATCACATCCTTTCTCAAAAGTGATAATAGGCAATTTAATTTCTGTTGGCATTTCTACTCGCTCTTGCACCTGCAAAGACAATATGCTCAGAGTTAATGGTTTTCAGAACAAAGATAAAAGCAGAATGTTGACAGGTAAATTGGCTCTCATATTGACTATAATCTGAGTGGCGGCTGCTGTGAATTAGATGAATGACAGCTGGAAAAAAAATTAGAACACCAGCAATAAAAATCAAATTGATCTGAGATATAGATCTAAAAAGTATACAATATTAAAATGTTTGATTACTTTTCTACAGTTTCCTACCAAGCACTGTGTAGTAAGTTCTGTCCTTAATAAGAACCATATAGCATTTCTCAGGGAACATGTGATAACTGTTCTCTTTTCTCATTATTATACACTTAAATATCTATGGATCACACTTGCCGGTCAAACAAAAAAGTGGAGCTCTATTGACATGGCACTGGCTAGCTACTAATCATATAGTTGTGAAAGACTGCGACATGAAAAAAGAAATACACAAGACAGCTAAATAAAATTAAATCAACAGGCAAAGGAAATAGACTGCAAAGGAAGTTTTCATCCCAAAGGGAATTTATCAAATATGAATGACTTTCATTAGCCTTCAGGTTTTAGCCTATGGTAAAAACTACAGAGCAAGGTAAAATGGAGCTGGGTTGGAGTATACTTCTGTTTCACCCTTTAACCCCTACATTATTTGGTGCCCTACATGGCCAAAAAATGTGTTGAAGAGGAATAAGAGAAGGGTATGGCAAATGTGCCTGGTAAGGGTTCAAATGTTAGCTTGTTTTCCCCAGATAATATAAACTAAACCCAGCAAAGTCAGTGTAGAGTTGTTAGTGGCTTCCAACAGTACTAAGACTACACTTCTGTGGGAAGATGGTTACCCTTAACACAAAGGTCATCCTCTTGAAAAGTGCATGCCAAATACATGTATTGCTATATAGATACAGATTATAGAGGTACAGGTATAAATATAGATTATATAGATATAGATATAGGTATATATATATATATATATATATACACCTAAAAAACATTTTAATAGAACTTGTTACACCTGTAGATTTGGAAGGAGGAAATATTTTTAACAATGGCAATATATTTTGTTTCAGCCTCATAAGAACACTACTGTTTTTTTCAAAAATGAGTATTTTAATTCAGTTGCTTTGATTGTTCATATTTTATTGTATTGTATAAAGACAGGTGAAAGTAAAAGCAGCCAATTAAATGTGTCAGGAAGGTCTTCTCAACATTTCCAGAACAAGTTTTTCCTGTAACTTTTCTTGCAGACAATTTAAAATGTTAACTTCTCTTTCCAATGTGGGCCTTGGAAGACATGGTCTAGTGGGAGGTGTTCGTGTCCATTTCAGGGGGTTCGGAACTAGATGATCTTTATCCTTTCTAACCCTAACCATTCTATGATTCTGTGACTCCATGAAGACAAAAATCACAAAACATGGAGTTCCAATTAGTACTAAACATGAATTTAATATTGCTAGTTACTTACCTCAGAAGGGAGATTTTTTTGGATGAAGTATTTCAAGCTCTGAATATTGACTAATGAAAGGTACACTTCTGTCCAAGCACAAAGTATCAATTCTATGTTGGCTTCTAAAGCTGACACAGAGGCAACTCCCATTCCAACCGAGGCAATTTGTGATCCTAATCTAAGCAACCAACTTGCACACACAGTTCTCTCCTTCCAGCAGGATTTTCTTTGAGTATTTTAAATGTATGGATTTATTTATTTTTCTAGTAAAAAGGAATTCAAGCATTCAATTTCTTCTAGTTCTTCTAACAATGACCACTCCCTAAAACATGGATCTGCACAGGTGTTCAGCATTTTTCAGAACTTAAAAGAGTCCTATGAGAAAGATGGGGAGAGCCTTTTTAGCAGGATCTCTTGTGATAGAACAAGGGGTTTTAAACTAAAAGAAAGGAGATTCAGGCTAGACATGAGGAAGAAATTTTTTACACTGAGGGTTGTAAAACACTGGCACAGGTTGCTCAGAGAGGCGGTAGATGCACCATCCCTGGAGACATTCAAGGCCAGCCTGGATATGACTCTGAGCAATGTGATCTAAATGAAATGTCCCTGCTTATTGTAGAAAGGTTGGACTAGATGACCTTTGAAGGGCCCTTCCAACTAAAACTATTCTATGATTCTATGATTTTTAGGTCTGCATAATTCATTTCCAACCATTCTATAGTATATCTGGTCTTCTTAACTCAAGAAAAGGAAAAGGCTAACATGAAGCTCTGCAGCAAATATTATTGACTTCAGTGGTGGTTTTAATATTTTGACCCATTTTTCAAGAGTGCTTCTGGAGGAGGGTTGGTTGCTTTTTTCCACTATAGGGAAAGTAGTATGTTGTTTCATAGCAAGAGTAATTTTCAGTGCTAGTGTTTTTACTTTCACTCTGTTTTATTGCCTGTGCTAATCTTCATAGCTGTTTTTCTCTGGGATGCTAAACATACTGACATCCTATCTATAGCCAAGAACAGGCAGAGAACATTAGTTCCTGGAAAGCCATTTGCCCTATATAATTTGAGGAACCTGTAAGAAGTTAATAAAGATTATGTACGCAGACTATCTTGTCACCCCATTTCCCAGAACGCAATAGGGAACCTAACACCCACCATCATTGTTCCAATGAGATATAAACTTTGATATACAAAGGTCAGCTTCTTTCTTACTGTTTTTCAACACACATTTGGAAATGGAAAAAGTGGATAAGGAAATAAGTAACATGTACTCTTTCTATAAAAAACTACTATCTGTACTGACATTTAAAGTAAGATTTGAAAGGTGTCTACAAACTCTACATTATTAGATCATGATTCCTTGTAAAATATGTTATATGAGCCATTTATTTGCTAAAATGATAAAACTGAAAAAGCACAGAGAAAATGATGTGTATGTGTAATTTCAAACAGCTACACTAGCAGCCCTTTTTCCAGGGCTACATTAATGGGGAGGATTTGTTGATTGCAGATGATGAAAAGGTTACACTTTCTCAGTATATATTGCAAAAGATGATACAAAGGCTGATCATTCTGTTCCTCAAAATCCAATAACTCTTCAAATGACCCTGGGGATAAGGGGTATGTTTGAATCAAACAGCTATTTGATTTCTTTTTATCTTTTTTTAAATAATAGGATGTTGTACATATAACAGGATGAAAATCAAGTATATACAACTACTGCAGCACTTCATTGATTCAATGTTTGTGATTACTGGAAAATAACACATTGTCTTTCCAATGATACTGCTAAGGCAACAGCAGTAATGGTGATAGGGGACTCAGGCAGGCAGGTAATAATCTCCATATATATGCTTCTAAGATAGGGGAGCAAAGATTCTCATGGTTTCCAGGAGAATCTGCCACAAGATAGATTCTGCCAGGCACAGAGTAGCCAGAGTTCTCTGACAACTGAAGAAAAAAAAAAAAAAAGAACCCAAAATCACATAAACAAACCCCCAAAAAGTTGAAAATAGAAGCATTATGCATACATCATTACCAGAAAGTGTATAGTGATAACATCATTAATTCTAATTGCCTTCCTCCATCTGTCTATCCATCCATCCATCCACCTAGCAATGTAGTAAAATAACTATTCACTTACATATGGACCTATCCATCTATGTAACTGTCTACACATCTACCACAGTGGTATAACTCACGCTATTCCAAACTCTTTGCCTGCTGTCCTGGGCTTGAAGGTCCAGACCATAATTCTCCCCACTTCCTTTCCCCTCTCTGTGATGATCCAGCACATTTCATGAGAAATGAGAATGGAATAACAGGTCATGTCAGAGCTTGTTTAATATGTTGTTTCTAACTATTAAGAACCTCTGTAGCCTTTAAGGAGCAGAGAAGGAACACTGGAAAAAATTGTCTCACAACTCATCTAAGAAGTGGTGAACAACAGCATTTGTTTCCAGCTGAGAATAGGACTGGACTGCACAAATGCGTCTGCTTTCACCATTTCCCATCCTCAAAAGATAATGGGAGTTGCTCTCAGTTGTGAAAGAAAAGATTCAGACACGAACTTTTCTGAAAAGTCTGAGAAAAGCACCATAGTAAGAGTATCCCTCTTTTTTGTGATCTAGGAGATGGTAGCTCACCTGCTTCTTTCCAGGAATCAGAAAGATGAAGGGATCTTATCTTGTGCTCTTCTAGATAGTGGTACTAACAGGAGTGGTGCCAGATGAGACCTATACATGCTTTGGGAGAGGTGCTTCATTCTGCTCTACTTCATCAAACAAGTTAGAGAAAACCTCTGGTGGGATGAAACATAACAAATGAGGAGCTCCTGTGAGCTGCTACCATCTACCTCTGCCTCTCATCTGTGACAGTGAATGCCTGAATGCTCCCTGAAGCTCCATTCCATGTGTGGATTGCTGGGATGTTTGGCAGGAGGCCAAGCAGCAGGAGTTGACCTCATTCTCATGTTGTTTGCCTTGTTCAGGTGAAGAGCAGAGCTCAAGCTGCATCTCTGCTGGATTACTGACTAGTACCGCCAGGCAAGAGGGCCTGAACTACTTACTAAGATGCAGTGTGACCCTTCCCCATGTCCACTTCCACTAAGCGAGAAAAAGGTATATCCCAAGGAACTGTAGCTCCCGTTTCACCTCCCATTTTAGACACTCCTTTGCACTGAGAAAATGCACTGACATGGAAGACCCCTCAGCCCTGTTGTTATCTTCTCCCTCACAAAAAGACCACACTTGTCTAATCCATTAAGAGCTCTTTGCCTGTTCTCTTAATTTACAATTTGGTATAAAAATTTGTAGTTCTTCTTTTAATCATCATTTTGATGGTATACGTACAATCTGACACAGGCAATGGGAATAAGCTTCTCCAACATTCATATGGATGGGATCAGAGATTACTAGATTACTGACAGGAGAAAAAAAGCAAAATATGACCTGTGAAAAAAATTTTTGGGGAAGGAAACACCTTTAACAGCCAGCCAAACACTTCACTTTTTGGCCTTCTGAGAAGCAAAATAGTTCATATTCATAGAATTGTAGAATCACAGACCAGTTTGGGTTCAAAGGGACCTTAAAGCTTCTTCAGTTCCAAACCGCTGCCATGGGCAGGGACACCTTCCACTAGACCAGGTTGCTCCAAGCCCTGGCCTTGAACACTGCCAGGGGTGGGGCAGCCACAACTTCTCTGTGCAACCTGTGCCTAACCACCCTCATAGGGAAGAACTTCTGCCTAAGATCTCATCTCAGTCTCCCCTCTGTCAGGTTAAAGCCATTCCCCTTTTTACTGTCCTTACAAGCCCTTGTAAAGAGTCCTTCTCCATGTTTCTAGTAGGCCCCCTTCAGGTATCTGAAGACTGTTATAAGGTCTCTCCAGAGCCTTCTCTTCTCCAGATTGAACAAGCCCAACTCTCAGCCCACCCCCAGAACAGAGGTGCTCCAGCCCTTGCAGCATCTCCATGTCCTCCTCTGCACTCACTCCAAGAGCTCCACATCCCTCTTGTGTTGTTACCCCAGAGCTGGACACAGGACTGCAGGGAGGATCTCCCCAGAGCACATTAGAGGGGAGAATCCCCACCCTGGACCTGCTGCTCATGCTCTGGGGATTCAGCCCAACATACACAGGGGTTCTGGGCTCAAGCACACACTAAATCCAGGTCAGAAGGAGCTCCTGGTTTCCCAACACCTAAAGTCCTTCTCCTCAGGGCTCCTCCATTCAGTCTCTCCCAGCCTGTATTTGTACTTGGAATTGCCCCAACCTAGGGGCAGGAATTTGCACTTGGCCTTGTTGAGCTTCATAAGTTTCTCATGGTCCTAACTCTCAAGCATGTCAAGGTCATCCCTTCACTCCAGCATCCTTGGTGTCATCAGCAAACTTGCTGAAAGTGCCCTCAATCCCACTGTCCATGTTGCCAGCAAAGGTGCTGAACAGGATTGGTCCCAACACCAGCTCCTTAGGACACCACTAGTCACTTAAGATTCTGATTCACTGATTTAGATTGTTACATTAAAAAGTCAACTGACAGGCAAACAATGCAGGGTCTGATGCCAAGATACGCAGCACTGTTATTGAGACAACCACAGTATCAAAAATGCTCTTCAAGACACAGTGACAGAAGGATCTAAACTAGACAAAGACAATAAAGAAAAAATTTATCACGATCATTACTTTTGTTTAACATCTTGGCATACATTGAGACCTCTAGAAAAGTAAAAAGAAATCTTTCTGATTTGTGTGGGATTCCAAAGAAACAACTACTCTTGTTGACAGATACTAAACTGAATTACAGGCAAAGATGATGAATGCATCTGTCAAGTTTCTTCTCACTGTATACAATGTTTTTTTTCTTTTAGAAAAGCATGTCTCACCCACCATAGCAACTGAATTTCTGGCCTGTCCTGAATTTATATTCTCCCAACATTTCCCTAGGAGTCACAGGAGGACACTGTGAATCTTATCTTTCCATAAGAAATGAAGCTAGAGTGAGATTATAGACAATCCTATGGCATTTTCCATTGCAGCCAGGGGGTATTAGTGCTAGCTCACTGGCTAAATTCCAAGTTGGCTAATTATATTCTCTCTCCCTAACGTTTCTTGCAGTTTCAATTAAAGAAATTATTAATTATTTCCCTCCCTAAGAACTCTTAGCAGTACTGCTGGTCCAGAGAAACTTCGCTGTTTTCTTAGTAGTATGTTTATGCACCAAAGTACTTTGGAATCCTGTGATAAAAGTCACTAGAGAAATGTGCACTATTGCTGACTTTTACTATTGTATCAGCCACAGCACTCTTGGATTACTTTTGCTGTGTGCAATAAATATATTTTATTTTTGTAATGCCCAAGTAATCTAATAATTAAAAGATTGAAGCCAAAATGCTAATTAAAAGCATCACTTCTTTGAAGTAGTAAGTAATGATTTTAAGATGTAGTCTGGATGCAGTATCAGTGCACAGACACTGTTGGTGATGACTTTCAGCTTATTGAGTGTGAATGGTCTCTTCAGACTACAGACTACCTGCAAAAACTCCAAACAATAATGTTTCTGTCACCATTCAACTCATACCTTATTTCAGTCACTGTAATTCAGCAATAAGGTCTGGGTAGGCATGCATGAACTCAAGGCAAGTGATGGGGAATTCCTGGTAATTTCCCTGAAAATGTAAGAATTATTTTACCCTCTACCATCTGTTCCTACTGCAGCTTGAAATTATTGACATTAGGTAGAACATGTTTAGTGAAAAGGCTTTACAAGAAAAAGTGCTTTGAGTAGAAACATTAATGAAGGGGGTTTCTTGGTTTTGTAATAGAAATAAGCAAAAGCAGATGACTCAACACAAAGTTTCAAATGTAGATGAAACAAGTATTTAAAGTACTATTTAGCAACAGAAGGGAAGAGATAGATACAAAATGTAGGGAGCTAATCCTATCTGTACACAAGACTTCATCGGAAGGAACAGGTGAAGTACCTAAACAGACATTTCAATACACTTTTGTATTTCACTCCTAGGAACCAAGTACAATCTCTAACAACACGGTGATGCATTCTGTGTGTAAGGATTTCTTCAGCCATATTCATGTCAAGCAGTACTTACTAAGTTGAAATCCTCTTATGTATGTGAGAGTGGTATACTAGGTAGCTGAACTCGGACAAACTTTTAGATGTAAAAGTGCATTCACCAGGAACACATATCTTCCAGCTCCATCGTTCACACAATGGGAAGAGTCTGGAAATGCAAAATGTGCTAGGAAAGTCATCATATAGGACTTCAACTCTTCAAGTTTCTTGGGCAGCAGGTTCAGCCCTACCATCATGTGTTAATGCCACATAACTTGGTACTTTGCCTCCTGCCAAAGCTCCAGAAGAGATTTTTAAATTAAAGGTTTAACAAGATGTCATCCATGACACAAGAAAACTAAAATACTATTTCCAAATTGTTGTCCTCTCTACAAAAATGATCCTATTTTTTGTTCACTATAGTAACTCTTGGGTGCTTAGAACGACATCCGTATACACACAGCCCTCAGGTACTGTTTAACTTATGTGTTATGTCCAGGTCTGAGATAAGGCTTCAGATTCCAAGTATGAGAAAAATCAAAACGCATGTCATCATAAATATTTTACAAAATTCAGGGAACATTTGGGGGAAAGCCAGCTATGCAATACATTTCCCTCAGGATATTTCTTCTGTAAGCTGGATATATATAGGGCCTGTAATTTCAAATCCTTTAAATAGATTGCATAAAATCAGTTTCTATGGAAAGAAGAAATTCAGTGACATTTTAAAAGTGTATCACAAAAAGATTCAATATAAATGATATGTTTTGCATTATGTGAAACATAATTGAGTGCTTTCTGAAATATAACTGTTCAAAAATGTCTATTAATCATTGGCCTGGTGATAACAGATTTTTTTTTTAATCAATTCTTATTTAACTTCAATGCAGTAACTGATTAATATATTTCTCTTTTTTCTTTTAAAGACATTGGGGGCTAAAATGTTTACTGATCTGGAAAAGCTGTGAGTCAAGTTTTGTTTCTAGTTGATTGGAAAGATTAAACTTCACACTAGTATAAATGATGTCAGTGAATGGATTTTTGCTATATAAACATCAAGTAATTGATGTGTATACACATGAATACATATACTACTATGACTTTTTCAAATCCTTGTGATGCTGCTATTAAATTACAGAGAGACATACTAACTCTGGTTAGCATGTTTAGAAAGTAGAGCATTTGACATGTACACATACAATATTTATGACACGTGTATATAAATCATACATATATAATTCAGAACTATGGGAGTGTATTGGGGAGGGGTTGTTTCCAAATGCTTCTTGTGGACAGCAAAACTGTGTTTAAAGCCAGATGTGGTCTTTATGACAAACTGAGCTTTGCATTAAGAGTATAGAAATTTAACAGAAAACCCCATTGCATTCCAGCTGCTCCTCAGAGATGAGAGGGGCTGGGGCAGTTTGTCTTAATTTCTGATTATAACCAATTCAACACTATATATCTAGTCATGTTCAATAAGAACTTTCACAATTACAGATTCACAAATAGTGCAGTCTATTGAAGTATCAGAAATACAGATTCAGAATTGCCATTGATAAATTGACTCACCACACTAGTGCTAAAATCCAAAGCTATCCAATGATTGAGTTTATATGAGGGAAAAAAAAAAAAAAAAAGAAAAGAAAAAAAAGGGGTAATTCAGAGGCACATATCTTACCAAAATGATCTCCCTGCTTTGTGGAGGAGAGAGGAGCAAGCTCATCCACTTGTCTGCAAAATGAAACTACCACACTTCATTAAATCTTTCACCATATATTCATGGCCTCAGGACTCATTCCTGCACTAAGTCAATGCTTTTAAGTTCCTGCCAGTGAAGTTCCCTCTGTCTGAAAAAGGGTAAACATAACCATAATTTTTAAAAAGGGAAAGAAGGGAAGACCCTCGTTTTAAGACAAAGAAAAATTTAGGAGTATGTTTGTATGAAGCGCACCATTTTTTTTTTTTCTGCATCACACGAATGAACAGTCAAATTAGAATCTAGTTCTGAAATTTGGAAATGAAATAGTTACTTGATCTGCAGTTGCCTTTTCTTTTTAAGACTGCATCACAAACAAATATTTTTCACTGTTGATGGTTGTAAGATCAAGTAGTAAAGAGCAGCAGGGAGAAAGTTATTCCTCTGTGTATAAGAGGCCATATGTACGTGCAGAAGACATACCCAAAAGCTACATACAGCCCCTTACAGAGATATAATGTATACACTACTGAAGGTGTGAAAGAGTCGGTCCCAGTATGCTTATCTTGCAGCTTGTATGACTTAGGCTGCAGGCATACTTTTTTTTTCTGACTCTTGCTGTGCCAGGTGGAGATATTATACTTTTCCCCCCACTCTGAGTTATTCATCAGTTTCTATAAATTGATTCTGTCCTCCAGGCACAGTCACTCAAGTTCTCAAACTGCTTTTGCATTGCATTTATTCTAACCTGACTGCCTGAAATGCTCATTTTATTATTTTCTTTTCTTTAGCAGAACTTGGAGCAATAAAAACCAAGCATAAGAACACTGTAGGTGAGACAGTTGTTTGCAAAAGGAATCTCTTTCTCACAGAGTTACTATTAAAAGAAAACAACAACAAAACACAAAAAACACTCCAGGATTTGTGTCTTCTATAGGATTAAAATATGAGCTCCTTTATTACTATTAGACATACTATAGTAGCGTTACAGAAAATTTATTTGATAAGAGATCTTGTTATCCCTTTCTTGGAGAAGTTATGCAAAAGAAACACTATACTTTCATTTTGGAGATGAAAAAAAAATGTCATATCTCTTGGTTGTTAAAATTATCATAATTACAATCACTACTTTGTGACTATATTAGTGTTTTCAAAATACGATGTATTGTTAATTAGGGAAATTTAAAAAGAGCTCTGCCCCCCACGCTGGTTTCCTGCAGGATCTGGTAGGTGTCATTACATCAGGATATTCCATCTTTGCAGCTGGAATCTAAGAATCCTGTACTGTGAGGACATGGTGGGCAAAATCAGCTTTTGAAGTGGAGAAAAACAGCAAATGAAAAGCCACATAAAAGACATTTTTCTTACAATCAAAGATGCTAACAAGATATTTTCACATAAATGAAATTTAAGGGGAGAGCTGCTAGCAGATTTTTGTGCGTATTCTGACTGAATTGGAAGTCTCCCTCTGGACCAGAGCTGATGTCATTAACATTGTACCTCCTAAAGAAGGGCACAGAATTTCAATATTAATTAGTAAGTACATTATTAATCCAAATGCTTAACTCCTTAGCTGTAGCTAAAAGTGAATATATTTACAAATATTTATTTTACTTTCAATATTAAGTTTATGTGGCATTAGTAAATGCGCTAATTATAACTAAAGGCTTAAAACAATCCTTTCCCACCAGAACCCTTGGAAATTCTAGTGACTTTCTCTGCAGATGGTACATCCAAATACAATAAGACATTTTAAATAGTCTAGCATGCATGGTAAATTACTCTTAAATTTTTTTCTCATCCAAATTCATAAACCTTTTATGCATCAAAATTAAAAACTCGAAAATGTAGGCCATTTTGGGCAATATGCCAGACATGGCCAAGATGTGAAACGGGTGGTTATGTACCAGTGAGACAACAAGCACAGAATAGACAATTGAATGGCCAGTGAAAACATTGAATGGCCAGTGAAAACATTGAGCTAAATGTTATCAGAGAAATGCATTATTCAGCAACTTTTTCAAAGCCTAGCCCTGACCATCTGGATGTTAGAACCCAGAGGTGAAAGCATAGGTATATTACTATTTAAGGGCTTTTCTAAATGCAAATTCTAGAATGCATCCTCATTTTTTTTTTTTACTGAAATTCAACCATTAAAAAGTAAAAGAAAGCAAGCAATATTTTTCTGGGAAAAATATGTCAATATAGAGTATGTTGATTCAAGGTGAAAATAAAAATTCCCATTGAATTCTTTTCCATACTCTCTGAACACTGTCTTGTTATCCACAGCAACCATCAGAAATCTTCAACTTTCTTTCCTTTTGAATTGTCAAAAATAATGGATGCTCTGGAGTGAGATAAATTCTGACAGATTTTGATTTTGCCTGCTAGAGTAACATCTACACTGAGTGAATAACACAATTTTCTATCAAGTTTGCACTGCATTGAATTGTCAATGTATGTTGCAGATTTGCTGGGAGAATCTCACTGTCAAATACAATGTTAGTGCTCTGTACCAGTGCAGAAATCTTTTTCTCTTCTCTGGAGAATCACACTCTTGCTGTGTGCTTTACCTCTGTGAACTGATGCTAAAAAAAAAAAAAAACAAAAGAGATAACTTTAGTAATCATCCCACTATTCTAAGGCCACACTTGACCCTATCAATCAGCCACAAAATTATTGTGAGACTTTAGGTAGCACCTCTGTATCCACTTTCCTTATGACCTTTAACTAAGTATAGGTTAAAATACCAGCAAGGCAACTTATTCCTACCATGGTTTTAGGCATGACAAAGAACATGACTGCAACACATTTTTTAAAGTCATTTAATTGTGACCTTTTTTTGAAGCCTGGATTTCTGTCTTAAACAACTCAGGTCTCTCATCTTCTTAAGAGGGTAATTCTTTAACAATCCAGCTTTCACTGATTAGTGTGTGTCCATACAAGTTCAATTGGTCTGTCACTAGAATCAGATGACTTGAAAACCAAGTCTTCTCTGTAACCTAGTCACTCCCAGCTCCAGTGCACAAAAAAAACTTGAAATTTTCTTCTCTTTACTATAATTAGGTGCTTTGCAATTTAAATTACATTAATTAAAAACTTCAACATTTAAAATTAAAAAAACCTATCTGCTGCCTGTGGAGAGAATAAACCACAATGAGTTAGAGTTTGCTAGAGTCTGAGTACTGATTTCAAGATCACAGGCTGACAGATCAGTAGGGAATAAAAAAGGATTGGTAAATATCAAAGACAGATGAAATCACCTTATCCTCAGGATTTGTTGAAAACAGGAACTTGTTTAAGTAGCTTGGCAAGACTGAAATTAGTGACTTCTCTGTAAATGGCTTTGTGGGTATGAATTTTGAGATTAACTCTTGCCTAGCTGTCTTTGAACCTTTTTGGTTCAAAAATTAATGAAATAAAGGTGTCCAAGGAAGAATACACACCCTTAAACCAGGTGTTCAATAACTGTGCCTGCTTTTATCCTAATTAACTGAGACACTCTCTGAACAATTTAATCAACTAGCAAAGAAGTCAGGTTGTCTGGAGTTTGCTTTATTTCATCTGTATTACCTAAAATTCAACTGTAACATTTTTGCTTGCCTTTACCAAAATATGTAAAATTAATCCAGTTAAAATACTGTAGAAATGCTTGAATGTCCATGCTTTATACTTAGATTCAGAAAGAAATAATACAGCAAAGCTGTTAATCTCCCCTTCATTCAGAAACACAGGTTGGAAGATACCAAAGCCAGACCTCTCATGGTATCACCGTTATCCTTTAGCTTAAACCTCTTCTTCCTCTCTCCCTTTTCCACAGAAAAGGCAGGAAGAATTATATACACAAGGCACTACCAAAAGTCTTGTACAAAAGACATAATACACAGTTCTATGCCAGACATATCCTTTCTAACATTCCAAATTATGGATTTAATCTTTCCCTATAGCCACACCATGATGGTTGTTCAGAGTTGTTCCGTGATTGATTCATATACTCACATCTTTCTTCCACTCTGTCATTTCTGCCTGATCAGCTCACAGTTTATAGCAGAAATTCCCTTCCTTTTCCAGTACCTGACCTTTTGTACTATTACATTTGATATCATTTGTATTACTGCACTTCTCAAGGCCATACTGTTCTTCCTTCTTTTTTATCTCCAAGTTCACCGTTAATCTGTTCTTCATCCTCATTGCAACACTATTTGGCAATACATTTCTCCTATCACAAAACACCCTCTCCCTTGTGACAGGCAAGAAAAAAAAGACAACAAGAAGCAATATGTTGGAAATAGCCTATGTATGCCTATTTCCATTCTTTCACTTCCTTTCCTTCATCCTTGTGAAACTCCTACCAGTCCACTGCTGCTGAGATCCTTCAAGGTTACTGCTGTTCCTAAAGCCTGATTACTGTTGGAAAGAGCTGGCCAAAGCCAAAAACCTTGCTATATACAGTCCCCAACATTCAGAACAGGCACTGAATGAGGTTTATCAACTCCATCAAAAATCCTCATGTTTCTTTTGGGAAAAACCTTGTCCTGTACTGTTTGGTATCACAGAAAAATGGAGGGAAAGACAGAGGTCAAAGGAATCCCATGATATTTGACTATGAAGACTTAAATATAGAATAATTCTCTTTAGTTTAACTTCTGTCAATCACAAACTCAATAACTGAGTTTATAAAGGCAGGGTCTGGAAGAATATGTTAACGTAAACGAGTTTATAAAGGCAGGGTCTGGAAGAATATGTTAACATAAAGAGAGGCTTTTGGTTTAAGCCACCTGGGAGTATTTGATTGTTTGAAGGAATAAGAATGCCTGCCAAGGATTAAGTATGTGATTCCGCACAGTTCAGGAGCAGCAAATTCCCTTATTTGTTTTAGATACTTCACTGTTCATAAAACACCTTGGTAAATATTAAAATATGTACAGTCTGTTTTGTGAAATTTTGATTCTGAAAATGTGCAGTCATTCAGGACTTTTAAGAGTCTCATTTCACACTGGGAGGTGCAGGGTTTTTTGATCATGTTTACTAACGTCTGTGTGATCAGTCTTGAGGATTTGCTAAGATTGCCCACATTCAATGTACAAGATCCTCAAAATGTTTTCAGATTCCTTTTTCACCTCAGCACTACAGTATGTATGGGTGGTTTACTGACTATACTAAAACCTTGTACCCCAGAGAAGTTTCTTTTAGCATTTAAGAATCTCTAATGTACTCCCGGTTCACTTTCACCCTGCCATATATATATATAACATATGTGTAATAATATGATTGCATAATAAATGTATTTATATAAATATACATTATTTATATAAATATATGTCATGCATATGTTGTATATAAGCAACTACAAAACATATACTTACTGCTGCCTCTCATACACTCACTGATCTGTGCTTGCATGATTTCTAACAGGCAAAGAAAAATGAAAGCTGGAAGGTCTTGGACACTGCAGGACATTCCACGCTGTCCTATGTCATTGTGGTGACCTGTCATCACAACTGTTCCTGTTGTCATTTAAAATATTTTTTGGCAACCTTTTTAAGAGTTTGTCTTTGGCAGCACCCTAACAAGGTATTATGTTCACCTTTACCAATCTTTTGTAACTGTTTCAGACAACTCTGTATCATAAATGAGTCACACTTTTCCTTAAAGGAGCTGGATTGGCATCTCTATATCAGGTTACACTTACTTATCTTACTTAAAAATTAGGCTTTTCAGGGCATTACCCTGAGCAAAATTAGAACTTGCTAATGTGTAATTTTCAGGATTTTCCCTGTGTCCTGTTTCAATTGGAGGAAGCAAAATGACTTTCCCAGCTCTAGCACAGTCACCATTTTTAAGATAAATTCATTTTCATTAACTCTGCTACCTCACACTTTCCTTACTTCAGGCCTCTCAAATGAATATTCCACTGTCTTAGTTGCTGAGTTGCTCCATAGCATCGTCCTCTGATTCAATCTCTGTCAAGACCATGCTGTTATTTCCATTTAAAAAGTGTCCTTGGAATAGGAATTTCCCCAATGGCTTCTATAACATGGAGTGAAATAAATGTTTTCATCTACTGCTGAGCTATTTCACTCTCTTCTTTAACTGCCCACCCTGCCACTATTCCTTTTGTGATCTAGAGGTGGGTCATGGTTTAAACCCAGTCAGGTAACTCATTCACTCACTCCCCCCCTTCTTTCCCTCCTCCTACTCCCGGAGGGACGGAGAGGAGAATCAAAAAGAATGCAACTCCCACGGGTTGAGATAAGAACAGTTTAGTAACTAAGGTATAACACAAATCTCTACTGCTACCACCAATAATAACAATGATAAAGGAAATAACAAGGGAAGAGAATACAGCATCTCACCACCAGCTGACCGATAACTTGCCCCCCCCCCCCCCAGCCCGACCAAGCACCGACCCATACCTCCTCCAACCCTGCAGTCTCCCAGCTCTTCCGGCCAACTCCCAGTTGCATCCCGGGCGTGACGTGCTGTGGTATGGAATACCTCTTTGGCTAGTTTGGGTCAGGTGTCCTGTCCCTGGCTCCCCCTCCTCCCTGGCAGAGCATGAGGCTCACAAAGTCCTTGGCCAAACCAAAACATTGCTATCAGCTCTGTTCCCAGGCCGAAAATCAAAACACTGCACTGTACCAGCTACCAAGAAGGAGAAACATGACTGCTACTGCTGAACCCAGGATAAGGTGTCTTCAGCCATGCATGCATGCCACTCTTTCTCTCTGTCCTGGGTTCAGCAGTAGCAGTCATTCTTTCTCCTCCTCAGTAGCTGGTGCAGGGCTGTGGTTTTTTGACTTTCTGCCTGGGAACAGTGCTGATAACACTGATGTTTTTAGTTGTTGCTCAGTAATGTTTACTCTGACCAAAGACTTTCTGAGTCTCATGCTCTGCCAGGGAGTGGGAGAAGCCAGGGGAAGCAGAGACAGGGCACCTGACCCAAACTAGCCAAAGGGGTATTCCATACCACGGCACGTCATGCCCAGGATGTAGAACTGGGGGCAGTTGCCTGGAAGGGTAGATCACTGCTGGGGTTGGGCTGGGTATCAGTTGGCAGGTGGTGAGCTGTTTTATTCTCTTCCCTTGTTATTTCCCTTATCATTATTATTATTGGTGGTAGCAGTAGTGGTTTGTGTTATACCCTTAGTTACTGGACTGCTCTTATCTCAACCCATGGGAGTTACATTCTTTCAGTTCTCCTCCCCATCCCTCCAGGAGCAGGGGGGGGATAAAGGAGGGGGGAGTGAGAGAGCGACTGCATGGCTGACTGAGTTTAAACCACGACACCCTCCAGTCCTTAGTTCTGTATCTCTGACTTAATCATTTAATCACTGCATCCCTAACATACAGCCACATCAGTGTGGCCCAAAAAGAACAGCCAGCAATGCAGACTCACTGAACCAAATTGTCCACAGGGATTCTAACTATTCAAAACATGGTTTTAAGCTAAGGCAAATGGCACTCCATTGTGACATAATGCATTCTAGCTGTGTATCTTTGGTAATTTTTTGTTCCCTTAGTGTCTTAGCATAAACACCCAGGCACTCTTTATTTAACAGGATATTTTCAAGTAAGGTTTCAGAAAGAATTGACTAGAGGACACAGAATTTGTCTCAGTGTTTGAAATTCATGTAAGACTGTTGCTGCCAATCAAAACCAAGAGATCTATTGCTATGAATTTATCTGTGCATGCCAGAACACTTCCATTAATCCAAACCAAATTTTCTCTTGAATTTTTTTTTTTTTTTTTTAAAGAGATTTACAAAATAGTTCTGGGAGAAACCATTATGACTAATACTGCAAATACTGGCAAAATGCTATTAAATTGCTAGTTAAACCTCCTTGCTAACTGCTACTCACAGTCTACAAACATAGTTAGATTATCACTTAAAGAAGAGCAATAATATTAGAAACACAACCAGGAAAGTGTTTTCCCTAATATGCATATAGATAGGAACATGCAACGAGCTCCCTTAGACTCCATTTTGTTTAAATTACCACTTAACTGAAATTATTAAACTTAGACACAGTGAAACGGATTCTTTTATCATGAAGTGCATATGATTAAATCTTTAACTAGTCTGAAAGTTTAAAATGCATGTTTGGGAGTGCTTTCTAAGAAGGAGGTAAAAGCAGTTTTCAAGGGTGTTCACAAGGTATGAGAAGGATTTTTCTAAGAGTTTGACCATCTTTTTATGTGACCAATGGAAAGGGCTTATCTTTCTTTTTCACTATTCAAAATTGTCTATAAATCGTGTCATAACTACTTCACTTATGTTAGAATGCCTACTGTGAATAGTTGCTCAATTGCACTGAACAATACAAAATCATTGTCAGTGTATGGTGCAGCTCTCATAATTTATTTGGGGGAGAGAAAGAAATTTCTTAGAAGGGATGAATAAGCATACCACTGATGACTCCTTTAGCCTTCTGAAACCCAGTTGTTATCCTTAGATAGCAATACTTTAAGGGTTTTCTAAACACATCATTATCCATAAAAAAACTGTTTGCATGCAGAAAATGGACTCTAACACTGTGAGTTCAAATCCGGTTTTCTCCTGAAATAATGTCTTTATACACTGTTGCCTAAAACATGATTAATTAAGAAGTTATATGAAAAGTGTCAAATGTGAATAAAGAAGGTACATCCAATGAAAAGTATCATTTAGTAGTGTTACAATCCTGCTGACAAAAGTCCAAAAACTGTAATTACAAACTGATACCAGATATATATGTGCCTTTACATGTGCACTAAGTGCACATGCCTGTATGTCATCCTTAACCAAATCTCCATAGTACTAGGAAATTTGCAGGACCAATCTAGATCATTTTAAATGTGTCCTTACTTCATTATCAGCTGCAGGCATACAATTATAAGCATTAAATCTGTTGTACTTGTGAAATGTAATTCAAATTTCAGTCATACGAAGGGGAAGAAAGTGACCTTGTCTGTACTGGAGTATGGCACAAAGGAGATGAAACACAGGAGAAATCTGGTTAATTTCAGAAAAGAGAGCAATATGGGTTACTAACTTCTTGTGAAGTTGGACAAAACTTTCAGGATTGATCTGGCATCTCTGTGAAGTGTTTTCTGTATGACGTTATGAATAGCTCTATTTCTCTAACCTCCTTACTATTAATAAATCTTACTAATTTACCTCCTCATTGTAATTACAGTCAGGAAAAAAAAAAAAAAAGACATTGTCATATTATCTAGAACTTTATTGATTATAATGCATCTACAAAGATGTGTCAAATTTGGGTCAATTATTAAAACTTGTATCTAGCAATTTTTAACATAGGAGAACTTGGCATAGAAATTGCTATGTAAGAGGCAATAATTACAAATCGATGTCAGACAGAAAAGTGAAGAAAAATCCTGGAATGACTACAGGTGAAAATAAAGTGTGGGTGCATTTAAGAACTCTTTTGTGTGCTTTTGTGAAGAAAACCTACGAGCTTTATTTTTGTAAAGAAATTTTTAGGAAAAAAAAAACCTTCTGATTTTGTTCAAATGAAACCTAATAAGTAACCTCTGTGAAGCCTCTTTTCCTGATGCACTGCCAGCACTCTCTTCTTTCAGCATAAGCATTCATGGCTGCTTCTTTTGAAGCTTCTGGAAGTCTTTATCCCCAGATACTTTTAGTCCCAGATCGGTTCAATCTCTTTCCAATGCTATTGTTCATCCCGCAGTAATAATAATAGCACTTGGCAGTAACACAGAATGCTAAGTTTTTTGAGTGCTTCTAAACATACTTCAATTTTCACAACAGCTTTTTAAGTTTCATTAGCTGCTTTTTTTTCAGGGTAAGAAGGTGAGACACAACACATAGAAGTCACATATCCAAAGCCTCATGTGTTTTTATTGTCTGCTAAGTACTGAAACTCTTTGGTTGCTCTTGGGCTTTGTTTAGGCCATGAGACCTGGTTTGATAAACTTGTAAAGACTTTTCTGCGAAGATTGTTGTTTTGTTTTGTTTTGTTTTGTTTTTTAATGAGTTTCACTTGGAAATTTGCTGTAGAAGTTGTTGAAATTGCAGAGAATTCAATACTTACTTAAATAATTTTCCAGGTTGGAAACTTCTACCTCTAACTGTCAACCTAGTATATATGAACTGAGATCTGCAAGTTTGTGTCTTAGAGGTGAACACTGAGCTACAGCGAAAGCAAAGATTTCTGAGAGGCAAAGCCTGGGTTCCAGTGAAAGGAAAGAATTTCCCTTGCACTCACATTGTGGAACTGTATTTAGTGTTGCACTCAGGTACAATGTCCTGTATTTCAGACCTCAGAACACAGTAATTGCAGCATACTTAACTGTTCCGTGCTTGCAGTATCCTGATAGATAGACCAGATCCTTGCAGCAATTGCGAAACCACCAGAACTACAACCCCAAATTCAGACCTCAGAAACTGCTGTTGAAGCTGGTTTTATTTGAATAATACATCTATTTGCCCATTCATTCCTTTTTCCTATCCTGCATTAATTCCTATTTTCCTTTGGGTTTCTTAAAACCTTTCTTCTCTCTAAAACAGACTGAAAAAGGTGATTACTTCCTTGTCACATTAAATTGCACAACCCCAGAGAGGTGAGGGGTTTACATTTTATTGCCAGATAAAATGTCATTGTGAAACATTTTGCATTCTGTAATGTGAAGAGACATGCAACATCCATAAAAGTCATCTCTTTTAACTAGACTCAGGGCCAAGTGGGAATAAGTCTGATCTGCAGCATTTACAAAAAATTATCAAAATAAAATCCTGTATTTTCTGTGAATGTAAGATGCTGAGACCCCTTAAAATTCTCAAAATATTATCTTTCTGCTTTCCTGCAAAAGAAATTAAGTAATACAATTATATTAGATACTGGCAACAAGCAGTCTGGGATCAATCTTGGCATTCATTGGGAGCAGCATATTCTCCATTTGGCATACACTTGGATCTATGGGGAACACCACCTTGGATAAAGATCTATGCCATTATTGGCAAGTCTGAGAAAGAGATATTCAATAATTCCTAAAATAAGCATATTGCAGTTTTGACCTTATTCCCACCTGCCATTCAATGACATCTCTTCATTGATCATCCAATGTACATGAAAATAGAATCTCAAATGATGGTTCAAAATAAAATTACTCCCAAAGCAAACATAATCCTAGCCAGTATTTTATAAAACCTTTACTTAGATGATAATTTCTTTTGTGTTCTTTTTCATAAAAGAAGATTTACATAGCCTATGATTGCACTAAACTTTTCTTTGGGAGGGTAGCACATCTCATATATTTAAGTAATTATGTGATAATTCTCTTGAACTAGCATGAGGAAAAAAGGTACGAAAACATGTAAAAAAATTTAAAGGGAACGTTACATCCAGTTATCTGTCCCTATCTTGTTTTCATTTCTCTACTGATGTGCTGTTACAACCTTAACAAAATATTTGGATGAAATGGTGTTGCCTGGAAAAAACTTCTTTTTATTTTATGTTTGGGTTTTTTTTCTCTTTCATATTCTGCTACTGCTTTATGTTACGAGAAATCTGTCACACTAGAGAGAAGATGTGGTGAAAACCAGCACATTTTAAAACATCAAGAAAAGTAATTAGGTGAATTGTTTCCACTTAGATTATCAAAAGGAATTTTGAAAAGAAAGCTCTTTGATTTCCTGTGGCTTCTTTCATGCATCTGTATGCAGCTTCAGATGTGATGTAAGGCCAAGCCTTTTTTGTATTCTCAAGAAAAAAGTGCTGGAAGTGAAACCTTGCGCGTGCGCATACACATGCATAAACATTTTAGAGATTGCTGTTATTAAACATATAGGCTGGAAATGAAAGGTGTTTAATAGGGGCAAATTATATTTTTCAGAAGAACTAATATAACAGAAAACTTTTTTTAAAATATGAAAGCTGTTTCGTTACTTTGAAACAAGTGTGATTTGTAAAAAGATCTATCTGAACATGAAAAGATGGTTTTGCTATTCTTTCCAATTAATTGGAAGATAAGACCACTTTCCATTTACAAATGTAATGTAATAATAGTGATTTCATTTTATAATTTTATTTTGAAAGCCTAATTGTGAAACCATGTTTCTGGTGCCTAACCATTTGGATACATTTTCATGAATCAAACATATTTCAATTTGTCGGGCAAATTGATGCATGCACTTTAGTCAAGTGGGCAAAGGACCATTCATATGTTCTATTGTATTTTTCATCATACTGGAGAATTCATTTTTCCAGTAGCTGCTTAATGTTCTCAACCTAACCAGGCAACTTTCCCCACACAGCTTATTCTACAATAACTATAATGATAGTGAATTTGGTTTTAGGCAACTGTTCTTACATATTGTCTATAGATGCAATTTTCTTCTGCTGCTGTTATAGTGCTATATTAACAGACTTGATTGGACATGTAGGAAAAGAAGGGAAGGCAAGGCAGAGGAGGACATTCCTCAGCTTTTAGAGACCACTGCTGTATGCAGCTATGGTTCATGCCTATCAACAGAAAAATAGGTGCAATTGAAATGTCATTTTGACAGTTATAATTCTTGTAAACACACAATCATTCAAGACAGATCAGACAAGTATCCAGGTTCCTACCATTCACATACATCTAGTTCAATACCTGCAAGTGATTTTTCATAAACAGATAATTTTATTCTGGGACTGGTTGTGTGGGAATGTTTCAAAGCTGCACCAAGGGAGGTTTGGGCTGGACATTAGCAAGTATTTATTTATCAAGAGGTCGAAGACTGGAACAGGCTTCCTAGAGAGCTGATTGATGCCCCAATGCTGTTAGTGAAGAGGTGTTTGGAAAGTGCCCTTAATAACATGCTTTAACTTTTGGTCATCCCTGAAAGTGGTCAAGCAGTTGAACTAAATGATTGTTGTAGGTCCCTTCCAATGGTAACATTCTATTCTGTTCTGTTTTTTTCTGTTCTATTCTACCATCTCAGGTGGTAATACAGTTGAAATACAAGGGATTTGTGCTCCTACTCTTCACCCATCCATTACAGGCACCTTCTCATTTTCGCTATTTGGATCTTGCATTTTAGTGTTGTAGTAAAATTTTCTCCCTCCCCTGCCCTGCTGAGGAGGGGAGTGATAGAGCAGTTTGGTGGGCACCCAGTATCCAGCCAAGGTCAATCCACACCCATTCGGGGCATAGACTTTGTTGACAGTGATCCATGATTTGAGACTCAGTATCACGGTATCACAGTATGCTAGAGATTGGAAGGGACCTCGAAAGATCATCTAGTCCAATCCCCCTGCCGGAGCAGGAACACCTAGATAATGTTACACAGGAATGTGTCCAGGCAGATTTTGAATGTCTCCAGGGAAGGAGACTCCACAACCTCCCTGGGCAGACTGTTCCAGTGTTCAGTCACCCTCACTGAGAAGAAGTTTCTTCTCAAGTTTAAGTGGAACCTCTTGTGTTCCAGTTTGTACCCATCACCCCTTGTCCTATCATTGTTTGCCACTGAGTAGAGCCTGGCTCCATCCTCGTAACACTCCCCCTTTATATATTTATATACACTAATAAGGTCACCCCTCAGTCTCCTCTTCTCTAAACTATAGAGACCCAGCTCCCTCAGTCTTTCCTCATAAGGGAGATGCTCCACTCCCTTAATTATCTTAGTTGCCCTGCGCTGGACTCTCTCCAGCAGGTCCCTGTCCTTCTTGAACTGAGGGGCCCAGAACTGGACACAATATTCCAGATGCGGTCTCACCAGGGCAGAGTAGAGGGGAAGGAGGACCTCTCTCGACCTACTAACCACCCCCCTTCTAATACACCCCAGGATGCCATTGGCCTTCTTAGCCACAAGGGCACAGTGTTGGCTCATGGTCATCCTGTCGTCCACTAGGACGCCCAGGTCTCCCTCCCCTACCCTGCTCTCTAACAGGTCGTTCCCCAACCTATACTGGAACCTGGGGTTGTTCCTGCCCAGATGCAGGACTCTACACTTTCCCTTGTTATATTTCATCAAGTTATTCCCTGCCCAACTCTCCAGCCTGTCCAGGTCTCGCTGGATGGCAGCACAGCCTTCTGGCATGTCAGCCATTCCTCCCAGCTTAGTGTCATCAGCAAACTTGCTGATAGTACACTCAATTCCCTCATCTAAATCATTGATGAATATATTAAATAATACTGGTCCCAGTACTGACCCTTGAGGCACTCCACTAGTTACAGGCCTTCAACTAGACTCTGCCCCATAGACTACAACTCTCTGGCTTCTCTCCTTCAGCCAGTTCACAGTCCACCTCACTACCTGATCATCCAGACCATACTTCCTCAATTTAGCTGTGAGGATGCTGTGGGAGACTGTGTCAAATGCTTTGCTGAAGTCAAAGTAGACCACATCCACGGCTCTGCCATCATCCAGCCACCATGTTATTTCCTCATAAAAGGCTAAGAGATTGGTCAAGCATGATTTCCCCTTGGTGAAGCCATGTTGACTGCCCCTCATATGCCTTAAGATGGCACCAAGGATAAGGTGTTCCATCACCTTCCCAGGCATGGAGGTGAGGCTGACCGGTCTATAGTTACCCGGGTCCTCCTTCTTGCCCTTTTTGAAGACTGGAGTGACATTTGCTTTCCTCCAGTCCTCAGGCACCTCTCCCGTTTCCCAAGACTTGGTAAAGATGATGGAGAGTGGTCTAGCAATGACTTCCGCCAGTTCCCTCAGCACCTGCGGGTGCATCCCATCTGGACCCATGGATCTATGGACGTCCAGATTGCTCAACTGGTCTCTAACCCATTCCTCATCGACTAAGGCAAACTGCTCCATTGACCTGACTTCATCTAAGGTCTCAGGGGTACAGGGCTCTTCAGGACTGCTTCCAGCTGAGTAGACAGAGACAAAGAAGGCATTCAGTAACTCTGCCATCTCTGTACCTTCTGTCACCAGGGCACCCATCCCGTTCATCAGTGGGCCTACATTGCCTCTGGTGTTAGTTTTATCTGCCATGTATTTGAAAAAGCTCTTTCTGCTGTCCTTGACCCTTCTCGCCAGGTTTAATTCTAAGGAGGCCTTAGTCATCCTAGCTGCCTTCCTACATCCTCTAGCAGCAGCCTTATATTCCTCCCAGGTGGCCAGCCTCTCCTTCCATGACCTGTAAACTCTCCTCTTCCACTTGAGCATACCCAGCAATTCCCTATTTAGCCACGCAGGTCTCCTGGCCCTCTTCCTTGACTTCCTACGTGTCGGGGTGCTCCGATCTTGAGCTCTGAAAAAGCAATCCTTGAATGCCAACCAACTATCTTGGGCCCCTTTACCTTCAAGCAGCCTTGCCCATGGGATTTCCCCTAGCAATTGCTTGAAAAGGCCAAAGTTTGCCCTGCTAAAGTCCAGGGTTGCAATTCTACTTGCTATTCTACTAGTCCTACCACACAAGATCCTGAACTCCACCATCTCGTGGTCGCTGCAACCTAGGCAGCCCTCAACCCTTACTGTTAGCAGTACCATCTGCTCCTTTAGAAAATTCTCTAGCTAAAGTGAAAGATGAGGCTTAACAGCTGCATCACCCAAACCTGTCCAAAGGACAGCAAAATCCTTGCTCTAATCAGATCATGGTTGACACAGCAGTCTACCTTTTTTTCCAGTATCAATGTACTCATTTAGCAGCCGTCTTTATTTTTGTCATGTCTGTGCTGAACTAACAAAATGAAGTATAGTCCGGCTGCTCTCTCTAAAATGCTGTAATCTCAGCCTTTATCTTCTGGCACACGCTGCAATTCACTGTGTGACTGAAGCTGTTCCCACATTCTGCAGACTCTGTGCAAGTGGTTTCCATAACAGGTTCATAACAGATGCTATTTCTATGGATATACTATAACAATAAACATTAGTGATTTATTCTGTTTAATTGGTACTTTGACCTGCAGAGGTCACATAGAATATGTTAAATAAATTGGATACACATTTGATCTTTTACTGCTCTATCGTTTTATACAGAAAACAAGCAAACAAAGTCAAAAAGCTCAAAACTTTCTTTTTTATTATATGTACAGTGATTTTAGGTTTCCATAAGTTAGATTAAAAAATGAGGATATAGTAGTTTCATATAACAAAGCAATAATGCTTCTTTCAGGACTATTAACATCCATTTGCAAAAGGCAAAGCCAATTAATATTTTAAGGGTGCACAGATAACAACAAGACTTTGCCGTTAGTATTTCTAAGGGCAGTAAGAATGCCAACTTCTACAGCTAGTTGAAAGCATCAGTGAAACTTTACTGGTTTTTAGGTATAAATTTAAACTGCAACTACTTTGCTGTTAAGGAAAAAAAAAAAAAAGACAAAAATGCTGGTAAAAGAATTTGCATTTCTGAGGAGCTTAAGAGAAGCCAGTGTTGGACATTCTTTATTCTAGCATTTAGCAAGAAGGGCTGTTTTCCCAAAGTAGCAGCACACAGTAGCACTCATTGTAGGAGAAGCCAGGGCTGGATCTCCAGTGGGGTCTGACTGTAGGCCATAGGGTGAGAATATGATTTGTAATCATACAATTTGTATGATTTGTACTTTGTAATCCTGTTTAGGAGTCACTGGCTCAGATCAAATTCCTTTTAGGGGAGGTGACCTGTGACCAAGATGGAGAACTGCTGGCAAACTGGCAAACTGGGGGTGATTATGAAGAATAAAAAATCACAGCACAGACCTGACCCTGGACAGAGTGTGCCGTCTAACCTCTCCTCTTTTGCCTTCTTTACCCAGTATAAAACACACAATGGTAGAAGCAGGTGCTTCCTTCTGCTCCCCAGCGAAACTACTGCTAATGGGTACCACTCCCCATCCTCCTTTTTCTCTCCTTTTTTTAATTTTGGGGGCTAGTGTTGTGGTACACTGGCACTGGAAATGCTAACACAATAAAATATTCTGTTCTAAAATACTATTCCAAGCACATGGCTGGAAATGCTCATTGCACAACAAGCTTGTCAGTGCACTGGTGCATCCTTAAAATGTATATATAAGAAAGCAAACTGGAGTGAAATGATCTACAGGTGAGTAGAGAATAATGCATTAAATGGGTTCCAGGAGGCTATTAGAAATAAAGTTTACGTGGTGCATAGAAGATTTGTTCTCTGGCCAGGACAGTTGCAAAGAAATGTTGAGATCAGGCCAAACAGCCAAACTGAAATCTAACTTCTTGCACTTTTTGTTTTAGGTAGCATGAAAAAAACAGAGTGGAAAATGTGCTGGGGGAAAAGGAAGAATGTAAGAGAGCCAAAGAATTCATTTCTAAAAAACTTAATCAGAATGGAAATGATGATGCAGAAAAAAATCTTGGCTCACTCTTGTCTAGTATGAAGTTGTTTTTTAAAATAACACTTTGTTTGTTCTAATTTTAAGTTTACTAATGAAGAAAGTTTCTATCTCTTCCTCAAGGAAGAGGTAGAGTCTGTCTCTTCCTCTTTAATTGCTTGGTCTGTCATGGAGTCATTTTGTAATACAAACATCTTGAATATTAATCTTTATTGTCTTCCCTGTTTTAATCTGCATGCTCTAAGGCTATGCAAGCAATTCTTTCAGATTTGTTTCTCCAGAATGTTTTCTTTACTTATAAAGGTATCCTATACTAAAAGAAATTGAATACTCCATTGATTAATAAAATGTGAAAAAATGCCTAGGTGTCTACTGACTCAAAAAAAACCACTGGAAATAATTGAAGGGAAACCACTTCCTCTGTCATCACCAAATCTGGAGATTAAGTATCTTATGCTTCTTATGAGAAGAACCATGAAATCAGCAGACATTGAAATGAGACATCCTCCTTCAAGGAGGGATGTATTTACAATGAGGGGGTGAAGAGGGAAGGCATTGGTTTTAAAAAAGACCTTTTTTTTTTTTTCCAAAGATATGGTTAAAGTAAACAGACCTTGCATGGGACAAGTATGGGGGATCCTAGATTTTTGAGGTTTTAGACTAGCTCTATGAAAACAAAACTACATAATTTGAAAATCTTCATTTCTAATGGGGAAGTAAAATTTTAAAATCATTTCCTTGAGGAAAATTGGCATATAAAAATATAGTGAGAGTCCTCTCAGTGTTTACAAGACAGTCCAAAATCAAAATGTATTGAAAAATCTCATGGAAATGTGCTTTTTGTGACAGATTTTCAATGTACTTTTTTTTTTCCTTTGAAAGTGGTCTGAATCACTAACAGCTTATCCCTTCACCTTTTAGAGGTTTGCATCCATTATTAAGATTATGACTGTGACATGAGCTAGCTTTGGGGTTTGCATTAGTACAAACCGCTTTGCTAGGGGACTTAGGGACTTAGAAGTGAAAGAAACACTAAGAAATGGAAGTGACTTATTTTCTTGCTATTGTTTCAGAACTGTCCTGGTTTAAACCCAGTCGGGCAACTTGTTCACTCACTCCCAGTGAGTGGTGCCGGGCTGACAACAATTGAGGCCCCCCCCCCCCCCGGGGCTCTCCCCTTCCCCGCTCCTGGAGGAACGGGGAGGAGGATCGAAAGGGTGCAACTCCTACAGGTTGAGACAAGAACAGTCCAGCAACCAATGTACAACACAAATCACCACTGCTACTACCAACTACAACAATGGTAAGAGAAAATAACAAGGGAAGAGAATACAATACCACCGGCCAAGAAACGAGTCCCTCCTGGAAGCCAGTGTCCTTCCGGGTAACTCCCAGTTACATTCTAGGCATGACGTGCTGTGGTATGGAATACCTCTTTGGTCAGTTTGGGTCAGGTGTCCTGTCTCTGTTTCCTCCTGGCTTCCCCTCCTCCCTGGCAGAGCATGAGGCTCAGAAAGTCCTTGGCCAAACCAAAACATCGCTATCAGCTCTGTTCCCAGGCCGAAAGTCAAAACACTGCACTGCACCAGCTACCAAGGAGAAACATGACTGCTACTGCTGAACCCAGGACAAGAACTCAGCCAGCTGTCATGGACCCAGGTTAGCAACACCACAGACAGCCTTCATTCCATTTCCAACCGCCCCTGTCATGGGCAGTGACACCTGCCACTAGACCAGGTTTTGCTCAAAGCCCCGTCCAATCTGGGACTTGATACATAGATAGATAGATAGACAGATAGACAGATATCTTTCAACACCTTTGTTCTGCTTCAAAGCTTCTTTAATGGCCTGAAACTGACTAGAACCAGACTTCCATACGCACTGTCATCTTAAAAAGGCAATAGCTGATGGCCTAATGGTCCCCAGGCAGCCCACACACAGTTCCTCCTATTTGACAATTGTTTTGTTTTCTGTCAGATGCATGGATAGTGAGGCTTATTTTGTCAGACTTGAGGTTCTCCATAGACCAAACTGTCCTCCAGAGTAGGGGACAAATGAACTATGGGCTTTGCCTGGTGCCAGACAACTTCAGGAGGGAGTAGAAAATACATTTTTCTCTTACAGAACTGAGTTTGAACATCTCTTTTCCTACAGCAGCAAGCATATTATATTTAGTCTTCTGTAGCACTTACCTCAAGTCCTTGAGTTCTCATGGAATAGGTGGCTGTGTAGAGGAGGAAGCAGTATCTCTTTTTGGACCTGAACAAGAACGATCATGCTAAGGGCAGCTTCTTGTTGCCTTAGAACTTCCTGGATCTCTGCTTCCTGGTACAACTGCAGATGTACATTGTTAGATGCAAATGTACGTTGTTAGGTGTTGCAACATCTAACAGGTTTGTGCATGGCAGTCAGCGGTATGAAACAAATGCCTGCCAGGGAAGTGTAAAGGAAAATGAATATACAGGCTTCAGAATGGCAATAGAATGAGAGGAGATACTCAGTGCATGGAGTATCCCAGGCCATTCCTTTGGGTGACATCTACAATTTTACCTAAGCCAAACTCCTGTTACAATTTTACCTAAGCCAAACGCCTGAGAATTTGCTGACACATACACACACAGTTCTGCTGTAGAAACCGCATCTCAAGGAAATACTTGAATAATTTCATCTGTGTTAAATCAACATCTCACATAATAAAGGAAGTCTAACTGGAAAGCTAGTGCAGCTCATCATGTAGAAGAGTGTGCATGACTTTACTATATCTATAAATGCTCTTTATCACTTTTCTGAGGAGAACAGCAACAGGACCATTCCTAAGCACAAGCTATGGTGCCAAATGCCAATATCATTTGTCCTAGGAACACCACTGCTGCACAATACATCCATGGCACAAGCACATCCTGTTCTCTGAGATCTCCAAGACCTGAGACAATGGAAAGTCATAGAATCAACAGAATGGTTTGCGTTAGAAGGAACCTTACAGTTCCAACTCCCTGCCATGGGCAGGGACACCTTCCAGTAGACCAGGTTACTCCAAGCCACATCCAACCTGGCCTTGAACACTGCCAGGGATGGGGCAACCACAGCTTCTCTGGGCAACCTCTGCCAGTGCCTTGCCACCCTCACAGGGAAGAACCTCTGCCTAATGTCTAAACTAAATCTACCTTCTTTCCTCTGTTTTGGAGACACTGTCATTTGAGTTAGGGCTTTATGCTAGTACAGGGCCTTAGTGCATACTGTGCTGGCATTTTCTTTTGAAATCAGAGGACCGCAGCTCTGACCCTGGCCACCTAACTAATTAGAGCTGCAGCACAAGCAAGGAGCTGGTCTGAGGTACTAGGCAGGGTGGATAAGGATGCAGTTGGGATTTAGAGCTAATATGAATGGCAAGAAACTAAATCTTTTTTGAGTGAGCAGGTAGCTGGACAGTGATGGTTTGATTGTTTGAGGTTGGCATGTGAGAGCCATCTGGCAAAATAATCCATGCTGAGAAATTAACAGATTTTTTAAAAGGACACCACCACAAAAAGACTAAACACCTTCCTCTGATGAAATAAGAAGAATCCAGTGCTAAAGATCTGACACACGGAAGAATAATGCTTAACAGAAAGGAGGAATGATGTGAAACTTGATATAACAGCACTGCTGAATGTTATGTAAAGATTTACTATCTTCTAGGTATGCGCTGAAGCTGACTGATTTAATACAAACTCCAGTTTCATGTGATAGCCAGCAGATAGTGAAATATCCTGAGGTACAAGCCTTTGAAACCTTTTTCAAATCACTCATGAACTATTTGCATGCATGTCTCTGATATAATCCCTGAGTTTGCTAGATTGCAGTTAGATTTTTTGTCTTTTGTTTCCTTTTCCTCATTCCTTTTTACTAAAAGCAGAGGTCAGATTGCCTTCTATGAACTTAGACTTTAAGAGTGATTTTAAAAGCTTTGGAAGGAATGTCTTTCTCATCACTTTTGCAAAGTAACTTTCTTAGCAGGTGGTTGTTCGTAACACCTGGCTCACACAAAAAAAAGAAACCCCAAACCTGTTACTATGCAAGTACCTCTGGGATTAAATACCTTTTTTTTTTTTGCTGCAAGATACACTGGAAAAGAGGGGGGAAATCCCACTGTATAAGTTTTTCAAAAGAAATTAATTTGGATCCTAATCAAGTGCTTGGCTAGAGTGGACATTCCAAGGGGAAATAGCACTGCAGAGAGGCAGCAGTGGGCCTATCTTTTGTAATGGCTCTCCGAGAACATTAGGTGCCTGCACCCAGCATCATTATTAATATCACATACATTACAGTGTCTCATCTTCAAGAGGAACCTGTCTTAGTGAAACAGCTGAATAATAGAATACTCCCATCCTTATTGTCCAGGGAGACTAGCTTCTTAGTGCTGAATATGACAATCAGGGAAATGGAAAAGATGAAAGGAAGGCTAAAGTAGTTAATAAGAAAGAAGAAACCCGAGGCTTAACAGGCATAATAGAGAAGTCAGTGACTGAATAATTGCAAAGACAACTACAAATTACCTTTCAAGGTATAAATGGAAAGAAGACTGCACTGCAATGCCGTATGTTATATTGGAGCCTATCCTTCAACAAGCTGTCTTTGTACCTGCATTACAATTGTTTTATGTACCATAAGTTTCTTTGCAGTGAGTAGTATAGTCCTCTAAGGTTTAAAGATACTCAAGTTTTTTTGCATAATATCCAGTTACTCTTTCTGAAATTTTTTATCGGCTTAGGTCTGCTAAATTGTACTGGTTAAACAACCTTAATGTCCATTGTTGTCTTAATCCTCTATAGGACAGACAACTGCTTTGGGAAGCCTATAATAATCTGTCTCCACTTATTTATGTCAATTTGGTTCAAATTAAGCCAAAACTAAAGAAGCCTAAGACTTCTCTAGGTAATAATTCAGTCAGATTTAAAAAAAAACAAAACAAAAAAACGGATTTGTAAGCCCCCATATTTATACTTACCTCCAATTTTGAAAATTTATTGAAGGAGACATTTTTGTGTGAAGATCTTCAGAGGCAAAAAGGAGTGATAGGTACCCAGCTCACAGTGAAAGACTTGATTAAAGCTGCTTGATACTAGCTTCTGTTTAAGCCTTTGGCATTCTCTTCCTTAACAGCCTGATTCAAGTGCCAGTTGTTATTTACACTTGTGCCTGTTCCCCTCTGAGTGCTAGAGCAAGCATTTTATGCTGAGATTGAATAAATCAGAAATCGTAACCAATTTGCAGGGAGGGAAGTGTGATTTGTGCAGAAGGAACTCACAAGCCTGAAGAGTGGTTTACAGTAGCTTCATCACAATTTTCTTTCAGCAAGAAAGCAAGTAAAGAGCTCTCAAAGGGAAAGACAAAAAAATGTGCCCATTTGTCCACACTGTCAAACTCCTGGTCCAGTAGTTTTTGTGCTCCACATTGTCAAAAGACTGGGGAATGGCGAGGTGGCTCTGCATCAGAATTGCACGGCTCACAGCAAAGATTTTCCTATTAGGAGCTTATGTCCAGCATGTTCTGCAGAATAAGTAAGATAATTCTATAGTTTGTGACAAACAAAAATATCTTCCATATCCACAGAAAAGCAGAGGAAATGCAAGATGCTCTACACTGCTCATGCCATGTGTTTATATCCTCTGTTGATGAACCAAGAAAATACTTCAATTCAGCCATCTCTTGAGATTAGTAACCAATAAGCACTGAAAATCTGAGGATAGAAAGAAATTTCTGATACACTTTCTCTATTCCAACAACCATTAAAAACTAATTTTTGATTTTCTATCAGCTTAATTGAAGGCTTTGTGAAAGCTGTGAAAGCTTTCCCACTTTAATGCCATTGAATAGAAAAATAAGTGTTATAGGAAGTTACTAGAAATCATACAAATGCACACACACATAGATGTTTTTCCTGTATATAGTAAAACTGCTAAGGTCTTGCTGAAAAGCTGTTCTGGTCTGAGGTGGATTGTATGCAAACTATAGTTTCAGACAGAAGCACAGGTTTTATGATTCTCATTCTGTTTTGACAGCAGTGGTTTCTTGCACCATATTCACATGAGATCTATCTTAAATGTGTCCAGACTAAATATTAAGAGTACAATCAGTTTGAAGCTGAATGTGACCCAGCATCAAGACTCATTTCTTATTATATTCATTCAAATTTTATGAAATCTCGAGTCAACTTCAGGTTTTAAATATTATTCTCTGCTCATGTGATAGCAGTATCAGACCCTGGACAGAAATAAGCTGCTCAGCTGTGTGTCATTAATCCCAAAGAGCTAATACTTCATGGAGAGCTGTGAGATATTCCACCAGAAAATAATTTTTCAGGCTGTGACTAGGGAATTTCCAACAACACATAGTTAGAAACATACAAATGTGTAATTAAAATTTACCTACAGTAATCTATTCAGAGTAGCTGGCAGATAAGATGTAAGAAACCTCTGCAAGAAGATACAGTGTACTGTGCTGCTTACCAGTCTCCAGTAATGCCACTCAGACTTAAATTCTTTGCTATATAATAATCTGTATTTGCATTCTACATTTTTCAAAATTCAATTAAATTCTACCATGCGCTTTTTATTTTTTTATAAGTTGTGCATAATACAATGTGGGGTTGAAAAAAAAAACCAATGCTTTAGGAAAATAGCCACCACATAAAGGAAGAATAATTTTGAAATTTGCACATATGCAGAAATAAAAGGATGGCCTTTTTGAAACTGAGCTATTGAATAAAACCAGGGAAAACTCATAAAAACTTCTGCAGTCTTGGGCAATAACATGTGAATCACCTTTGATCTGTCTGTCACTGGATATCATCAATGAACTGGTTATGTTCATTTTAGTTCCTGCCTGTTCATGCTCTGTTTGTAGAAATCACTATTTCTTTTGGCAATTCACTGTAAGTTGCATGAAATTAATCTACATATTTATGCATGGCATACAAGCTGTCTGTAGAAACAGGCCTTAAATTTCTCCATCTAATAAAAATCATTTTATCAATTACCTCTCAGCTTTTCATATTTAATTTATATTTTAGCATCAACCTTATGTCACTAAAGTGTTCCTTCAAAGAGAAAATGTCTTGCTAGCAGGACAGGTTTTTTTCCTTTTCCTCAAGCGATAACGTTCTTTAAGCATTTCCATAATCTGATATTCTTAGCTAATGTTCATTTACATAGCTGCAGAGATCGTGGTAGGGAATTCAAAACAGCTTGAATCTAAGTCATACATTTCCTTCAATCAAGACAGAAAGAAAATTGATTGTGGGATAAGGTCCATTGCTGATCCTCAGAACTATGACAAATGCATGCTGACAGTAAATGGTTCCCTAATTTTGATGTATTCCATGGCCTGTGATATCTGATACTCTTCTCAAAGAAGCCTAAGAAGGTTAGAGGCCACCTGTCAGTTAAAGAGGCTTATAACTGCTATTTGTGTGACATTGAAAGAACCACTGTGGCTGAGTCCTTTATATGCATGGCAAGCCACGTGCCTCCCTGGCATAACTCAACCAGTATGTTCATTGGCAGAGAGGAATTTTTTATCTCCTGCTGTCGTGGTTTAAACCCAGCCAGACAGCTTGTTCACTCACTTCCCCCCCGCTTCTTGCCCTCCCCCTACTCCCGGAGGGATGGAGAGGAGAGTCAAAAAGAATGCAACTCCCATGGGTTGAGATAAGAACAGTTTAGTAACTAAGGTATAACACAAATCAGTACTGCTACCACCAATAATAATAATGATAAAGGAAATAACAAGGGAAGAGAATACAACATCTCTCCACCAGCTGACCAATAACTCGCCCCTCCCCCCCAGCCCAACCAAGCTCTGACTGATGCCTCCTCCAGCCCTGCAGACTCCCAGCCCTTCCGGCTAACTCCTAGTTCCATCCTGGGCATGACGTGCTGTGGTATGGAATACCTCTTTGGGTAGCTTGGGTCAGGTGTCCTGTCTCTGCTTCCTCCCAGCTTCCCCTCCTCCCTGGCAGAGCATGAGGCTCACAAAGTCCTTGGCCAAACAAAAACATCATTGTTATCAGCTCTGTTCCTGAGCTGAAAGTCAAAACACTGCACTGTACCAGCTACCAAGAAGGAGAAAAATGACTGCTACTGCTGAACCCAGGACAACTGTCCATGATGATAATCACAGAGGGTGAAATTTGCATTAATAGTAAAGAAATTATAAGAGGAATATATACTATTTATTACAAATGTCATTTTAAAAGGCAGCAGATATTACAGTAATAAATAATTTCTTGACCCCAAAGTCTATTACTGTATATGCTAGTAAAAGACATTTCTATTCCTTCAGGCTTTCATAACACTATGTCATTGATTTTAACATTAAATATGATTAGTATGTATTTTCTTCTTTCCTATGGCCTACTGCCAGAAGATTTTTAGTTTTAATTTAGTGTTTAAAGTGAAGGAAAGCAAACCCCCACTACACATTGAAAAGGCTCAGCTCAACTTCTTAACCTGGATCTAAGGAATTCCATTTTTTCTGGTTTTCTTTTTCCCTTGCTTATTCTACTTTTAAATTAAAGTAGTATTGTAAGGGAACAATTGCATTCTCTCTGTTCTCGGAAAGTGGCTGCACGGCAGGATCTGGAGATACAGTCCATGTCTTTCCAGAGCTAAGTCTAGCAAATGCTTCTGCAGGCACTGCTTCTCCCAGGTTTGCTTTCCCCAGCTCAGTCCAGAGGAAGGGTAGTGCAAGCACTCTGTCTACTTCACAGCAAAAACACCCATTAACATCAGTATCCTTGAGGAAGGGTCATTTCACTTCATCAGTTTGATTTTGCAGCACAGTGAAACAGAAGAGCTCTTATATTTCATCTCCAAATTAGACATGATGCCTCAGCATATGATGATAATATGCAACAACATGTTTAACCGATACAGCATTTTTTGTCCAAAGTGACTTATACCCCTGTGTAAGTCTCATGGAGGAGATTCAGATCTTTGTGATCCCAGGCATAGCTTTGTATCACTAGTTCATAGGTAACTCACTCCAGTTTACTTGCTGGGCAGCCTGTGAAGAAGTTCATACTCTGCCACCAGTGGTGCAGCAGCTACTTATTTGTGGACGTCTGTTCTATGGAAAACAAAGGCATATCCTCTTCTCCCTGATAAATCTTATAAACCAAGACATTCTCTTATGTAATTTACTAAAATCCTGAGAACACACAAGATCACAGATCCTGAAATTAATGCTGGGGAAAGCAGCAGTCTAAAATAAAAAATCATCACTGATGGATTTTTTTACCACTAATTACTATTAAAATCCTCTGTCAAGTTCGAACTCTCATCTCCAAAGTGACAGCCAGGATTTGACATGTGAATCCATCTACCCCAGCAATATCATGTATACCTAATTTTCAATCTGAGATAATATAGTATTTGGGAAAAGGACTGTAATCTTAATATTAAATTCTTCAGCTTTTGGGAAGTTTTATACAGCCTAAGGTGAGAGGAAACAAAACCAACAAGAAAAAAGTACTTGTGCACATGCTTAAAATTGATTTATTCTGTTTGAATTTTCACTTACTTCTATGTCTTGCTATAGATTCTGTACCAGATTATTTTCCTTAAATTGATGGGGTTTAAGTGCTTAAGATGTCCTGAGCAGCTGCAATATGCTTATCAAAAAATTCCCTTTCTGCTGATGAATAGCTGATAAGTGAGAGTACCAGATATCCTCTGTATTATGCACACAGGAGGAAAGAGACACTGCAAGCAGAATGAACTCTGCTCCACCAGCTCTCAGCTGTTTGCTCTTTTAGGATCCAGGCATCCCCATAAGAGTCCCACAAATATACTACAGCTCAGTGCCGCAGAATATATGGACCCAGTCAGAGATCAATATGATCAGACAAAGCCGTTTATTACAAAGCCTTAACTCCTTATATACTATTTCTTACATGCCCTTACAGTGATTTGGCATATTATGATTAGATACATGTCTTGAAGTCTTAGTGACTAACATATAATTGGTTAAGCACGGGTGTGAGAACTTGACCTCAAAAGATTGCCAACAGTCCACAGTTCTCATTAACTCAGTGAATTCCAGCTTCTTCTTATCTTGCTTGCTTAAGCTTCCTTGGGCCTCCAATGGCCTTGCTGTATCTTTCAGGATTATTCAGAGTTTATGTACCAATTATCCATTCCCCTGTGAGAACACTGCCTCCACAGCTCAGGAAATCTATCACCTTGCTTAGGAACAGAGACAGCTGGTACTAAACTTAGTAATGCAAAAGGATCATAGACTTTGATTTTGCAAAAAGAATTTGAGTGGCATTTTCATACAAATGCACTGTATCTGAGCAAAGACAGACACATGCACAATTCAAATGTGACAAAAATAGTTCCACAGACTTTCAACTGCATTCTGTGTACTTATGAACTTACCCCATTAATCTATATCTGACAAGACTAAATGTCACACTGCAGATGTTGGGGAATCTTGCAATTCCCCTACACCACTTTTTTTAAATCACTGATTTTGTAACCTGCCTGCCATTCCCATAAACTCAATTTCTCCCCTCTTCATTCTTTCTTACAAAATAAACAAGCAAATACTTTTCTGAACAGAAGAAGCATGGTTATCATGCATCATTGAAGACCTGCTCGGGTTATGAACCTGTAATAGAAGTGGTAGAGCACTGAGATGGAAGTAGGTGTGATAAATCAGAATCGTCATAGAACGGTTTGGGTTGGAAAGGACCTTAAAGCTCATCCAGTTCCAGCCCCCCTGCTATGGGAAGGGACACTTTCCACTAGACCGGGTTGCTCCAAGCCTCATCTAACCCGGAGTCGAACTCTGCCATGGAATCATTATATAGGAACTGTCCCCAGCTTTCCAAAATGTGAAGTTAGGCATGGTAATATATAGCATACAGATACGGGTCTGAGCTATGAAGCCAAATAGCAACTACATCATTCCCAGTGACTGTTTTCAGTCACTATAAACTCCATTCTATAAACAATCACTCCCCAGGCTGCTTCCCAGCCCGACCTTGCACCCAAACACACCCCGGTTTACTCAAGACCCAGGTGCACTATCAGCAATTATTATTCTTCTTCCTTAATTATCCACATAGCGGGAACAGGATGGCTTGCAGTTCCCACACCTCCCCCTTTTTTGTTTTGTTTGATTTCAGTTCTCCGCAAGTTGGCAACAAGTCTCTAGGTGATATGGAGGAAAAGCAAAGCAAAGTTGTGATGTCCAGGATCCAAAGACAAGATCTCACCGTTGTGTTGGCCAGACATACTGGGAGTCTCAGGAACCTGGAGATAGATGCTGTTACTTCCAAAACCACAGTCCTTGGCTTTTCTTATCCCCTTCTCTGCTTGAGGAGTCTTAAATCACAGAAGAGCAGTTTTTGGACATTAGCATTTAAAGATGGAAAGTTCAAATATAACAGTTACTTCTAATATTACTAATATTTATAATAGTTACTTTTTGATTTTTATTTTGGTTTTTTTGTTGTTTTTTTTTACTGTGAGGGTGATGAAACCTGCTTTAGGTGACCCTGCTTGAGCAGGAGATTTGGACTAAATCATCTCTTGTGCCAACCACAGGCTACTTGGTCTGCTCTTCCCTCCTGCATGGCCCCCTTATTACAGGGGAGGCCATCCATCACATCAAGGTCTGGCATGGCCTGTGTCTCCACTGCTCAACACCTGCTGGGTTGCAGCCAACAGTGGGGGCTAAAGGTTCTTCTTGGTGGCAAACACAGAGGTCAACCCAGTCTTGCCTTGACTATGGTAGGAGTCATTTGGTCAACCTCAGTCCTTGCACCTTGTTGTTAATGCAGAGTTTTATCTTCCTTGTCCAATAACAAGTCACTGAGAGCAAACTAGTTGGTGATATAGCTGTGGAGACTACTAGCTGACAGACTGTTGGACTGTTCATCATTCCTTGTGGCAAAGCACGCACAGATTTACATTAGCAATATAACTACTACAGGGTGCAGCTCATGGCAGTGAAGGATCAGCCAAAGAAATTCCCTACCAGTGGTGTTCTCCCTTCCTCTTAATTCTTTCCATTACCTACTTTATAATGCAACCATTGTGATGTACAGTTATTAGGATTTTTTTAGCTCCTTCCTTAGCATTTTCTAGCAGCTGCTGCAAATTTGCATATTCTAATGTCTCTTTTACATGTGACAAATCCATACCCAGAGGGGTTGGAGTTATACTACAATACATGGTGTTAATTTCTTATTAGCAACTGGCTTGTAAATACAGGTGGTTTATACACAAAATCACAGCCCCTAATAATAGCTACACTGCAAGCACACATGTCCAAGTCTTTAAACACGGTCTGGTTATAGAGAATTTTCAGTTTCCCCCAAGTGGTGTTTTACAAATCATGCCTTTTTCTCTTCCTCTGCCTCATTCTGCTCGGGGTCTTCAAGGTCAGCTCCTGCATCTGAGGCATCAGATTCTTTGTCTGTTCAGCTCATGGTATGGCTTGACAAACTTTGCAGGCAGCCACCACAGACCTGTAAGTATGAGGACACAAGCGTAACCCCTCCCCCAGATTATCACTTCCACAGGCCCTTCCCATTTCTTCAGGCCCAAAGGATCACAATACCACACTTCAGCACATTCAGAAGGTGAACTATCAGAGCCAAAATGTCGTTGTACTGCAGTGACAGGAGTATTCATGGAACAGTGAGTGCAATTTAAAAAATTCAGTGTATAGATGGCATTGTCTAATTGTTCTTGAGGGCTGGTATTCCCTCTTTTTTGTTTTTATAGCATGGGTTTCAGAACAGTGTGAGCTGGTTCCACAATCCCCTGGCCTGCAGGGGAGTGGGGAATACCAGTGGCATGTGTGACACCCCATTGCTGTAAAAATCATGATAATGCTGTTGAATTATATGCAGGGCTGTTATCCATTTTCAACTGGAAAGGAACTCCTGAGGTAACCAATGCACGTGTTAAATGCCGGATAACATCACTAGCCTTCTCTCCTTTATGGACAGAAGCTGAAATCATACGTGAAAATGTATCAACAGATACATGTACATATTTAAGGGCACCAAAAGAAGCAATGTGTGTAATGTTTGCCAAATCTCATTCGTCTTTAAGCCACAAGGATTTACACCCATGGCAAATGAGGACTGAGCTGTTGACTGACAGTCAAAGCAAGACCTGACAATTTGCTTGAGAAGAAGACAGGTTAAACTGTTTCTTCAAAGCAGAGGCATTCTAATGAAAAAAGGAATGTGAAGCAGCTGCAGAAGTAAACTGCACAGTGTTAACAGTCAAGGAGTCTGCTATGTCATTACCAGCAGTTAAAGGGCCAGGCAGGTTGGAATGCAATCTAACATGTCCAATAGAAACAGAATAATTCCTAGTTTCCAAACAATGTTTTAGCCTCAGCAAAATGTCAAAAAGTGCATGGCTATCCATTTCTTTTCACACACTAAAAGGAAGGTGTGGTAACAATTGAACAGGCAATACAGGCAATATTTAAGTTTTCTGCAGAGAGCAACTGTAGCCCATGTAAGACTGCAGCAATTTCAACAAGCTGCGTAGAACCATCCACATGTATAACAGAGGATTGCCAGGAATTGTTTTCAAACCAGACACACCAGCTTTGCCAGTTTCTCCAGAGCCATCAACAAAAATGGTTTCAGCATCCTGAATGGGTTGCTTTTGAATTACAAATAGCCCCTGTAGATCAAAATCTCCGAAAGCTTTCAGCAGTTTGTGTTTTGGAGTACCATAAATTCTTTTTCCTGTAAAGTCTGCTAATGCTATTTGGAAAAAAACAGTCTGAGCAAAAAGGAACTGAAAGTCTGTTGCAGTTAATGGTAAATATGATTCTGCAGGGTCATTGCCTGTTAAACGCTGAACCCTCACATGGCTTTTGGTGATTAAGTCAACAATCATATCTAACAGTTCTATCACAGTCTTTCTCTGTGTATATAACAAAAAAAAAGAATCATTCCAAAAAGTAAACAGAGTTACTGTCGATTTGACATATAACTCTTAAAGGCCTTTGTTGCATATTAACAGCAAGCAGAGAAATCAGCAAGCGTAAATGCACTCTATCTGCCTGTAGCATCTCAATTTTTTGAGTCATTATATTCAAAGCATCAATAGCTTTAGGAGCAAGCTGGTGAGAATCCAAATCTGTGTCCTCTCATAATAAATGAGAGTAGTTCAAAGTCGGCATTAGTAACACCCAACATAGGATGCACCCAATTAATAGTTCTTAAGAGCTTCTGTAAATCATTCAAATTTTTTATTTTGTTTGCCAGTTTTAGCTTCTGAGGCTTTACTGTTCTTTCAGTTAGCACCCACCCCAAATATTTCCAGGGTGGCATTCTTTGTATTTTTTCCTGGGCAATTTGTAGTCCAAAACAACATAAATTTTCTGTTATATGATTAATGGTGGTTTCTGACTGTTGTTCCTTTTCTGCACAGACCAAAATGTCATCCATATAATGATAATTTATCAGTTCAGGAAATGTGCTCCTAGTTGGTGATATAGCTGTGGAAACTACTAGCTGACAGACTGTTGGACTGTTCATCATTTCTTCTGGCAAAGCAGTCCATTGATACCTTTGCATAAGATCAGCACAGTTGGCTGAAGCCACAGAAAAAGTAAAATGATCACAATCTGCAGGATGCAAAGGAATTGTAAAAAAAACAATCCTTCACATCAATAATGCAAAGAAACCAGTTAGCTGGAATCACAGTAGGATTAGGCAAACCTGGTTGTAAACCCCATGGGTTACATTACATTATTAATTGCACGCAGATCTTGCAAAAATCTCCATTTCCCTCATTTCTTTGGGATTACAAAACTGGGTATATTCCAGGGACTAGTAGATGGAACAATATGTCCTGCTTTCAGTTGCTCTTCAACCAATAAATATGCTTGCTCCAATTTTTCCCCTTTTAAAGGTCACTGATCAACTCAAACTGTTTTTAATGTTAACCATGAAAGTCTGAGCAGGGGTTTCAGATCAGCGACCGTTAGGATAAATTTGCCCCCTCTGTGGTAAGTAGTAAATTCCATTGCATTTGCAAATCTCTTCCCCAAAGATTCATAGAAAATGACAGTATATATGGTTGAAAATGAGCTACAGCACCATCTGGTACAATAGCTTTGAGGACTTGAGTGCTTTTAAAAGGAGATTGTATTCCTCCTATTCCAGCTACTGTTGCTAAAGTCTTTTCAAAGGGCCAATCAGTCTGCCATTGAGACTGTGAAATAAGGGAAACATCTGCTCCAGTGTCTGTTAATCCACTATGGACTCTATTCTCTATTTGCAAATTCAATAAAAGTTGTTTCTGAGTCAATTAAACCTCAGTTCTCCCAGAGCTTCCAAATCCAGAGTTATTCCTTGTGTTAATTTCTACTTTTGACACCCAGTAAGGAATCAAAACAAGTTGTGCTAATTTTTGTCCTTTTGGAATTATACAACTGCCATTTAAGGCAAACGTTAAAATTTTTATTTCTCCTGTATAATCCGAATCTATTACTTCCAGGATGAACTTTCACTCCTTGGAGAGCTGTACTTCAGCGTCCTAACAGAAAACCCATAAATCCACTTGGTAAAGGTCCCCAAACGTTGGTAGCGATAGCTTTAACAGTGGAGCAATCTAATTTGATGTCAGTGCTTGTTGCCAAATCCAACCCGGTTCTGCCCATTGTGGCAGCTGCAAGGTCAGAGATGGAGGTTTTGCTGCAAAAAAAAACCTGTTATTTTGAGGGGCATCGGGTTTTGCTGCCCCCTGCTTGGAGTTTCCAGACAAAGGATTTCCATCCTTATGAAATTTAGATTTACATTAATTGCTCCAGTGATATCCTTTCTTGCATCTGGGACAGAGTTGACATGACTTTTTTCTTTCTGCTTTTGTTTCTTTCTGGGACGCATTTTACTAATATGTCCTTCCTGTTAACAGTTAAAACATTTTTGCTGATTCATAGTACATTTTGATAATGCAGCAGCCAATACAGAAGCTTTCTGAGCCTCGTTGCTGATATCCTGTCATGTTTTAATAAACTCAGCAATGTCTGTAAACTTTTCCCTGACTGGGGCTAAAGCAGCTTTGCAATCTCCATTTGCATTTTCATATGTTAGCTGAAATAAAAGTGCATAAGCAACCTCAGGATTATCAATCTGCCTTTGTATAGCATTATTTAATCTGTCTTTAAAAGACACATAGGTTTCCTGAGACCCTTGGAGAACAGTCTTGAAAGGTGTAGTTTTCTCTCCTGATTTAGGTACTCGCCTCCAGGATTGTACAGCCATACAGGCAGATTGCTGAAATACCAGAGGGTTTAAATTAATTTGATTATGAGGTTGCAACCGTTGCCCGGAGCCTGTTAACATGTCAGCATCTATTGGTATTCCTCTTTGAACATTATCTAATACCTCTAAAGCCACTAAGTTATTATATTCCAATCTCCATACCAAGTATTGAGCAGGTGTCAAAATCATTCACATTAAAATGTTTCAATACTGTGGCACCATAGAACCTGAACTAGCCATCATTTCTAGCAGACCTAATATATAAGGACTTTGAATTCCATTTTCCATCACTGATTTTTTCAATTCCTTAAATACTGTGTACAGAATATTTACATGTACCAGTCATTTCAGTCATTGCTGTCCCTGCCCATATGCTTTATAAAATACAGGAAAAGAGAAAGCCATGTCTCCAGTAAAATCACCATCCTCTCTTTCCCCATATATTTTTGTATAAATATTTTAGTAGCCTTCTAGTTAACTAAAGAGATCAGTCAAAGGAGGTGATGTAGGTTGAGCAGCATGAGGAATATTCAATGTGAATGTCTTTAATGGTGTCAAAGGTGGGTATAAATTTTGCTTCTTTTCTGAATTGACAGAGACAGGATCAAGAAGGATCATCAGGCTTCTCAGAAAAGATTTCTGTCCTCGCTCTTTCAAATTGTCAGTATTTTGATCATTTGTGTTATCATGTTTCTGAATTATATCCTCAGGAGATTGTAAATTAGATAATGCAGAATAGAGAAGAAAACATGTCACTATTAAACCAACAGCAACCTCCATACCAAGGCGATTTTGAGTCTGTCTCCCACTCTCTCCCATATCCGAGTATGAAACGCCCCTGCTGCTGGAAACCAGTTGCAAGTTGTTTTCACCCATAACAAAAGATTCATTACTTGCTTCTCAGACAAATGATATCTAGAGGATTTTAAAATTTTTGTAAAACTTTCAAATATAATTTCTGTTCAGCTGATTCTACTTGTCCCATTTTTCTAATGCAATCCCATAATTCCCTGTTCAACGAGTATTACTGACCTTTAACAGGAGAATGTTGGTACCAGAAATTCCCCGTCTGATTGTGCAGGCACAGCAATGTCAAGAAGTTTAGTTACCACACAAGGAGGGCACCATTTGCAGCATCTGTAAAGAAAGAGGCTAAACACACACACACACACACACACACATACACTGCTTTCACAACTAGTTCTACCTCATTCACTCAAGCATGGTAATATGTAGCATACAGATACGGGTCTGAGCTGCGAAGCCAAACAGCAGCTACATCATTCCCAGTGACTGTTTTCAGTCACTATAAACTCCATTCTATAAACAATCACTCCCCAGGCTGCTTCCCAGCCCGACCTTGCACCCAAACACTCCCTGATTTACTCAAGACCCAGGTGCACTATCAGCAATTCTTCTTCTTCTTTAATTATCCACATAGTGGGAACAGGATGGCTTGCAGTTCCCACAGAGCATGGGGGTGCTATGACAGTCACATTGTACAAAAACATGAGAAGTTATTACATCCCTCAAAATCTCAGTCTGCTCTGTCTTTAAAATGAAGATTATAATATTCCCTTTCTCTTTTTAAGCCTGACTAATTTAGATAATAAGGTCTTCTGGGCATGAACTGTCCCTAAATTTGTGTTTGTTCAACACTGCCATCTCTACTGAGACCTATAGAAACTGCCATATTTCCAACAGAGTGCAATAGCTTATCACTAGTTTGGGCTGACAAATGCATAATTTCACTGTAACATTATTGCTTACAAGTAATGCAGATTATTTTACATTTTTCTTGCCAGAACACCTCTAAAAGTATGAATCACCCCAGAATTATGCAGATAAAAACTTTGCATCCTTCTTCACATGTTCATGTGTTTTATAGAGATAGAAGGAAATGCTATGGTTTTTCTTTCAGCATTTTTCTATGACAGTTTATGAGTTAAATCATATATTGTATGAAATCTTTTCCTGGGAAATGGGTAGTAAAAGAATGGGCAGGTGGCATTTTAGACTGAAAGGACTGAGCTGAGTGTATAGCCAAATGAGAGATGAGAGCAGCAAAATGGCCTTCTCTTCTTTGGAAATACTAAAAATAAAGTTATTCTCTACATATGAAATTTCTTTTAATCCAGACAGCAAATCAGATTAAAAGGTAGCATAATTCTTTCTGGAATCATATTCTGTCCATAGAAATTCTATGTGATGGATTTTGACAGCTAAATACTGCTGCAGAGAGACATCTTTATTTAAAAAGGTTTTGCGCACAATGTGCATAAGATATCTTTGTCAGCAACAGCAGGATAGAGGGCACCTTCAGCAAGTTTACCAATGACACCAACCTGTGTGGTGGGTCAACACAATAGAGAGAAGGGATGAGATACAGAGGGACCATGACATTCTCCACAGGAGAATGGATATTTGGTACATGAACTCTGAATTATCCTGAAAGATACAGCAAGGCCATGAGAGGCCTGAGGAAGCTTAAGCAAGCAAGATAAGAAGAAGCTGGAATTCACCGAGTTATGAGAACTGTGGACTGTTGGCAAGCTCAGGGTCAAGTTCTCATAAATGTGCCTGGCCAATTATATATTAGTTACTAGGGGTCTTAAGGACATGCATCCAATCATAATGTGCCAAATCATTGTGAACAAATGTAAGCAACAATAAATAAGGAGTTGATACTTTGTAATAAATGGCTTTTGCTCTGATCATATTGATCTCTGAGTCCATTCTGTGGCAATGACAGGCTGCAGAGGTGGGAGGGAGTGAACCTCACAGAGTTCAGCAAGGCCATGTACAAGGTCCTGCACCTGGGCTGGGGGCAATCCCCAAAACAAATACAGGCTGGGAGAGACTGGATTAAGCAACCCTGAGGATAAGGACTTTATTGTTTTGGGTTATGAAAAGCTCCCCATGACCCAGCAGTGTGTGTTTGAGCCCACAGCCCCACCCTGTTCTGGGCTGCATTCCCAGAGCACGAGCAGTAGGTCAAGGGAGGGGATTCTCGTCCTCTACTATGTTCTCAGGAGACTCCCCCTGCAGTCCTGTGTCCAGCTCTGGGGCAACAATACAAGAGGGACATGGAGCTGTTGGAGCGAGTCCAGGGGAAGCCATGGAGGTGCTGCAGGGCTCTGGAGGCAGGAGGAGGGAGCTGGGCTTGTTCAGCCTGGAGAAGAGAAGGGTCAGAGGAGACCTTAGAGCAGTCTTACAATACCTAAAGGGAGCCAACAAACTAGACTAGTGCAAGTTATGCCATCCTATGATTCTTTTCCCACAAAATATTTGTTCTATATGGAACAGCCATTAATTCCATCGTGTTAGGTGCTACCTGTTACATCTCCCTGTGAGAAGCGTTGTGCTTTCTTTAGCAGCTTTGGCCAGAGGGAAAGTACTTTCCCTTAGTAAATAATACAACTGTTTTGCAAGAGGTAATTGCAGAACTGTAGGCATGAAAAACAAGCAAGGATTTAACCAGGATTAGGTGAAGGTATACTTACCTGGCAGGGGAGACACCATAATCAGGCAGGTGGTTTTTCCAAGGTGAGGCTCATCCGTTGCACTCCGGCTGTGCTGACATCTGCTACTTCCCCAAATGCAGGAAACTCAACTGCATAATCTGTGGCAGTGGGTGACTGCGTTCAGCAGGGTTGGGCTCAGTTAGTACTTGAATGTGAGACGACCTGGGAATCCCGGGTTCTGGGGTGTGTGGGTTAGTATGGGTAAGTATCTAGGCCATTGAGCCCCTCCAGTGCTTTGGAACTTCACCACTGAACAAGTGCAAAATCCGGAAAAATTAGTAAAACACTTAAATGAGCTGTGTTGCCATCCTGGTCATACCAGAGAGGGACAAATCATGGCAACATGCTAGGGCTTGGCCTACTCCTACAGAGCGCTGTTCAACACTATCCAGTACCTTCAAAGGGAAATAGATGTCTCTGGATCTGTTGGCAAAGCAACAGACAATGCAGCTACTCTAACTCCAAATCCAGCAGCTACACCAACCCCAGTGACAAGTATAGCAGCCACTCAAACCCTGACCACAACAGACAGCGCAGCTACTCCGACTCCAAGCACAGCAATTACACCAACCCCAACTACAAGTACAGCAGCTACTCAAACCCTGATCACAAACGACAACGCAGATGCTGGTGCTACTCAACCCCCAAACACTGCAGCTGCACCAACTAAAAAGTAATAAAGGAAGCGGGGTTGTTAGACCAAGAAGAGGAAAACCACTTTGGTGATGGACAAGGCTGTAAAATTAATTTTTTTTTTCCTCAGATTTTGGGTCATAACTGTTTTGAACATTTTCGACCCATACAGGAATAAAGTATTGATACTGAATTAAACTAGTATTTCATAGTATAAAGAGACTTAGCCATGGACATCTACAAGGATTCTCAATATATGGAAGGCATGCAACAAGAGAACCAGATGTCTTCTCTCAAACCAATGTAGGCCTTCCTGCTGTTGATAAGGCCTGAGAATAGGTAAACAGCTGAAAAAGAAAACTAGAGGAGCCTCTCAGGGTCCCAAATTAGACCAAACAAGAACATGTAATTAATTCGTAAGACTAAACCAAGCATTCCAATGTCCTTAACTAACTGATTTGCATAAAAGTGTAAACTGAGTGGGGGTATTTTTCCTCAGATGACCACCAGGACCCCAGAGATCACTCCTCAAATTCACAGTGCCTGCACCACAGCCTTATCTACCCAAATTACCATATGCAATAAGTAATGAGAATTTGGTGGGCATTTCACAGAATGTTGGTGAGTATGAATGTAATAAAGGCATATAAGCTATAAACTGTCTCTTCTCAGTGTGCGTGATAGTCAGAGCAATCCCCCGTGTACCAGGTACTGTAAGAAAGTAATGCCATTCTAACCTATCATTCTGGTTAGACGATTTCCTGGATTTCCTGTTTTGTGGTTTAAGCCCAGTCAGCCATGCAGCTTGCTCACTCACTCCTCCCTTCCTCCCCCTGATCCTGGAGGGATGGGGAGGAGAATTGAAAAAATGTAACTCCCATGGGTTGAGATAAGAACAGTCCAGTAACTAAGGTATAACACAAAACCACCACTACCACCAATAATAATAATGATATGGGAAATAGCAAGGGAAGAGAATACAGACACTCACCACCCACCGACCGATACCCAGCCCAACCCCAGCAGTAATCTAGGCCTTCTGTGTAACTGCCCCCAGTTTATATACTGGGCATGACATGCTGCGGTATCAAATACCTCTTTGGTTAGTTTGGGTCAGGTGTCCTGTCTCTGCTTCCTCATGTCCTCTGCTTCCCCTGGCTTCCCCTCCACCCTGGCAGAGCATGAGACTCAGGAAGTCCTTGGTCAGAGTAAACATTACTGAGCAATAACTAAAAACATTGGTGTTATCAGTGCTGTTCCCAGGCTGAAAGTCAAAACCACAGCACTGCACCAGCTACTGAGAAGGAGAAAAATGACTGCTACTGCTTAACTCAGGACAGTATCCACCTTTTACTCCATACCATTCCCGTCATGCTCAGATCTCATATTATATACGTATATATACATCCACACAGAGAGAGAGAGAGAGATCATTCCTTAGTGCATGGAGCAATCCCTATAAAACTGCTGAGTCCATCCGGTCCATGATGTTGGGCTCCATCTCTTGTAACAGTCTTTCAGTGCAGGAGAGGCTGTGTGCAGTTTTCACACTTGTGAATAACCTGGGCAATAATGTCCATTGCTAAGTCCACCCCTCGATCATGAGTCCATCTGTATGTTGCATCTCTCCCCTGATGGCCTGAAGTGTCGTGGGCCCACCAGACATGAAATAATTCACCCTCCCCTTCAGCAGTTTCTGCAACTTGTCGCTGGGGTCTCCATACAGCTGCCTTCCATCTCCCACGCTTCCAAACACTGGAGGGGCCCAGTGAACTAGATATTCTCCCATACTGTCCCACACCACAGCATGCCACTCATGAGTGCCCAGCCTCGGCAAAAATCTCATGGTCCTCCTTTGTTGTCATCTAATCCTAGACAAGACCCAAACCTGACTCTGCTTAACTTTTGAGATCAGACAAAATAGTCATGGTAACACACACTCTGTATGTGTGTCAACAAGGTGGTTCCCATCATAATCAGCAGGCAGGCCTCAAAGGTACCCAAATGTCATTCAAAACCTTCAGAACTCTCAAATGATGTTGCTGTACTTGTCACTGGGGCTGGTGTAGCTGCTGCACTTGGAGCTGGAGTAGCTGCGCTGTCTGCTACGGTCAGAGTTTAAGTAGCTGCTGTACCTCTCCTTGGGGTTGGTGTAGGTGCTGTGCTTGGAGTTGGAGAAGCTGTGTTATCTGTTGTAGTCAGAGTTTGAGTAGCTGCTGTACTTGTCACTAGGGTGTGTGGGAATGTCTCCCTCACAGGCTGACCACCTGAGGAGGGGAAAAAAATGTGTAATTGCTATACACTCCTATTATATACTGCCCAAAGAATGGAGGTGGTGACCACACTGGGAACACAAACCAGATCAGTTTCATGATCAATGAGTCTATTTTATTACAAGTCATTGCCATAATGTACAATGAAACAAGAACCTTAGCCCAAGGTCCCCAGCCGATAAACCCTAACACAGCAAATACCACCTGTAAGGTATGACATTTTGAAGATCAAGAGCAACAACTTTTAGAGCCAATAAAACAGCATTGTGACGAGTGACTATTAATCTCTAACAAGGAATGTTCATCACAAATACAATTAGACACTCTCTGGTCATATCTTTCATTATCTCAACCTGTCCTGGGTTCAGCACTAGCAGTCATTTTTCTCCTTCTTGGTAGCTGGTGCAGTGCTGTGTTTTGACTTTCGGCCTGTGAACAGAGCTGATAGCGATGTTTTGGTTTGGCCAAGGACTTTGTGAGCCTCATGCTCTGCCAGGGAGGAGGGGAAGCTGGGAGGAAGCAGAGACAGGACACCTGACCCAAGCTACCCAAAGAGGTATTCCATACCACAGCATGTCATGCCCAGGATGTAACTGGGAGTTAGCCGGAAGGGCTGGGAGACTGCGGGGTTGGAGGAGGTATCGGTCGGAGCTTGGTCGGGCTTGGGGAGCGAGTTATCGGTTGGTTGATGGTGAGGTGTTGTATTCTCTTCCCTTGTTATTTCCTTTATCATTATTATCATTGGTGGTAGCAGTAGTGACTTGTGTTATACCTTCGTTACTAAACTGCTCTTATCTCAACCTGTGGGAGTTGCATTCTTTTCGATTCTCCTCTCTGTCCCTCCGGGAGCAGGGGGAGGGCAAGAAAGGGAGGGAAGTGAGTGAACGAATTACCTGACTGGGTTTAAACCACGACACAACCCTTCAAGCCACACACTGGGCACCAAAAATAGCTGTCATGGTTTAAGCCCAGCCTGTCACTCAGAAACCACACAGCTGTCTGCTCACTCCCCACCCTTCCTCCCCCCAGCTCCCAGAAGCATGGGGAGGAGAATCAAAAGAATGTAACTCTCATGGGTTGAGATAAGAACAGTCCAGTAACTAAGGTATAACACAAAACCACTACTGCTACCACCAGTAATAACAATGATACGGGAAATAACAAGGGAAGAGAATATAACCGCTCACCACCTGCTGACCAATGCCCTGCCCAACCAAGCAGTGATCAAGCCCTTCTGGGTAATTGCCCCAGTTTATGTAATAGGCATGACGTGCTGTGGTATCAAATACCTCTTTGGTTAGTTTGGGTCAGGTGTCCTGTCTCTGCTTCCTCCCGGCTTCCCCTCCTCCCTGGCAGAGCATGAGGCTCAGAAAGTCCTTGGTCGGAGTAAACATCACTGAGCAGCAACTAAAAACATTGGTGTTATCAGCGCTGTTCCCAGGCTGAAAGTCAAAGCCACAGCACTGCACCAGCTACTGAGAAGGAGAAAAATGATTGCTACTGCTGAATCCAGGACACGGAGAAACCCAGGATTTTCTGTGCTGGAGCAGATCAATAAGTCATTTAATTTGTTATCCTTTTTCCAGTACTGGCTAGCACCAAACACTGTAGAAAAAACCCTCTTCAGGGCATGTGTTCTGGCAAAGTTCTGCTCTATCTTTACTGAGAAATGTAGAATTTCTAAATGATAAATACAGCTTACTTAAAGAAATGAAAACTGCACCATTAAAAGTTATCACTTCATGAGCTTTTCAGCATAACCAGTTTGCCAAAAAATGTGATTTGCAGTGGAATGTTGCACTATCAGAACTCCATACTGATATTGAATGCATCCATAATAGTGTTAATGGTATGTCATGACTTTAAATACCAGACATATGCTGATGAGTATAGCAGAACTATCATTCACTTGACTATTATTAAGCAGCATGATCTAGACCAGTGAATTCAATAACAATAAAACAACCAGGAAAGACCAGTATATTTCTTGGTTAAATCTGTCAGGTTTTAGGGTTATGACTTGGTTTGTTTTTCTTTGTGGGTTGGGTGTTTTTCAATAACCTTGAGCTTTTGCATAATGAGGTTGACATAAATCATTTTTCTTTCATGATTCTTTCAGCTGCCCTTAGTGTGACTAATTTGCCTGAAACTGTAATAAATACTCTACGAAAACAAAGTCTGTTGACACGATCAAGTACTCTGCTGGAAAATTCAAATTAATTTAAAACATTAATTTCCTCCTCATTTAATCTCTCATTGCTGGGGGTTTACAACTGATTCTATGACTTTCAGATGACCAATTTTAGTAGACTCAGGTGCTTGAGCCATCATTTAGGAGAAACAGTGCCAAAACTCCTTTCCTTTTCTTACCTCTTGCTGAGTTGCACAAGCAGATATAATCTTTCATTGTGGACAAAAGTGCAAAATAAAGATTCCTTCTCCGAATGAATAAAGTGGTGGTGTCTTAGTCTGAGTCCTGGAGAGCCACATAATGGTTAAGGATTACATAAAATAATGAGTGCTTATGCAAATACAACTAGCTAAAATCAATTGGCTTCAGGAGTCCTTAATTCTCCTTTGAGGTATGTTCGCTGTAGAGTGATTACAATAGTTGGATTTTCATACTTATATCTACTGCTAAAAAAAAAAATAGAGGAGATAGCCATCATTCATCTCCACATATACTACCCATGGCAGGGTGATTGGAACTAGATGATCTTCAGGTCTTTTCCAACCGTAACCATCCTATGATTTTATATGCCAAAGGCATACCATAATGGAATAAACAAGGATGACAAGTTGAGACATCTGTGTCATAAAGCAATGGCTATTGTGAATATATTAATAATGAGATTTTATAAGTACAATATCTTCTTTAAAGAAAAGACTTTGTGGCACCTTCCCCCCTTGCATAAGCTTAAAACAGATATATTTGCTATTAAAAACTTTGTTTTTAGTAGCAACCAATTACATTGAGAAAAAATATAGCAATAAATGTTGGCACAAATAGACCAGGAAAAAAATCTCACGGTATTCATCAAAGCTTGCTGCTTTTCTCCCAGTAGCCCTTATTAAAATTAATAATATTTACCCTTTACATGACACAAAATCCATGCTTTTTAATAGAAGGGAATTGTATGTGTTGATACCTAGGTACCATGATGACAGGCACACCAGAGATGAACCAGCCCTCTTCTGTCTGATTCCTAGTTGCAGCAGTAGTCATAGAAACACAGCACCAAGAGGTATGTGGAATCCATTCTGCACTCACGGGCAATCACAATATTCAATCCCATTCATCAAATTCCATTTTAAAAGTGGCTTCATTTAACGAAGTCAATTAGGAGCAGAGATGGATGGACAGATTACATAAATAACTGCATATTAACGTTTTCTGGGTTTAGTCTGTTCAATATAAAGGTTCTCTTTTTTTCTTCCTTTTGTTGTTTTTTTTTTTAACTAGGATCCCAAGTTTACCTCCGCTTCCTTCCTGGCTCAAGTTCCTTTATATAGAAAGAGCAGATTGGTAATAAAATAAAACTCTGAAGTTCTCTGGGGGTCTAATAGTAAGAATGTATGCTTTAGAGGAAAGCAGTCCCTGTAATGTCTTTGCAGCCTATCAAATAGATTAATTTGTCATTAAGTGATTTTTCTCTGTTGTTTTAGTAACAGCAATCATCAGTTGCATTCCAGGAGTATAACAGACATTAAGAAAATAATTGTTTCCTTTTATACCTGTAATTGTGCTTCATTAATGAACAATGAACAGCTTTTTCTATTTTTCTCTATTATCTGTATGAATTCCAGTGACACAGAAAATTGCATGGGAAAAAGCATTGATTTAAAGAGGATTTGTGTTTAATATTTACAGATTGTCATGGCCGATGTAAAGCAAGTTTATTTTCTTCCTAATGGTAAGTCAGACTCTCAGCAAGGGATTTCAGGGCTTTTGTCAGTCTTAGGACCAAAAAGAGCACATTATTCCACGTGTCTCAGAGCTTGACCTGGCATTTGCTCTTTTTGCAAATTTCCAGTAGGCTATGCTTTTTTGTGGAGTGTTTTTGAGGTGCTGTTTAATTTGTCTTTCAGGCAAACTGACTATTTCAGAGTTTCTTCAAGATATTGCCAGCAGGCTTGGGAAGGCTTTGTCACCTCCAGTTTTAGGATGCAGGATTCAATACCACAGAGAGAAGTAGAAAATGACACTAGAATGGCAAAATTAACATTATAGATTTCAGGCAGAAGGTTTTATTTAGCCATTTGTCAGAAATCAATTATGTGCTCATGTCAGCATTTTCATCACTAAGTTAAGGCTAAGTCTAAGTTAGGCAGATTTTATAGTCCAAATGAGTAATTTTCCTTTCAAAATTCATTCATTTACAGTTACAAGGGCCTCAGGATGTTTCTGTAAATCTCTGCCCAGAAATAGGAATCTAATTTTAGTGTGGTAGACAATAAAGTTCAGGGGAGGAAGAACTGCTCAACACTCCAGAAAATCAGTTTGGAGACGATACTAAAATGTTTTTTAGCAATTGCTATGTTAAGGATGAATTCCAGAGCACACATGGCATTGGAGAACTAGATCTAACAGTTTTTAAAAGGGGGGAAAAAGCTCAACTAATTAATCCTCTCAATATGAAATGTCCAACAATGAGAACACGTTTCTTTTATAACTCTCTTTACAGCTTTACCTAAATAGTATTTTATTTTCTCTTGTTTAGCATTTTATTTTCCTTCAAGCCATTACACTTAGTCACAGTATTTTGGGTCTTAGGTGACTTTGAAAATCTGAGCTGCTTTTAATTATCAGTTCTGAGCTTAAGAATGATTTTTGGTTATACCATTGCCTATGAGATCAATTTTTTTGACACAGTGGCACTCCGTTGCAAACTCTGCATTTTTATGTTCTTTAGGAAAATAGTGTGAAGTTGTTTTACTAAAGCAAACACAAGGAAAATATTTCTAAGCAATTTTTTAATATGCAGCCTATCGGTGAATAGTTGTCAGAATGACTTCTTGCCACTCTGTGTGAGGCCACTCTTAAATGCATTCTGTGGTCTCAGCCTATCTATCTCATAAAGGAAAGTACCCAAAATGTAAAAAAAATCCCAACGGAAAGAAAAAAAAAACCAGCAAACTGAATACGTGGAACACTTCTCACTTTTAGGCAGGAGACAGGACACACTGGAGACAGGTTTAGACTTCTCTGAAGTGCAGTCAGCAGGGTAATCTCATGACCCATTAAATGTGAATACATTCATAAAGAAAATACTACAGTATTTTAAAACATTTTCCAAATCAGTGTTTTTGTAGCCACTGGAAGTCAAAGTAAAACTTTTGTGCATCAAGCAGAGGTGCACATTCAGCAAAGAGTCAGACCTGAAATTCCCTAATGCTGAAAATAATGAAAACCCATATGTTACCATTCTTTTTATTAATTTCTTTTATTTATTTCTGTCTAGTCTTCTTATTTCAAAATATAATACACTTCTGTCTAAAAAGACATAATCTTAAAACAGCAGGGTGTAAGTACATGTGTGGAACACAAGGTATGTGTAATAGTCCTTTCTCTTGGATACTTATCTATGCATATTCTACATGATGTATTTCTGCCAGTGCAGACACTGATCTTTTCATAGAAGTAATAAATGTTTTCAATCCTGTATTTGGCTATAATTCATCAGCGCTGTAAGTGCTTTACAGATTCCTCAGTAGAGAAGATAAATAGCTGGTGTCTCACCAAACCATTTCTACTGTGCCACAAAAAACTTCAGAAATTAAGGCACATCAAGCTCAAAAAGCACCTCCGGCTTTGTTTGCTTATGCCCACTCCCAAAACAGCCCAAAAATTTGTATTGCATCTTATGTCACAACCTTAGTTTTACAGAAGTGAATTCGTTAATATTGTTCATCATCTTGTTTGTGAGATAAAGCAATCGGCAAGCTTCTGTTAATCCAGTTTATTTGCAAGAGGTATTTACCAAGCAAGAATAAATTACAGCAATTGTTCATCACTGATTTTGTTAAGAGATGTGTGCTCATTTACACTACCTTGTAAGCAAGGCACTGCATTATACAGTAGGCATATAACTAAACTTGTGGTCCTTTTTAGTGTCCTCATTTTGCACTATATAATCATATTTTCCAAGAACTCATGACTATTAACCTGGAGGCAAAGCTCTTTGTGAATTCTGAAGAACCAAGAAGCTGAGCTTTGGAACCACTCCTGAATATTATAAATCTTGACCTATATCAGCACCTGAATAAATGGGAAGTGAATTATTGAGGTAACTAGCTCAGTGAGATTTTAAAAAAGAATTAGACACATGAATACTGGAAATTTCAAAGTATATAGACTTGAAGAGTAACCAACCAGTTTTTAAAGAAAACTTTCAGGCAGGAAGCTGAAAGTACTTCATCAGGAAAATCAGTTTCAATATCCTCATTTTACAGATTAGAAAATGAGACCAAGGGAAGTGACTTAACTAAAGTCACAAGTCAAGAATGGTCAAAGCCAAGTGTACCTTGAAGTCTTCCGAGTCTTCCACCAGTGCTCATCCTGATGGGCCTGAACCTGCTGCTTAGTTCAGTTATGGGTTTTTTTCTCAAGACTGTCTTCATGCAAGTTCTTCATGAATCTTGAATTAAACATTGGAAGCATTCCAAGTCATTTTCACAGAACTGTCTTCAGGTAATTCTATTGGAGTCATGTTTGTCTAGATCAGCCACTGTCCTGGGTTCATCTGCAACAGTTATTTTTCTCCTTAGCAGCTGGTGCAGTGCTGCGTTTCTCTTTCAGTTTGAGAACAACACTGATAACTCACCAATGTTATCAGTTGCTGCTAAGTAATGCTTACCCTGATCAAAGACTTTTCAGTCTCTCATGCTATGCCAGTGAGGGGCACAAGAAGCCAGAAAGAAGCAGAATTTGTTGTTTCCTCTGCAATGCAGCAGGCCCAGCAATGGTTGTTTACAGTTTTCTTTCCAGCTAGATCTGTCTTCCTCATGTCATCATTAGTCATACATTTTGCTGGGGACAAGTATTGGCATATCCAGATTTTGATAGTCCCATGTTTAATCCTCTCCTGTTGGTATGAACATTAAAATTCTTGTTGTTGTCTGGAATGTGAGATTACAGTGTACAGCATGGGCAAGACCATCCTCCAGAGCTGGAACAGCATATTGAAACCATGGCTTTCCAAGTGCGTATGTCATTCTCAGAGTGGTAGGTTACATTTTCAATGGCAGGTTCTTGGTGCTTTTGCTGATGTTACATCTAATAAGAATCCAAGGAAAAAGCAAGATCATGCATCTGATCTAGGCTCTGCAACAAATATGTTAACTGCCAGTACAACTTCGATATAGAACCCAGTCTCTCAGAAGGCCATGAAGGAACTCACGTACACCATGAAGAACCTCATGTGCAAAGTACTTCTTGTGACAGCAATTAAGAAAGTCGGCTGGTCTTATGGTTGAGCACTATGGAGACTGGCTTGTGTATAGTGCTGCAGTGTAGGTAACCTCCTTTGTATTTTGAATATAATTGTATTCTCATTTGTCTTTGCTCTTGATACAATCCTAAATACTTCATGGGTCCTCCTGACCCCAAAGTGACGCTTTGTCATAGGATTAATATCTTTCTTTTCAGCTGTCCAAAGGAAAAAAAAAAAACCAAACAAACAAAACAAACAGAAAAAAAGAAAACAAAAAGAAAACCAAAAAGCCTCCCAACAATGACAGTATTATATTTATTGGAACATGGATGTCAAATCTAATCGTTTCCCCCAATGGTCACTAAATCTGACAGGCTTTAAGCGTTGAGGGAGACAGGAGAAGAAAAAAGGTCAAACCAAGCCAAATTGAATGAAGCCATACCAATATTAAAGTTCTGCACAAGTCAATAAGAAGACATTTGTTTTGATGGAAATTTGTGAATCATTGTACGTACAGTGTGATACATAGTACAGGCAGCCATTTAAAAAAAAATAGAAAACTGGATGAAAGCCCATCCAGGTATACAAGGAGAGTTGACTTGCAGTGTGAATAGCTGAGGCTACTCAATGGTCGTGTAGACCAAAGCTAATGAATGTTTAATTTTAGAATTCATGCCATCTTTCTAAAGATTTATTTGTGCACTTACAATATCACCATTTACACACTGTTTGAGGACAAGTCTATTTCTTTGAAAAGCCATCTACTAGAGAATCCCTTTTCATTTGATTCTGATACTTACAGTATTTGTTCTCCCATTCAATATGTTAATTTGGTTTTAACATCATCACTTGATCATTATGTCCAATATCCCAGGCAAAAACTGTTCCACCATCAGTCAGCTGTCATTTCTGTATGGTGTGGAGGAAGCAAAAAACTTTCAGCTGGAGCATAGCAGCACATGTGAGGAAAAAGACTCTGTCTTATCTGTCAAATGTAGATCCTCAGCAGACTCTTCTTGCTGCTGTTTCCATACTCGAACAGTGCCAAGGAGATGCTACTAAGTACTCCTGACTATATTTGCCCTTTTTTTTTCAGGTTTTGGACAGTATCAGCTTCTATCAAAATATCTATATTTAACATAAATACTCAACACGCTAAGGCTAAGATGAAACCCTGTTACATAAAAACATTATAAATAATACATATTCCTTTAAATGTTTTAATTTGATGAAGGATATGAGACAGAAAAATCATGCAAATATTATCCAACAACTACTTTGTATCTGTCAGAAAATACGGAAAACAAAGGGTTCTACTTAAAACATTCTTGTATTATAGCAAACCAACATTTTTAACTTGCAAATCAGAAGCCAGTATACATGAATCCACTAGTGTGTAAGGACATTGAATTAAAAATTCTTTTTGAATTCTAAAGCAACTTGTTGACCTGCATGTTTTAGTAGTAGGTGCACATAGGAACTTCAATGCCTTCTCTGGTGTTGCCCATTGCCTGTCAAACAAGAGGGCAAATTTAAATAATGAAATAAATCTGCTATGTTTGAAGTCAGTCACAGAATTAACGATAGTGGCTACTGCCAGGCTAGTCTGCTTTGCATTTCTATAAGCTCTTTGTCTCTTCGGATGCTCAAGGTTTATTTTTGCAAATGTGCATTAATTCAGCCTCACAGTATATGGCTTCTGTGGTATTGTCAGTGCTGTTAAAGACAGGTAAAGCACGGCCCAGAGGGTCTGTATGGTCTTATAAACCAGAAGGGCTATGATGATTCTCCTCATCTACTGTGCTCTGGTGAGATGTCAGTCTTGCAGTCCTGTGTCCATCTCTGGGGGCAACAACACAAGAGGGATGTGGAGCTGCTGGAATGAGTCCAGAGGAGGCCATGGAGATACTGCGAGGGCTGGAGCAGCCCTGCTCTGGAGACAGGCTGAGAGAGCTGGACTTGCTCAGCCTGGAGAAGAGAAGGCCTCGGGAGACCTATAGCTCCCAGTGCCTGAAGGGGCTACAAGAAACCTGGAGAGGGGATTTGGCCAAGGGTCTGTAGGGACAGAACAAGGGGGAATGGCTTTAACCTGCCAGAGGAATGAGCTTTTAGGCCAAAGTTCTTCCACGTGAGGGTGGTGAGGTGCTGGCACAGGTTTCCCAGAGAAGCTGTGACTACTCCATCCCTGGCAGTGTTCAAGGCCGAGTTGGATGGGGCTTGGAGCAAGATGAAAGAGCGGAAGGTGTCCCTGCCTGTGGCAGAAGGATGGAACTGGATGAACTTTAAGCTCCTTTCAAACCCAAACCAGTCTGTGATTCTACTGACCACAGCCATGTATCACGTGAATATGAAATAAAGACAGGTTTATCAGACAGCCTCATTCACTTTGGACAGCACTGTGCTGAGTAGCCTTACATAGAAAGAGCAGTTACTCAGCTACCGAATACACTGCAGATGCACTGGGAAGCTAAGCTCTCACAACATCATTCACATCTGAGTGAGTCACTCGGGAGCATACAGGTTGTGTTCTGAGCAAGCTGTTGAATAAGCCACCATAGGACTGGGAACAGACTCTCAAAGTCACAAATCGTGATGCCCTCTTTAAACAGCAGAACCCCTAGCACTCTCCTGGGTTCAGCTGTAGAAGTTATTTTTCTCCTTCCTAGTAGCTGCTGCAGTGCTGTGTTTCAGTTTTAGTCTGAGAACAATGCTGATAAAACAGCATTGTTTTAGTTATTGCTAAGCAATGCTTACCCCGTTCAAGGGCTCTTCAGTTTCTCATGCTCTGCTAGTGAGAAGGGGCACAAGAAGCTGGGAGGACACCTGATCCAAACTAACCAAAGGGGTATTCCATACCACAAGACGTCATGCCCGGTATACAGCCTGGGGGGAGTCACCTGGCAGGCCCAGATCACTGCTCGGGTCAGGCTGAGTTTCAGTGAGCAGATGGTGAGCAATGGTACTGTGCATCACTTGCGTTTACTGGAGCTTTTCACCCTTCCCTTTTTAGTTTTATATTCTCTCCCTTGTTATTTTCCTTATCATTATTATTACTGGTGCTATTAGTAATATTTTTGTATTATACTTTAGTTATTGGAGTGTTCTTATCTCAACCTTTGGCGTTTACATTCTTCCAATTCTCCTCCCCATCCCACCGGGAGCTGGAGGTAGGAAGGAAGTGAGAGAGCAGCTGTGTGGTTCTGAGTAACTGTCTGGGCTTAATCCACAAGTACCCCCTTGTTCTGACAAGGAACATAAACACAGAAACTTGTGTCTTCCCTTTGAGAAAACATCAAGGGAATTTTTAATAGCATCTGATTGGATAATGAAGTCAGAAGACACTATCATTAGTTTACTTTCTCTTCTGCATCACTGAAACTATGACTGTAACTCTCCTGACAAAACAGATTTTGTGGTAAATTTTTTAACAGGATTGTTTTCCAGGCCAGGAAATTAGATGACCTTAATTTCCAAACCCTTAATCTTCCAATTGGCACTGAATGACACATTTTTTAATAAATTCTTCTAATGGGAATGTGGCTGGTATCTGTTAACACACAGTCACAATTGTATGGCTTCTGCCTAGAGATGTCTATATCCTAGTCCTTTTTGTGGGACTGTGAATGCCAGTATTACCAGGCGTCTGTTGATCTTCAATGTTCTCAAATGTACTTTCTGGACATAGCATCCTTTTTGTACAAAAACCCAATGAGAAACAAAGTATTTAGAAATGCAAAAGTCATGGTTTACAGAGTTATGATACCCTTGGGAGCAAGAAAATGTCAAGAATCTTGCTGATGGCACCAGCACAGTGTTAAGGGATCTTTCAAAATGCTTTTTGAGATGGGAAGTGCTACCTGGATCACCACGGAAGAGGCAGGTCTTGCTGGAATTTCTTAGGGATGTTTGTGATCCTTCATTACTTAAGGACTTTGCCTTGTTGCAGCACTGCTGCTGTTACAGGGATTATCAGTTTGTTGATCAGTGTAATGAAAGATTTAGAAAACTTAAATGTTAGCTTGTACTGTTTAGATCACTCATTCACAATACAGAATGTATATTTTACTTTCAAAATGGAGGAATAACTATGATGGGAGTCCATAAAATCACCAATGGGATGAAGAAAAATAAAAAGTCTGTTTAGACACATGAGAGCTTGTTCTAGCACATGGAAAGTAATATTTAAGTCGAGCAATTTAAGCATATGGGCAAGGCTTAAGTTACATGAAAGCCTTTGGGAAAGGATTGCTGTTGATAACTGGCCAAGCTTCTATTGTGAAGCAATCTAGCTTTGAGAGGTTAATGAGTCTGCTAAAGCATTGGTAATGGTTCTTTCTGAGAATTTATTCTCAGACACCTTGATCTCTGGCACACTTTTTAAAATAAATGTGAAAAGTAATACCAATGCCATAGGCAGAAAATAGCTATCTCCTTTCTGCAGATGTGTACAATAAGAATAATACTCGTTAGAGCTTTACAAAGATCAGCATTTCTTTCTGATGAGGATGTGCAAGCTTGACCATGTAGTGCACCCCCCATATCGCAAGTTCAAAGGAGGGTTGACTGAAGTAAAGTCTGCATGGCTGTCTAAGATAACGCAGCAAGCCTGGCTAGAAGTTTCCTCTGGACAGCCTGAGGGTTATAACCAACACAGTGAGGCAGGTCTCAGGTTAAGAGAAAAAGATACGCTTTCTATGAAAATGTATTTTGTCTCTGAAATGCTGAGATATCACTACTGTGGAGCTATTGATCAAGTTCACAAAGAAAATCCTTCTTCCACTGTCTATACACTTAGTAATGGGAGAAGAGCCCTACAAACCTTCTGAAGTATAAACCCTTACCACTAAGGATTGCTGGTCGTAAAACCTAGGTGTTCACACTGTGGCACTTCTCCAAAGACAGTTTAACAGTGAGCTGGAGGTTGAAAGAGTGTAAAAAGCATGCTGGAGTCAAAAAAGATTAGGAGTACAGAGACATTGTGGTAAGTTCATGCCCTGATGACCCTTCTTGAAGAACTGTAGAGAAGTTTGCACTAAAGTGCTGTAAGACTGAGGCATAACACAGAGGAAGAGCCATCTCCATAATATTCCCTTTCCCAGATCTACCATGAAAAAGTGGGATGCAACAAAGAAGCTACACTAACAGTTCAAACGTTACCATCCATTTCTATCTGAATGGGAAAACATGTCTCCTTGTTCTGGACAGATTGAATTTGAAGGAGTTGTAATGTATAGATAAAATATTATCAATTATGAATGTTATGGCCAGAGCATTTTTATGTTAGGTGAGGGCATTTTTTCAGTATTTCTTAAAGTAATAGAATACTAATTTTTAAAAAGCCCTCAAAAGGTTCAGGAACAAAACAGGATCAATCCTCACCATTTTATATTAGGCAATTGCATAATGAAATTTAAATCTATGATTCAAAATCATAAATTAGGTACTTTCATCCTATGGAGATGTGCAAGAAAGTGGCTTTAAAAGGATGCAAGAAAGGAGATGGCATCCCAGCTACATCTTGTAATAAGGTACTTATAGCAACAAGATTCAGCACAAAATGTATAAAAGATAATTCTGTCCATATGTCATTTCTGGATATGGTAAAAGCTTGATTTGATATTTAGTTGAAGAAGGCTCTTGGTGGTTGTCTATTGTCATAGCATTAGATGAGAAGAGAGAGAACAAGTGATTATTTGAATGTGACTGCAGTAACAAGGAGAGCCTGCAGTCATGTCTTCTTAATTTACTGACGAGAATGTCACCTCTGCATTTCAAATTATCCCACAGCACAGCCCCCAACTTGCTAGGATTATCCTGAGGTTTAAATAGTCCAGATTTAGGTTTCATTTTTTACCATAGTAAGCTAATCCTTTGCTTCACCTTCCCTTCCTCCCAGCTACCCCACCCACAGAAAGAAAAGAAAGGAAGAGAACCCTCTACAGAAGTCTAGAATTAAAAGAAGTTGCCAATTCTGCTCAGTAATTAGGAGATAATTCCTCCAAAACAGCTGGGTGAAATGTAATTTTTATTATTCTTCTATTTTCCCCCTCTCCGCCATCTCCTTGCAGGTAGGCATCAGGGGCAAAATTTTCAGTGTGATGTACAGGGATCTAGCTGTGTGAATCCTATTACTGCTGTTACTTAGAACATATTAGCACAGCCAGCTAAAAACGTACACCCTTTGATGTTTACCTGCTTGCTCTCATTTCTTACCCATACCCTGGGCCTGATTCTGATACCTCACTGGTATTTACCTATGTAGCAGTAATGATCTATGGGAATTATTCCTGACTTACATTAAAGTAATAAGACCAGAATTTTTCTCAGCCTCCCATCTGTGATGCTTACACAGATGTGACAACTTCCATTATTCTGCTTGCTTTCTTTTAGGACCTCTCAATGTATTTTCTACATCATTCATTCACCAATAGGAACTAACAGCCCCAATTTTCACATCCACTGACTTTATTATACAATAATTTTGAGCTGAGCTCAGCAGCGCTACACAGGCATTGAGATGGTCTAAAAAAAAAATTTTAGACAGTTTGTAATAGATGAGAAGCACAGCCCTCTGATCAGCTGCATATACTGCTCACAGGTCAACATCATTCTGTTTTTCTGTGAGAAAGATGTGGAGGTAACTGATGTCCTGATCTCTCAGTGTTTGGATCGAGCCATTTGTTGGCAGATTAAAAGCTAAACTGGTCATGCAGGAAAATCTGGCAGGGAAGCTGTCTCTTGATTTTCTGAAGAGTATTTCAGAATTTAGGAAATTACCGCTAAATTTCCATTTTCCTGCAGAAACTTGGTCCTACAACTGATGGCTTGTTGCACTATTTGAGTGTGGAATTTGTTCACAAATTTTTCACAGGTTTTAAGCCTGTGAAAATTATTTATTTATTTATTTATTTGGGAGTTTCTCATGAAAACACATGCAATGACTTCCTGCCACAGGAGAAAGGTGGGTTGGATTTTTTTCTTTGCTGAGGGAGTCCATCAGCAAATCTCTTAGATCCAACACTTTTTCTTACTGTCCAGGTGGATTCAGTATGTGCTTTCATTTTGCTCTTTTTTACCAATGTGACATTTACAGTTGGACACAGCTGAAATGGATCCAGGCCAGAACTGGATGCAGTGGAAACTCCTGTCCATCCAACAGCTGCTCCGACAGCAGCCTGTGCCCTTACCTGGCATCTGAGTAGCACCAGCTGACAACGGGCAATGCTCTGTATGAGCCTCAGCCCTGAAGCTGAAGGAAGGGAGAATATCCACCACTGCTCTCCTTTAATCTCTACACAAAGGGCTCTGTACTAATTAAGCTTTACAGCACCTTCCAGAAGTGAGGGAAAAGAGTTCTATGGTTTGACTGCAGATGAGAGAGACAGGAAACCAGTGAAAAGACTTGGTGACAGCATCAGCCTATGGCAATGAAGATGACAGGGCACTGCTTCAGCAGCTGTCCTTTTTGTTGCTACTTAGAAATGCTTCAGTGAGAAGAAAGAAAAACCTCTGGATACCCTTTTTACAACTTCTATATAAAAGCCCAGCTCTTCCCCAGCCTTCCCATGTATCTGTTCACATTGTCTTTTCACAAGATGACAAGGTGAACAACATGCTGGAAGCAAATAAACTTTACAGCAGTCATTTTTAACACTTCATAGAAGTGCTCTTTCTCCTTGGTTCTGTGCAAGTACAGGAAGTTTTGTGATGCTGCTTTTCAGCTGCCTGCTAAAAATTTTAGTATTTATTTCTTGCAAACTGGTGAGACAGAGAGCTAAATGGTTCTCAGATGTAACAGGAAAATCACAACATTCATGACCAAGACAGAAAATTCTGGAAAAAAAAACTCACCGTACATGAGCCCATTCAAGCTGCCCTGAGGAGAAGCACTTGGTGGTTTTGGGTAATTAGAAGCTCGCCATGACCCAGCAGTGAGCACTTGATCCCAGAAACACCCATGTGCTGTGCTGCATCCCCAGAGCTTGAGTAGCAGGTCAAGGAAGCGGATTCTCCCCCACTATTGCGCTCCAGTGAGACTCTCCCTGCAGTCCTGCATCCAGCTCTGGGCAACAACACAAGAGGGACATGAAGCTGCTGGAGCGAGTACAGAAGAGTCCATGGAGATGCTGGAAGGCTGGAGTAGCTCTGCTCTGGAGACAGGCTGAGAGAGCTGGGCTTGTTCAGCCTGGAGAAGAGAAGGCTCCTTAAGGGGAGACCTTAGAGCAGCTTCCAGGGCCTAAAAGGACTACAAGAAACCTGGAGAAGGGCTTTGGACAAGGGCCTGTAGGAATAGGGCAATGGGGAATGGCTTTAACCTGACAGAGGGGAGACTGAGATGAAATCTGAGTTCTTCCCTGTGAGGGTGGGGAGGCACCGGCACAGGTTGCCCAGAGAAACTGTGACTTCCACATCCCTGACAGTGTTCAAGGCCAGGTTGGAAGGGGCTTGGAGCAACCTATTCTAGTAGAAGGTGTCCCTGCCCATGGCAGGGGGGTGGAACTGGTTGAGTTTTAAGTCAAAAATGAAAAGGTTCCAGAGATTTAGTGAGTAGTTTTCAATTCTGTCCTTACTTCACTGCATTTCAAAGACTGTGCTGTGCACTGCTCTCCCCAGCACACCTCACTGTTGCACCAGGGCAGTGGCTGAGCTCAGCTACGAGTTCACATCTCTCCTCAGCCACACTCAGACTGTGGAGCTGAAGAGAGCAACTGGGACGACAGAGCTATGCTCTAACTGGAAAATCCCTTGAAATGAGGTAATGCAGTGCTAGAGCAACAAGGAGGTGTTCATTTCTTGCTTCCATCATGAACAGGAATATTTCCATAGATTTTTACTATAAAATAGGCAGAAATAAATAAGTATGCTAACACCCAGTCTAAACAGACACATGCCAATATAAGTCTCATGTTCCTAAAATACAGCATGCAATATATTTCATCTCTTTATGTAGTTCACTGAAAACATAAAATTGCCTAATAGACATGATCATGTTTCATACACAATGAAGGTTGCTGTAAATGACAATTTCTTCATAAATATGTAATGACTAACCAGGTATTGCAGCCATTTTCTTGTGTTCCAGGTGCTGGTTCCCAAATTCAGCTATGCATCACAGGAAATGAAAGATGCTCTTTTCAGGGGGGCTTAATTGTTTCTGCAAGCTTGTTTACCACATACAAAAAATTTAGTTGAAAAGTAAAACTCCTGTTTTTTTCTATTCCATTTGGCTGCTTATGAGATGAATAATCAGGATACATTTTAGCTTAAGGGACCAGTTTGCCTGAGATAGAATAGTTGATTGTATTATTCTAAAGAAATAATATGTAGCATCTCAAAATAATTCCAGCTTGTTGTTCTGAGCTCACTAATGCATAATGTTCCTTGAAGAAAGAACATTAGACCAGTGCCAGTCTATTTTTCAATGACACTTTTTTCATTTACGTTTTGGAAGAGGATTTTTTTTTACTAAACAACTGTTTGTTAATACAACATTATTTTTCTGCAAATTAAATTCGTGTAGTTTACTTTATTCCTTCATATTAAATTTCAACAAAGTGTTTCTGAGATTTTCATTTTCCTAGGCTAGCTGGTGCACAATTAAGTATTTTCTATGATACAGTGAAAGAGAACTAGCCAAACTTTTTGAGAGTGTCAGATGCAATTATGAAGTTTTAGACTTTAATGATACCCACCATAATTTAAATATTTAGCATACTAATAGGGTTGTAAAATAGCTTACATGAGAGATAAGAACATACAACTTGCTGTAAGTATGGAGAAACTAAGTAATGAATAAGTTTGTTAACTATACAAAATCAGAATTCAAATATGTGGAAAAAACGTGAAAGAGCTGAGTCACAAATTGTAATTCTAGTCAACTCAGTGAAACAACTGCTAATGTAGCTGAAATAAAGGTTTAATTTCACTATATGTGAATGTATAGGAATACAATAATGAAAAATTGTTGGTGTTACAAGACTGGAAAACCCTGGCTTTTGAGATGGAAGAGGATTATTCATGAAGTACACCATTTGTCGGATCCCTTATTAAACGAAAAAATAACAAACTTTGGGTATCACATTAAAAGCCACTGAATATACTGTTTTATAATACTAACACAGAGGGGCTAGAGTACCGAATGCCCATAAAAATGGCCAAAGAGCCTTAATTGTGATCAAGCATAGGAGCCCTACTATGAAGTTTATCAGGTGGGATTTCTTTTTTTTTTCAAAAAAATTCTGAGTATTAGACAAAAATCTACCTAAAAGAGTTTTTAGAAAGAATGAAAAACTAAAATAGAAGAAAGCTTATTTTAAACTTCAACAATAATAACCACAGGTATATCTCCATATTTTATAACCCTGCAACTCCTGTCAGTACTGACTTGTTATTTGTGTCTAAATGGTAATTTATTGCTGTAGTGCCTTTCAGGCTTTTAAACTCTATTGTACTTTTAAGCTTTATCGTCTGAAGGAAAAAAAAAATAAAATTGGTTCTAGTCTACCTAATAATTATGTACAGCCTAACCTGGAGGTGCCTAGCATTACTGAACTCTGGCTTCACTGACACAGTGCCTTCAAGACAACATGCAACTCTTCATGAAAGCAGGCTTTTAACTAAAATTAACTTCCTTAAATTATTCCTACTGACAAAAGTGTTCAGTAATTCATCCCCACCTGACCCATCCTTTATAAGAATTCCCTTCAGCCTTAAAAGAAGATATCACTGAAATTCTGTATTTGTGTTTCTAGTGGTTGGGAGTAAAGGAATACAATTTTGTCTTATTTTTAATTAGAGATATTTAACATTGAATACTGTCTTACATCAAATATATCAGCAATTTTGATGCACTTATTCAAGTATGAGACAAAGACCTCATAGTACTTTGCTATGTACCATCATTTGCTTTCCAGTAGTCTCTTTACAGTAGTAAAATCAGATGTAAGGGGGGTTGGAAAAGGATGAACTTTAAGGTCTCTTCTAACCCAAACCATTCTGTGAGTCTGTGATCCTGTGCTGACCACCTTAGGCTGTTGTTGCCTAGGCACTGTATCAGGCTTTGGTACTGGATAAATGTCACTGCCACCTTACGCAAAGTCATAAACCAATCCAGACACATTCTATCCATTCAAATATGTATTGCTTGCTTGGGTTTAGTGGTGGTTTTTATAATGTAGAGGACTAAAGAGGTGGTGGAGAGAGGCAGAAGCTACTGATTAGCACAGCCTGGGACCCAGGTGCACTTTCAGCTGAAGGATTGATGATAGATTGATTATGTGCATGTTGGTTTTGCAATCTCTTTACGAGGTGAACATAGAATCACAGAATCATAGAATAGTTAGGGTTGGAAAGGACCTTAAGATCATCTAGTTCATAAATAAAACATCCTTCCAAGACCTTCCCAAACATATGTAGCATTCATTTTTCCCACGTGAATAAATCAGGTCCCTTCCAACCCAAACCATTCCATGATTCTATGATTCTATGTAATGAAGGTATTTAAATTTGTGAGGTCTCAGTGGGAAGGCTGGTTTGCTAAGACAGTGCTGATGACAAAGGAGTACTTCTGTTGTCTTAGACATCTTCAACAGCAAGACATCATTTATTTGTTTCAGGTCAGAACAGAATAGCTGTTTTCCAGGGAAGGCAGGTAAGAAAGCTGGTGCTGGGCATCACCTATGCAATGTGAACTCCGCAACAATGCCACCAACGTAGCAAACTGCCCTAGATTTGTTACCTAAAACTATAGTTCAGTGCACCCTCTGAACATCCAGGAGCAAGGCTGTTAGTCTGTGAACATCATGCTCCTGCTTATACAGCCAAAGAGCCAGGTCAAAAAGCTGGAGCTAAGCATCACCTATACACCCATATAATTGCTCCGGAATGATTGCACCCAGGCTCTGAAGAGATACTGAAGACAGATGAAGATTATGGGAGCAAAGCTGGAGCAGATTGCCATGTTGTTGACACTATTGAGGAGCTCACTGTGTGTAGGGGATTGCCAGCGCCAGCTTTCTGTCCTGGATCCTCCACGGTGGGAGCAGGGGATAGAGGCTTCACTTTCTGAACCATGGTTTGGGAAGCCTGAGTTGGGGTACCAGAAAGACAGTACACAGATGGAGTTTTAGTTAAAAAAGCAAGGGCTAATGGCCGTGTTGGTGGCAACATTGTGAGCTCACAGTTTAACGGTGATGCCAAGCACCAGTTTTCTGACCTGGCTCCTTGGCTGAATAAGCAGGAGCTGGATGTTTGCACTCTGAGAGCCTTGCTCCTACAGTTTTAGGCAGCAAAGCTAGGATGGATTGACATGTTGGTGGCACAGCTGCAGAGCTCACTTTTTTGGTGATGTCTAGCCCAAGCTTTTTGACCTGGCTCCTCAGCTGAAAATTTTAGATAGCAGATTTAGATAGCCAGGCTGGTGACACTTTTGCAGAGCTCACAGTGTATGGGTGATGCTCAACACAAGCTGTCTGATCTGGCTCATACGTTGTATAAGCAGGAGCTGGACGTTTGCATTTGTAAGCCTTGCTCCTGAACTCTAGTAAAAGCATCGAAGAGACACTGTATGCAGATGGAATTTTAGATAGCAAAACTAAGGAGGATTACCCTGCTGGTGGCACTGTTGCAGAGCTCACACTCTCTCGGTAATGCCCATCACCAGCATTCTGATCTGGCTGCTTGGCTCTTGGGGGAGGCTCGACCTTCACTCTCTCTGAGCCTTGCTCCAGGATGCCCTCAATTGCACACCAAAAGAGACACTGTAAGCAGATGGAGCTTTAGGTAGCAAAGCTAGGGCAGATTGCCATGTTGCTGACACAGTTGAGGAGCTCACTGTGTGTAGGTGAATCCCAGCAGCAGCTTTCTGATCTGGCTCCTCAGCTGTATGTGTATTAGCTGGAGCTTCGCACTCTTGTGCGCCTTGCGCTTTGATCTAGCAAGGGAGCGTCGAAGAGGCACTGAAAGCAGATGGAGTTCTTGGTAGAAAAGCCAGAGGGGATTGCCATGTTGGGAGCATGGTTGCAGAGCTCACAGTTTAACTGTGATGCCAGCACCAGGTTACCATTCTTGCTCCTCTCCTCTATATGCAGCACCTGGACATTCGTGCACTGTGATGCTTGCTCTACAATCTAGCAAGGGCATACAGAAGAGACATTGAAGGCAGAGAGAATTTTAGAGGAAAAAGCAAGTGGAGATTGCCATGTTGGTGTACTACTGCAGATCTCACTGTGTGTAGGTGATTCTGGGCACCAGCTTTCTGTCCTTGCTCCTCACCTGTGTATGCAACAGCTGAACATTTGCACTCTGAGAGCCTTCCTCTATGATCTTGAGAGGGTGCACCAAAGAGATACAGCATACAGATGAAGTTTAGGTAGCAAAACTAGGGCAGATTTCCATGTTGCTGACACTAGAACAGAACTCACTGCGTGTACGTGACTGTCAGTACCAGCTTTCTGATCGGGCTCCTCAGCTCTATAAGCAAGAACTGGATGTTCACTTCTGAGAGCCTTGTTCCTACAGTTTTAGCCAGCAAAGGCAGCACAGATTGCCATGTTGGTGGCAGTACAGTGGAGCTCACTGTGCGCAGGTGTGGGAGCAGGGGATAGAGCCTTCGTTTTGTGAACAGTGGTTTGGAATGCCTGAGAGAGATCATGTCCCGGGTTAAGCAGTAGCAGTCATTTTTCTCCATCTTAGTAGCTGGTGCAGTGCTGTGGTTTTGACTTTCAGCCTGGGAACAGCGCTGATAACACCGATGCTTTTAATTGCTGCTCAGTAATGTTTAGTCTGACCAAGGACTTTCTGAGTCTTGTGCTCTGCCAGGGAGGAGGGGAAGCAGGGAAGAAGTAGAGACCTGACTCAAACCAGACAAAGAGGTATTCCATACCACAGCATGTCATGCCCAGTATATAAACTGGGGACAGTTACACAGAAGGTCTAGATTACTGCTCGGGTCGAGCTGTGTATCCGTCAGCGAATGGTGAGTGGTTGTATTCTCTTCCCTTGTTATTCCCCGTATCATTATTATTATTGGAGGTAGCAGTAGTGGTTTTGTGTTATATCTCAGTTATTGGACTGCTCTTATCTCAGCCTGTGGGAGTTACATTCTTTCAATTCTCCTCCCCATCCATCCAGGAACAGGTGGAGGAAGAAGTGGGGTTAGTGACTGAGCAGCTACGTGGTTCTGGGTTGCTAGCTGGGCTTAAGCCACGAAAGTTCTTTCTGGCACCCAACGTGGGGCACGAAGGGTTGAGATAAAGACAGATATGACTGGAGTGTGTCTAATCGTATTTGTTTCATTGTTCCATTGTTTTCGATTAATAGTCACTCATCACAATGTTGATTTATTGGCTCTCTATGTTATTGCTCTTGATCTTGGAGTTTCAGCATGTCGTGCCTTATGTACAGCTGGTATTTGCTGTGTTAGTGTTTATTGGCTGGGGGCCTTGGGCTAAGGTTCTTGTTTCATCATTGTACTTTAGGGTAAATGACTTGTAACACAATAGAGTCATTAATCACAAAACTTATCTGGCTTGTGTTCCCAATGTGGTAACCACCTCTATACTTTGGGAGGTATATAATGGAATTGTGTGTTGTATCAAAGATGGACTCCAGTTCTGTTGAAATCTGAAGACCTTTATTTCACATCTCGCATCCCTTTTATAGTCTACTAAGTGCTAAGCAGTAACTTTCTCTTTTACTTCCTTATCATCCTGATTTAGCAAAACTACTAAGAGTTACAAATATTCACACTGTTTGGTCTGTCTTTGAGATGCACATCCTGCTTTATCTTGCAAACCACCTGCTTTGTTTTGCAAACCTATCTTTACTCTTCATTGTTCTCTTTACAGTTCCCAAGGCTTAGGCCTAAGCAGGGCACTAACACCTGGTGTTTTCTTCACAGTTCCCAAGGCTTGAGCCTGTCTAGGGCAACAGCACCTGGTATTTTCTTTACAGTTTCCAAGGCTTAAGCCAGACCAGGGCAATAATACCTGGATCCATTTTGTTAACTATTTCTATCCATCACCCACATTTGCCCCTTTTTGTTTTACTAAAAGACAGTTTTTATAGCTTTATGATCTACTTTTGCTAAAGTTTCTATATTCTCCATTAACTATTGTAGCAAACAAGGCACACAGATTAGAATACCTAAAAAGACTAACAAAATGATTAAGTAAAGCCATCCTGTAATGCTCAAGCCAGAAAACACTTTGTTCAACCAGTTCAGTCCCTCATCTTCCTGAAGGCGTGCTGTCTTTGTTATTAAGTCCGGAATGCTTTTATGGATGATCTGATAAATCTGTGCCGCACATACCAGCAAAATCTTCACACCCATGGTCTTGAACTAACAATAAAAATCAACAGCCATTCTGTTCTGTAGTGAAGTGTGCCTCAAAGAATCAACGTCTAAAAGAAACCCTGTTGTCCAGTGGTACCCTTTACAGGCTTAAAGGCTTAAATGTTCCCAGTCTGTTACTAGTGGCTGAAAAGTCCAGTTGCAGTATGCTCCCGCATGGATATGCTCTCTGTTGACTGGTTCTCCAAAAAGAGGCTGGTCAACTTTGCACAGTTCCCATGGATTAACTTCAAACCAGCGCTGAATTGGCATCTATCTTCATTGGCAGTCATCACTTGTATAAACTTACGGGTACATCGCGCTCGGATCTGTTGAGGTCCTTGTTCTGTAAAGACACAAGCATAGCCTCTTCCCCAAGTTATTAACCTAAAAGGACCTTCCCAGTTACAATTTTCCAAAGACTTTACTATTACCATAAAGAGTTCTTTCCCTGGTATCAGGTCTTGGCCTTCATGGGTTAGTGCAGAAAAATGCCTAATCACTGGGGGGACATTCGTGCCTGTGTGTAAATCAGAATTGGATAATGTTAGAAAATTTAAGACAAACATTGCTTTATTGATTCATGCGTTTGGGGTCTCCCTTAACATTCCTCCTTTCTGTTTTGCTAGCATGTTTTTTATAATTTGGTGTGTCCCTTCTATCACTGCTTGACATGTGTAATTAACGTAACCATCCACTACATCCACTACTCCAGTCAGCATTATGTCAGCAAGATTAGTCTGATTTGAAGTCACTTGAACCTTTATAACATGCTGCCTACCAGCGAATCCTGCATACCATGTAACAGGTCAGAATAATGGGAGATTTAACAAATGTGTCCAGTATACTTGTCCACTACCCATGGTCACACATAATAGAACACATATTACAAAGATTTCTGTCATTGCCCTTTCTTTCTGTTGTTGAGCTCTGGGGCTTTACACGTTTCGCTGGCAGTCAGTATGGTCCTGTTGATAGCTGTACACAGCTGTATCCTTGACCCTATGTCAGCAATGGCACTGGTCCTTTCCAGTTGTTATCATGTAGGTCTTTATGTAGAACCAGTGGTTTGGGCAAGGAATAATTCGTCATGTGGAGAAAATCCTTGCATTTCCTTTTTTTTTGTTTTATATATCTGTTAGATGACCCTACTTGAGCAGGGGATTTGGACTAGATCATATGTCCAACATATACCAACCACAGGCTGCTGGGCCTGCCCCTTTTTCTCCTGGATGGCTCTCTGATAACAGGGGAGGCCATCCTTCACATCAAGGTCTGGTATGGCATGTATTCCCACCACTCCACGCCTCCTGGGTTGCAGGCAACAGCGGAGCTAAAGGTTCTTCTTGGTGGCAAACACAGAGGCCAACCCAGTCTTGCCCTTGACTGTGGTAGCAGGCATTTGGTCAGCCTCAGTCCTTGCACCTTGTTGTCAAGGCAGAGTTTCACCTGCTTCATACAGTAACAAGTCGCTACGATGGCAAAGCTCACACAGATTTACATTAGCAGAGTGATTATTATAGGGTGCAGCAGCATGTAAATGGCAAGGAGAAGCAAGACACGCCAACCCAATATGGGTGATAAGCAAACTTCTACTTTATTTGTGGCTCACTTCGCTTATATCCACGTGTTTAGCCACGCCTACTAGTCAGAACAGTATTGGTTAGTTCTACACAGCTTCCTTCACATTCTCCTCCCACATCCGGTTTCCGGTTACCTGTGAGGCCTACACCTTGCTTTGCTCGCACAAGGCCTCTAAGGATCCATGGCCTTGCTCTTGGAGCCATTCTGCAACAATTCCCCCCTTTTTCTTTTGTGCGAGCAAAACATTGTGGGTAGTTCTGTTCACTTGTTTTCATCACACAACTATAAGCAAGTCTAACAACTAAAGTGATTAAAATAGCAATGATACATAAGCTCAGTCCTTCAAATAGCAGTGTTTTAAGCCAACCTGTAATGCCCCATGAGGACAACCATTTAGTTATCCCTAGGTCATTGCTCACTTGCAATTGCTGGGTAAGCTGAGCCAGGGTTTTCAGCTGTGCATGTATCGAATTAGAATGACCGGAAAGATTCATACAACACATTCCATCAAACTCTTCACATCCATGTCCCTGTTCCAACAACAAAAGGTTCTGCAGTGTTGCGTGTCTCACAGAGTCAACATCAAACAACAAATCAGAAATTGCCTTCGATGTAGTATTTGTCTGCTTAGCAACTCAGCAACTCAGTCTGTTTCGTTGAGCCAAGGCCCCAGCTGAAGTACTTACAGTGATTTGGCATATTATGATTGGATACATGTCTTGAAGACCCTTAGTGACTAACATATAATTGGTTAAACACAGGTGTGAGAACTCAACCTTGAAAGCTTGCCAACAGTCCACAGTTCTCATTAACTTGGTGAATTCCAGCCTCTTATCTTGCTTGCTTAAGCTTCTTCGGGCCTCTCATGGCCTTGCTGTATCTTTCAGGATTATTCAAAGTTTATGTCCTAATTATGCATTCTCCCGTGAGAACACTGTCTCCACATCTCCCCCCTTTTGTTTTATCCAGTAACAAGTTGCTACTACAGCAGGGCACACACACATTTACATCAGCAGAGTAACTATTACAGGGTGCAGCAGCATGTTGGAAATGCTGATGATAGCGAGGGACTAGCCAAAGAAATTTCTTACCAGTGGAATTCTCCCACCCTCTTAATTTGCTCCATTACCTGCTTTATAACACTACCATTGTATTAAAATCTTTCTAGCTTTTGCCTTAGCATTTTTCTAGCAGCTACTGCAAATTTGCAAACTCTAACATCTCTTTTACAAGTGACAAATATATACAATACAAGCTGCAGTTCCTTATTAGCAACTAGCTAGTAAATACAGGTGGTTTTATACACAAAATCACAGCCTCTAATAATAGCTACTTTACAAGCACACATATTCAGGATGTTACTTTTCAGTTGCCCCGAAGTGATGTTTTGCAGTTATTCATTCTTTCTCTTCCTCTATCTCATTCTGCTTGGGGTATTCACGGTCAGCTCCTGTAGCTGAGGCATCAGGTTTCTTCATTCGTCTGTCCAGCTCATGGCAAGGCTTCACAAACTTTGCAGGCAGTCACCATGGACCTGTAGGCAGGAGGACACAAATATACCCCCTCCCCCAGGTTACCAGTTCTTGGGAAGTAGACTGGTTAGGTTAAATGCAGCATCATTACTCTCTCTCTCCCCCCCCCCCCTTTTTTTTTTTTTAATCCCTGCAAAAGCCGTCCTGCTGGGCAGCAGCTATAGAGGCCTGCCTGCTTCAGCAGCAACCATAAATACCCGCCTGCAACCGCACCTTTACGTTAACCCTTTCATGCCCGAAATGTTAAACAGCTGCCCGTTAAAAGCTTTTACATGAACCCAACAACAAGAAAAATACACAGAACACCGTCTGCCCTCAGCACACACACACCCACACGCGTATGGGATCCCACAAGTACACGCCACACAATATTTGAAGCACAAAATCCAGACAATCATTACTCCCACTACAGTTCCACGTACAGAACGTGGCACAAGGACCCTGTGGAGACTAAGAGCAAACCAGCTCCGAGAAGCATCACTGCAGTGCGAGGTGGCAGGCTCAACCTTAGCGGGCGTCCCCGCAGAGGCTCTGCCTCCCCCACATCGTATGAGGCTTGGGCTTTTACATTGACCAAAATGCACACTCATTCCGACACAGGTGGCCAGCCTGTGCTGGAAGAAGTGGCCAGCAGTACCTACAAAGGTCTCCAAGGGTTGATAGAAACCTGGACATACTTATATTTACCAACTTCTAGTGCATGAGTATCACAGAGAAACTGTATGGGCTCCCCCTGTCAATCGCAAAAAAATAAAATCATAACATATACAGCTTGAGTATGCGAGGATTTTAACCCATACGTGGTCACTGCTTGTCAGGCCTCCTTAACTATTTTGAGATCAAGAGCTTCCCACTCTTTAGCCCCCTGCTGTGTAGTAAACACAGGATATGCAGAGATGCCCATTGCAGAAAATTCACCAGTAATGATCGCATCTTTGGTTAACCATTGTTACAGCTGAGCGTCTCCAGGGCCAGTGAGTCTGAGCAGACCGACCCGGGAGACGAAGAGTCAGGGTCTGGAAGCAGAGGATATAAATCTGGCTCGGATTCAGGGGATTCGGGGGCTGATCCTGGGCCGAACTCAGGGTCTCCGTTGCTCGCAGCTACGTCTTTCTTGTCAGATGTCTCTCCTTCGGTATGTAGCCATCTTCAGACCTGGCTCCTCCGTAACGGAGTTAAAAATTTCCACTCGAGGGCATAGTGGGTTGGAAAGGCTCACAGTTCCTTTAAATCTCCCACTAGCGCATAATCTCTATTTTCTACTGCGCGCTTCAAAATGGCGCCGCAATCCATCCAGCGCCGAGGCACCACCCTCTTCCTTTCAGCTTCCTTGACGTTCATCATGCGTATCCCTTCTAATATACTTTCTCTGTCCTTTTCAAAGTCCCTACTTTCAGAACTGGGGTGGTGGGGGAGCAGGGGGTTACACCTCCTCCACGGCACCTTCTGGTGAAGGAGGCGGAGAAAAGGAAGGGGGGGGGGGAACCTGTGCTCCCGCGAGTTGGGGAAAACGAGTTGTAATCTTTCCCCGGCTTCAACCGACTGGGGACGTCTGTTCCTAGTTTCTCCATTGCTACCGCGGCAGTTTTCTTTTCCGCCTTGTGTCTTTTTATACAGTATATTACTTCTCTCCGTGGTTTACCAAGTTTCTTTGCCATTTTATCATCATTAAGCATTGAGTCAAATAGTTCATCACCAAACTTTCGCCACTCACTCTCCTCAAAACCTGTATTAGGATCTACAAAAAATCCCTTAGCCTCCCCTACAGCCAATAGACCTGCTAGCTGCTTTAGATCCTCAGGCTCAATTCCCTGCTTTTATAAAAAGCACTGTAATAAGTCCAGGGCTACCTCTCAGCCCATTTTCATGGCCGGCCTTTTCCGGATCGTCTTCTTCTGGATCGTCCTGTAACCTCGGTCTCCAGATCAGCCTCCCGATGCAGCAGTGTCTGGTTCGCCCCAGCGGCAGACTCCTTTCGGTTAGTCCAAGCACCCAGGTCCGTCACGTCACCACAGCAGCATTGCCTGTGCTCCCCGGCCGCTGCCGCCGGCGCCGCTCACTTGCCATTCCGGGTCCCTGATACTCAGGGCCCTGTATTCCAGGTCCCCTCTAACCGGGGCCCTGTATTCCAGGTCCCCATTAACCGGAGCCCTGTATTCCGGGTCCCCGCTAATTAGGGCCCTGTATTCCGGGTCCCCGCTAATCAGGGCCCTGTATTCCGGGTCCCCGTTAACCGGGGCCCTTTATTCCGGGTCCCCGTTAACCGGGGCCCTGTAGTCCATGGTCCCTGTTCGGGTGCCATTTGTATGCGGCGAGGAAAAGCAAGACACACCAACCCAATATGGGTGATAAGCAAACTTCTACTTTATTTGTGGTGCACATCTCTTATATCCTCGTGGTGTTAGCCACGCCTACTAGTCAGAGCAGTATTGGTTAGTTCTACACAGATTCCTTCACATTTTCCTCCCACATCCGGTTTCCGGTTACCTGTGAGGCCTACACCTTGCTTTGCTCGCACAAGGCCTCTAAGGATCCATGGCTTTGCTCTTGGAGCCATTCTGCAACAGAAGCATATTGAAGATGCTGATGGCAGCAAGGCACTAGACAAAGAAATTTCTTACCAGTGGAGTTCTCCCACCCTTTTAATTTGTTCCATTACCTGCTTTATAACACTACCATTGTATTAGAATCCTTCTAGCTTTTGCCTCAGCATTTTCTTGCAGCTGCTGCAAATTTGCATGCTCTGACATCTTTTTTACAAGTGACAAATCCATATCGATAAGGGTTGGGGTTATACTACAATACAAGGTATAGTTTCTTATTAGCAACTGGCTAGTAAATACAGGTGGTTTTATATACAAAATTGCAGCCTCTAATAATAGCTATGTTACAAGCACACGTATTGAAGATGTTACTTTTCAGTTGCCCCCAAGTGATGTTCTGCAATCATTCATTTTTCTCTTCCTCTATCTCATTCTGTTTGAGGTATTCACGATCAGCTCCTGTAGCTGAGGCATCTGGTTTTTACACTTGTCTGTCCAGCTCATGGTAAGGCTTGACAAACTTTTCAGGCAGCCGCCATGAGCCTGTAGGTAGTACGACACAAATATACTCCCTCCCCCAGGTTATCAGTTCTTGAGAAGTAAACAGATTAAAGTGATTCCTTAAAGCAGAAGCATTCTGATGCAAAAGGAATGTGAAGCAGCTGCAGAAGTAAACTGCACAGTGTTAACAGTCAAGGAATTTGCTGTGTCATTACCCCTTCTTTTTCTTCTTTCTCTGCCACCCTGATGCTGCTTAGGTGATGGCTGATAAAGCTTGTGGTTGCAATACCCCTCTCACTTTTTCAGTCAGCAGTTCTTGTTTCAACAAGTCTTGGATTCACCCCCAGGTTACTTTAAACACACTAAGCAAGGCTCCTACTGTTATAAGAATCTAGCCAATCTGTTTTAATTGATTTTTATTATAATTAATATCAAGAGACAATAAGCAAGCAGTGCTGGGTGCGCCAGGGAGTCTCTGCTCCGCCCGAGACGCACAGGGGGAACCTCTGGGTATATTTTCTTATACTTTTTGGTTTCCTGGGCTTCTTGGGTTTCAGCCAATCCTGTTGTCTTCTTTTCCTGGGCTTCTCCACCTGTTGTTGGGGTCTTGTCTCTATCATACCCTTTGCACATAGCACAATGATCACAAGGGATTCCATCTCCACACAAAGTGGAATGATCACTAGGACCCCTGAGTTGCTGACACGAATCACTCTGATGTAACTCACACTACCATGTGCTCAGTGTGTTTCAGGTGCTCTTTAGGCTTTGTTTGTGGTGTCTCTACAAACTGTCCCAACACTTCAATAGATTGAGAAGTTTGTGGTTTTGGGTTTTTTTGGGTTTTGTTTTTGTTTTTTTTTCTTCATTCCACAGCTTTGATGTCCATCCTGGCTGTTCCATCGGGGGAGCACTGGGAGCCGAATCGGAGGGCAGCTTCTTTTGAAAATGGGTACCCAAAGCTTATGAAACAATTTTTTTTCACCCTGCTTTGCACGGCCTGCTCAGCAGCAGCCATAAATGCCTGCCTGCAACCGCACTTTTGAATTAACCCTTTCTTGCCTGAAATGTTAATCTGCTACCTGTTAAAAACTTTTACATGAACCCAACAACAAAAAATACACAGAACACTGTCTGCCCTCAACACACACACACACATGCATGGGATCCCACAAGCACACTCCACACTACTGTATTTGAAACACAAAATTCAGACAATCATTACTCCCACTACACAGTCCCACATACAGAATGTGGCACAAGGACCCTGTGAAGACTATCAGGAAACCAGCTCCGAGCAGCACCATCGCAGTGCGAGGTGGCAGGCTGAACTTTAGTGGGCAACCCCCGCAGAGGGTCTGCCTCCCCCACATCGTATGAGGCTTGGGCTTTTATACTGACCAAAATGCACACTCATTCTGACACAGGTGGCCAGCCTACGTCAGAAGTAGTGGCCAGCAATATCTATAAAGGTCTCCAAGGGTCAATAGAAACATGGACATACTTATATTTACCAACTTCTAGTACATGAGTATCACAGACAGACTGTATCAAATGAGTTCTATATGGGGTCCCAAGTCCATGGTCCGCCACAGTCCGCCCAATACCACTGATAAGAGAGACCTTCCCATCACGGGTCTTGATCCAGCACGTACACCACCGGGAAAGCACACAATACATCTGCATCCCCCACCCGTCTTGCTTCTCCCTTTACAACTGCCCATTTATAACAAGGATCTGGGGGATATAAATCGGGCTCATTTCCTGGATCAATAGGCTCCAGGTCAAAAGGACCATCCAGGTCAGCATCAGAGTTATCAGGCGTCAGAACCTCAGGAGCAGCAACAGCAGTCTGATGAACATTCACAGGCTTCTTGTCAGGGTCAAAAGGATCATCTTCATCCCCATGATCAGTCTTTGCAGTTATGGCTGCAAGCTGGCAGAGGGTTGTGGGGGGGGGGGGAAGAACAGGGTTCCATGATCTCATTTTTTTACTTTAACATCCCTAAAATAGTTCTCCAAATGACTAATAACTTTTTCACAATGTCATTGCCTTTTGTGGCTGCGTCCCACAGTTTAACTCCTGCCCCATTCTACAAAGAGACCTCAAATACGGCACACTCATCAATCTCTGGATAACGCATCTTCGACCATTTCAACATTAAATTTGTCTGTGTCTTTAAAGGTTGCTCCCTTCACCTTAAGAAGGACAGAAAACATCCATAAAATGGAGGCTTCTTCCTTAGTAATATTCCCTCCCATAGTCCCATTCCCAGCTGCTCACCTTTTCCAGGTGATTGTATGCCCTGACCTCTTCTGTGCTCCCCTACCAGCCTCCTCACCTCTCCCAGGTGATAGGTTCGTGTCCGGATAACTTTGGTGCTCCCCCACTGGACTCCTCTGAGTTCAGCCAAGCTACACCAACTAGCCACCAACTCCAACGGATTAGCCCAAGTTCCTCCTATTCGGGCGCCATTTGTGGAGTATTAAAGAAGGACTCCAGTTCTGGTGAAATCCGAAGAACTTTATTTCACATCTCGCATCCCTTTTATAGTCTACTAAGTGCTATGCAGTAACTTTCTCTTTTACTTCCTTATCATCCTGATTTAGCAAAACTACTAAGAGTTACAAATATTCACACTGTTTGGTCTGTCTTCGAGATGCACATCCTGCTTCATCTTGCAAACCGCCTGCTTTGTTTTGCAAACCTATCTTTACCCTTCATTGTTCTCTTTATTGTTCCCAAGGCCTGAGCAGGGCATTAACACCTGGTGTTTTCTTCACAGTTCCCAAGGCTTGAGCCTGTCTAGGGCAACAGCACCTGGTATTTTCTTTACAGTTTCCAAGGCTTAAGCCAGACCAAGGCAATAACACCTGGATCCATTTCGTTAACTATTTTTAACCATCACCCACAGAATAGTTTAGCAATTGCACATCCTTTTTCCCCTCCTCGGGTGGTCAACCTGTGAAGGAGACATTCCCTTACCTTCCCATCTCCCCCACCAGACCATTCACAGCATTATCTGAGTTCTGAAGGTTTTGAATGGCCTTTGGGTACCCTTGAGACCTGCCTACTGATTGTGACAGGCATCACCGTGTTGGCACGCATACAGAGTGTGTTTTACTCATGACCATTTCATCTGATCTGGAAAGTTGAGCTGAGTCGGGTTTGGGACTTGTATAGGGTTAGACAACAATATAGGAGGACCAAGAGATTTTCCCCTAGGCTGGACAGTCATGAGGGGCAGGGTTTGTGGGATAGTATGGGTAAGTATCTAGGCCAGTGGGCCCCTCCAGTGCTTTGGAACTTCACCACTGTACAAGTGCAAAACCAGACAAATTAGTAAAACACTTAAATGAGGTGTGTTGTCATCCTGCTCATACCAGAGAAGGACAAATCATGGCAATGTGCTGGGGCTTCACCTATGTTTACAGAGCCCTGTTCAACACCATCCAGCACCTTCAAAGGGAAAAAAATGTCCCTGGATCTGATGGCAAAGCAACTGACAATGCAGTTACTCTAACTCCAAATGCAGCAACTGTACGAACCCTAGTGACAATTACAGCAGCTACTCAAACTCCAACCGCAACAGATAGCGCAGCTACTCCAACTCCAAACACAGCATCTACTCCAACTCTAAATACAGCAGCTACACCAACTCCAGTAACAAGTACAGCAGCTACTCAAACTCTAACTACAACAGACAGCGCAGCTACCCCAGCTCCAAGCACAGCAGCTACACAAGTACACAGTACGCACAGTACACAATATGCAAGAGACTGGAAGGGACCTCGAAAGATCATCTAGTCCAATCCCCCTGCCGGAGCAGGAACACCTAGATAATGTTACACAGGAATGTGTCCAGGCAGGTTTTGAATGTCTCCAGGGAAGGAGACTCCACAACCTCCCTGGGCAGCCTGTTCCAGTGTTCTGTCACCCTCACTGAGAAGAAGTTTCTTCTCAAGTTTAAGTGGAACCTCTTGTGTTCCAGTTTGTACCCATTACCCCTTGTCCTATCATTGTTTGCCACTGAGTAGAGCCTGGCTCCATCCTCGTGACACTCCCCCTTTATATATTTATATACACTAATAAGGTCACCCCTCAGTCACCTCTTCTCTAAACTATAGAGACCCAGCTCCCTCAGTCTTTCCGCATAAGGGAGATGCTCCACTCCCTTAATCATCTTAGTTGCCCTGCGCTGGACTCTCTCCAGCTGGTCCCTGTCTTTCTTGAACTGAGGGGCCCAGAACTGAACACAATATTCCAGATGCGGTCTCACCAGGTGTGCTGGGTTCAGCAGTAGCAGTCATTTTTCTCCTTCTTGGTAGCTGGTGCCGTGCAGTGTTTTGACTTTCTGCTGGGGAACAGAGCTGATAGCGATGTTTTGGTTTGGCCAAGGACTTTGTGAGCCTCATGCTCTGCCAGAGAGGAGAGGAAGCCAGGAGGAAGCAGAGAGAGGACACCTGACCTAAACTGACCAAAGAAGTATTCCATACCACAGCACGTCATGCCCAGGATGTAACTGGGAGTTAGCCGGAAGGGCTGGGGGACTGCAGGGTTGGAGGAGGTATGGGTCGCTGCTTGGTCGGGCTTGGGGGGTGAGTTATCGGTTGGCTGGTGGTGAGGTGTTGTATTCTCTTCCCTTGTTATTTCCTTTATCATCATTGGTGGTAGCAGTAGTGATTTGTGTTATACCTTAGTTACTAAACTGTTCTTATCTCAACCCATGGGAGTTGCATTGTTTTCTATGCTCCTCTCCGCCCCTCTGGGAGTAGGGGGAGGGAAAGAACGGGGGGAGTGAGTGAATGAGTTGCCTGACTGGGTTTCAACCACGACACCAGGGCAGAGTAGAGGGGAAGGAGGAGCTCTCTCGACCTACTAACCACCCCCTTCTAATACACCCCAGGATGCCATTGGCCTTCTTGGCCACAAGGGCACAGTTTTGGCTCATGGTCATCCTGTCATCCACTAGGACACCCAGGTCCCTCTCCCCTACACTGCTCTCTTAACAGGTCGTTCCCCAACCTATACTGGAACCTGGGGTTGTTCCTGCCCAGATTCAGGACTCTACACTTTCCCTTGTTATATTTCATCAAGTTATTCCCTGCCCAACTCTCCAGCCTGTCCAGGTCTCGCTGGATGGCAGCACAACCTTCTGGCATGTCAGCCACTCCTCCCAGCTTAGTGTCATCAACAAACTTGCTGATAGTACACTCAGTTCCCTCATCTAAATCATTGATGAATATATTAAATAATACTGGTCCCAGTACTAACCCTTGAGGCACTCCACTAGTTATAGGCCTCCAACTAGACTCTGCCCCATAGACTACAACTCTCTGGCTTCTCTCCTTCAGCCAGTTCACAGTCCACTTCACTACCTGATCATCCAGACCACACTTCCTCAATTTAGCTGTGAGGATGCTGTGGGAGACTGTGTCAAATGCTTTGCTGAAGTCAAGGTAGACCACATCCACCGCTCTGCCATCATCCATCCACCGTGTTATTTCCTCATAAAAGGCTAAGAGATTGGTCAAGCATGATTTCCCCTTGGTGAAGCCATGTTGACTGCCCCTCATAACCCTCTTATCCTTGATATGCCTTAAGATGGCACCAAGTAGCGACAAGTGCAATAGCTACTCAAACTCTGACTACAGCAGGCAGCGCACCTACTCCATCTCCAAGCACAGCAGCTACACCAGGCACAGTGAAAAGCATAGCAGCTACCCAAACCCCAACAACAGATACTGCAGCCACTCCACCCACAGTGATAATCACTGCAGCTAAAACAGAGGACCAATTAGTGCCAATATCGGTTGCCCCTGTATGCAAGGGGAAAAGGAAAAAACAGGCAAGAATGATGAAGCAAGACAAAGAAACAATGCACTTACTACATGGGACAGCATCTGATCAGGAGTTATTAGTACGCAAATAAGAGGTAGAAGAAGAATAGGTGACTTCTCGCCCCTGGACCTCAACTGAGCTACAAAATATATGAAAAGATTTTACTCATCAACCAGGGGAGCACATCATCAAATGGGACAATGGGGCTAATGGTCATGAACTAGAAGGTAGAGAGGCTAAGTATCTGGGATCACTTAGTAGGAAAGGGTAAATTGGTAAAGCAATTGCAAAAGAGAAACAGTCCCTCAGCCTTTGGAGGCGGCTCTTGGCAGCTGTGAAAGAAAGGTTTCCATACAAGGATGATGTTATGAGTTGTTCGGCCAAGTGGACTACTCTAGAGAAAGGCATCCAGTCTCTGAGGGCATCAGCCATTGTAGAGATGATCTATCACAAGCTGCATGCCAGAAAAGGACACATAGGTCCAGATAAAGTCGAACACACATGACCCATATGGCGGAAATTTACAAAGAATGCATCGTATTATATGCCCACTCATTGGCAGCCATAACCTGGAATGATATAGCACCACCAACAGTGGATGAAATGATTCATCGACTTCGAAAGTTCAAAGACAATCTCACCCCTTCCATCATTTCAGCTGTGGAAAAGCTGTCCCAGGAGTTCAAACAATTGAGAGATGATCTATCAGATCTATCCAGCTCTCCATGTATACCAACCCATGTCTCAGCTATTAAGAAAAGGCATCCTAGTACTCGAGAGAGAAGGTGTAAGAGGTACATGCCTTGGGCCACCCTATGGTTTTATCTGCAGGATCATGGAGAAGACATGAGGAAGTGAGATAGAAAACCTACCTCAGATCTGGAGGAATGGGTGCATGAATTGAAGAGGAGAAGAAAGGTCAAGGATGATCATCCCATAAAAGCTGTGGCTTCAGTCTCTGGTGAGCAGGTTCCCAGGTGGAGTGGAAGAACTGATTTTACTCCAGCTCCTGTGATAAAGACTAATCACTGTCAACAAGATACAAGTGTCCAATGTTGTGATCACTATTAGAGGGGCCCTGCCTCCAGCCAGGTGGAGGTAGGGGACAATCAGGTTTACTGGACTGTGTGGATCAGAGGGCCTGGCACATCAGTCCCACAGAAGTATAAGGCTCTAGTAGATACTGGTGCGCAGTGTATCCTGATGCCATCAAGCTGTCAAGGGGTGGAATCCGTTTATACTTCTGGAGTGACAGGAGGACTTCAAGAGTTGACTATACTGAAGGCTGAAATCAGCCTGTGTGGGAGGAAGTGGCAAAAGCACCCCATTGTGATTGGTCCAGAGGCTCCATGTGTCCTTGACATAGACTACCTCAGAAGAGGGTATTTCAAAGACCCTAAAAGGTACTGATGGGCTTTTGGTATTGATGCTTTGGAAACAGAGGAAATCGAGCAGCTGTCCACCTTGCTGGGTCTCTCAGAGGATCTTTCGGTTGTGGGGTTGCTGAAGTTCGAAGAACAAGTGCCAATAGCAACCACAACAGTGCACTGGTGGCTATATCGCACCAACCAAGACTCCCTGACTCCCATCTATAGACTGGAGAGCCAAGGAGTGGTCAGTAGGACCCTCTCATCCCTTAATAGCCCCATATGGCCAGTGAGAAAATCTAACGGAGAGTGGAGACAAACAGTAGGCTATTGTGGCCCAAATGAAGTCACACCAGCATTAAGTGCTGCCGTACCAGACATGCTAGAACTTCAGTATGAACTGGAGTCAAAGGCAGCCAAGTGGTATGTCACAAATAATATTGCCAATGCAACTCCTGCGGGTTGAGATAAGAACAGTTTAGTAACTAAGTTATAACACAAATCACTACTGCTACCACCAATGATAATAATGATAAAGAAAATAACAAGGGAGGAGAATACAACACCTCATCACCAGCCGACCGATAACTCACCCCCCGCCCCCAACCCGACCAAGCACCGACCGATACCTCCTCCAACCCTGCAGTCTACCAACCCTTCCGGAGCACTCCCAGTTACCTCCTCGGCATGACGTGCTGTGGTATGGAATACCTCTTTGGCTAGCTTGGGTCAGGTGTCCTGTCTCTGCTTCCTCCCAGCTTCCCCTCCTCCCTGGCAGAGCATGAGGCTCACAAAGTCCTTGGCCAAACCAAACCATCCTTGTTATCAGCTCTGTTCCCAAGCAGAAAGTCAAAACACTGCACTGCACCAGCTACCAAGGAGAAAAAAGACTGCTACTGCTGAACCCAGGACACCAAACTAGCCAAAGAGGTATTCCATACCATAGCACATCATGCCCAGTATATAAACTGGGGGGCAGTTATACAGAAGGCCTAGATCACTGCTGGGGTCAGGCTGGGTATCAGTGGGCAGGTGGTGATCTGTTGTATTCTCTTCCCTTGTTATTTCCCTTATCATTATTATTTTTGGTGGTAGCAGTAGTGGTTTTGTGTTATACCTTTGTTATTGGATTGTTCTTATCTTAACTCGTAGGAGTTACGTTCTTTCAGTCCTCTTCCCCATCCATCCGGGAGCAGGGGGAGGAAGGGGGTGGAGTGAGAGAAGGGCTGCATGGCTGGGCTTAAACCATGCCAATGAAGTATCTGCATGTTCACACTCCGTGAGCCTTGCTCCTGTATCTTTCGAGGAAGCATAGAAGAGGCAATGTAAGCAGATGGAGTTCCTGATACAAAAGCCAGGCAGGATTGCCCTATTGGTGGCACGGTTGCAGAGCTCACGGTTTAATGGTGATGCCAGCACCAGTTTCAGATCTTGTTCCTCGCCTTAATATGCAGCATCTTGGATGTTCGCACTCTGTGATGCTTCCTCTATGATCTGGAGAGGGACTGCTGAAGAGACTCTGTAGGCAGATGGAGTTTTAGTAAAAAAAGCAATTTCTGATTGCTGTGTTTGTGACAGTATTGCAGAACTCACTGTGAGTAGCTGATTCTGGGCACCAGCTTTCTGTCCTTGCTCCTCTCCTGTATATGCAGCAGCTGAACATTTGGACTCTCATTTGCTCTACAATCTCAAGCGGTCTCACCAAAGAGACACTGTTGGCAGATGGAGTTTTAGTTAAAAAAGCAGGGGCGAATTGCCATTTTGGTCGCCCTGTTGAGGAGCTCACAATGTACAGTTGATGCCCAACCCCATCTTTCTGACTTGGCTCCTTGGCTATAAATGTAGGATGTGGATGCCCACACTCAGAGCTGTGTTCCACCGTCTCAAGAGGGTGCACCAGAAAGACACAGCATGCAGACAGAGTTTAGGTAGCAAACCTAGAGCAAATTTTCATGTTGTTGACACTAGAACAGAGCTCACTGTGTGTAGTTGAGGTAGCTTTCTGATATGGATCCTCAGCTGTATAAGCAAGAGCTGGATTTTCATACTCTAAGAGACTTGCTCATAGATCTAGCAATCCATGAACACTGATTTGCAATTTTAGGTAGCAAAGTGTTCTGGGTTCAGCTATAGCAGTCATTTTTCTCCTTCTTAATAGCTGGTGCTGTGCTATGGTTTTGACTTTCAGCCTGGGAACAGCGGTGATAACACCAATGTTTTTAGTTGCTGCTCAGTAATGTTTACTCCAACCAAGGACTTTCTGAGTCTCATGCTCTGCCAGGGTGGAGGGGAAGTTGAGAGGAAGCAGAGACAGGACACCTGACCCAAACTAGCCAAAGAGGCATTCCATACCACAACACGTCGTGCCCATTATATAAACTGGGGAAAGTTACCTGGAAGGGGTAGATTGCTGCTCAGGTTGAGCCTGGTATGAGTCAGTGGACTCTGAGTGTTCGTATTTTCTTCCCTTTTTTATTTCCTTTATCATTATTATTATTGGTGTAGCAGTAGTGGTTTTGTGTTATACCTTAATTACTGGACTGTTCTTATCTCAACCCATGGAAGTCATATTCTTTAGATTCTCCTCCCCATCCCTCCAGGAGCAGGGGAAGGAATAGGGGGAGTGAGTGAGCGACTCTGTGGTTCTGAGTTACCAGCTGGGCTTAAACCACGACAATTCGCTGTGGCTCCCAACATGTGGCACAAAGGGTTGAGACAAAGGCAGATCCGACCAGAGTGTGTCTAATGGTATTTGTGATAAGCTATTCATTGTTTTGGATTAATAGTCACAATGCTGATTTTTTAGCTCTCAAAGTTGTTGCTCTTGATCTCAGAGTTTCAGCATGTCGTACCTTACTTACAGCCAGTATTTGCCATTTCAGTGTTTATTGGCTAGGGGGCTTGGGCTAAGGTTCTTGTTTCACTGTACTTTCTGGTAATGACTTGTAACACAATAGACTCATTGATCCTGAAACTGATCTGGCTTGTGTTCCCAGTGTCATCATAACCTCTATGCTTTGGGAAGTGTATAATAGAAGTGTTTAGCAATTGCACGTCTTTTTTTTTTCTCCTTGGGTGGTCAACCCATGAAGGAGACATTCTCTTACATTTCCTGCTCCCCCACCAGACTATTTACAGCATCTTGTGAGAGTTCTGAAGGTTTTGAATGGCCTTTGGGTACCCTTGAGACCTGCTTACTGATTGTGGTGGGGATCACCATGCTGGCACACATACAGAGTGTTTTACCATGACAATTTTGTCTGATCTCAAAAGTTAAGCAGGGTTGCATTTGGGTCTGGCCTCTGGTAAAATGATGATTCAGAAGGACAAAGGGATTTCCCCCAGGGCTGGACAGTCATGAGAGGCAGGGTTTGTGGGATAGTATGGGTAAGTATCTAGGCCAGTGGGCCCCTCCAGTGCTTTGGAACTTCACCACTGTACAAGAGCAAAATCCAGACAAATTAGTAAAACACTTAAATGAGGTGTGTTGTCATCCTGCTCATACCAGAGAAGGACAAATTATGTCAGTGTGCTGGGGCTTGACCAATAATTACAGAGCTCTGTTCAACACCATCCAGCAACTTCAAAGGGAAAAAATGTGTCTTGATGTGGGCCAAGGGGACAAAGAATGCATGTTCAAGGAGAACGGGAAGTAACAATATCGAAAGAAGTGGTAGCAGAGAAACACTTTTATATATTTGGTTAAAAATATTTGCTTAAGCAAGGATGCATGGACAGTAATACGATTGACTGTAAGGCACATGATCAGTAGGGTCATTGACTAGAGAAGCTCATGGTTTGCGCATGGAGAAGAAACATTTTTTCATGATGGAAAAGTACGGAAGGATCTAACCGCTACTAACAGCTAGGAAGAGTACTATAAAAGCCTATAAGCTCACTCAATAGACGTCTTTAGTTGCACCACAACTGAAGTCCGTGCCTTACATGCCACAAATGGTACCCAAACAGGGACTGGAGTAGGAGACTCACGGAGTCTGGACCAATGGAGTCGCCCGACTGAACCAGGGATTACAGATGGATTGTGCGTGCTCATCACCTACTGGACAGGTGAGCAGTCAGGAACCATGGGAGAGAAGTTATCCCAGGACCAGAAGCACAGTATAGAGGCTGCATAAATTGTTAGATGCTCAAAAGAAGACTTTGATGGTTTATGTTACATTAATTTAAGTGACTACTCCAGTTCAATACATGCATAAATACAAAAGCTAAAGACCTCACTAACCAGCTAGCAGAAAACACCGGGTGGAGCCCCTTTCAGGGACAGACATAGGGGTGGAGCTGGCTGCAAAAAGCTGTTATATTATTAGTGGTAAGAGATATTGGGTTTTTTTGTATTTTATGTTGTGCTCCTTGTCTTTTAGTGATTATATGTTCCCTTTTAGCGCTTATCTGCTCCCTGTCTTTTAGCGCTTATCTGTTTCCTCATAGACAGTATGTTGTACAAAATAGTAATACGGATGGTAAAACATTTGTGTGTTCAAACCAGGGACCACGGGGTGGCCTGTGTCAATGACACTCCTCTATAACCATCCGTGGTGAAACCCACAAAGATAGAAAAATACTGTTTGACATGGGTTGTGGGAACATAAGCTTGAAAATAGGGGAGTTAACACCGCTGTTAGCAAAAGGAAGTCTTGCACCAGTAAACCTCTGTCCACATGCTGGCCACGCGTGTGATGATGTTGCAACTGGTAATTTTCCAGTCCAACTAGAGGGGGGATATGAGGACCTGTGCAGGGATGGACGGGTGACAAGGCCAGATGTGCATCTTGATGCACTGCCTACCACCCCTCCAACTGGGCAACATGTTCCATCTCCTTCTCCTGCTCTGCAGTATCCCATTAAACCAGGGGCTGGTATTTATGTAACCTGTTTCACATTAATATGTCTATGTTTTGCATAAATAACTCAATAAATAGAGTAGGACATTTGATTGTTTATATTGTGTTTGGTATCCGGTCTTTGTCCATGGGAATCCTAAGCACTGGAACATAATTGGTGACAAGGATGGGATTCTGGGTCTGAGAGACTGTGAGAAATATTTTGGGATAATACAAGTAAAGTGGGACCGTGTTGTGGAGTGCACAGCTGCCGAATTGTACCACACCTTAATTGTGATAGGGCTGTGTATTAATAAACTAGTTGTACTTACTTATTGTGTTTCGTTTCTCTCAACCCAGAATCCCCTGATTCTCATAGAACAAATACTGTAGACTGAGAACAGGGCCTGGCAGTGGGGCACGTAGCTGCACCAAGAAGTGTTGTTCTTTGTGTGTAAAAGCAGGGCTTGGCCTGTGTGCATGCTATCAGGTTCTGTTTAAGGTTGTTGTGTAATATACTATCGCTATATTTCATTGGAAAGAGCCTCGGGCCATAGATCCGCATGTGGAGCGGATGGGGTGGCATCACTGCAAAGCTCACTGTGCATACAAGACGTGCAGCACCAGCTGCAGAGGCAGCAGAGGCCGAACATTTGTGCTCTAATAACTGTGCTCTTGGATAGCCGAGAGGGGGCACCACACAGCTTGGAATTCAAATGGACTTTTAGTTTGGAAAGCGAGGAGCGACAGCAATGTGGGTGTCACCGCTGCAAAGCTCACTGCCTGCAAAAGAGGCCCAGCACCAGCTTTCCCTCCTGGCTCTTCGGCTGTTTGAGCAGAGGCCAAACGTTCCTGCTCTACTCATTCTGCTCCTGAACAGCAAGAGAGCAGGTGCCACAGAGCTTGGATTCAAATGGACTTTTAGGTAGGAAAGCTAGGAGCAACTGCAATGCAGACAGCACCATTGCAAAGCTCACTGTCAGCAGAAAAGGGCCAGCACCAGCTTTGCCTCCTGGCTCTTTGGCTGTGGGAGAGGAGGACAAATATTTCTGCTCTACTCACTCTGATGCTGGACACATGAGAGAGGGTGCCACAGAGCTTGAAGTCAAATGGACTTTTAGGTAGGAAAGCGAGGGGGGACAGCAATGCGGGTGGCACCATTGTAAACCTCGCTGTCTGCAAAAGCGGTCCAGCACCAGCTTTCCCTCCTAGCTCTTTGGCTGTGGGAGCAGAGGCCAAACATTTGTAATCTCCTCTCTCTGATGCAGGACACATGAGAGCGGGCGCTGGAGATCTTGGATTCACATCGACTTTTAGTTTGGAAAGAGATGAGAAACAGCACTATGAGCAGAACAGGCCCAGGACAAACTTTCCCTCCTGCCTCCTTGGCTGTGGGAGCAGAGGGCAAATGTTTGTGCTCTACTCACTCTACAGTTGGACAGCCAAGAGGGGGTGCCTCAGAGCTTTGATTCAAATGTACTTTGAGGAGGAAAAGCGAGGACAGACAGCAATGCGGGTGGCACCGTTGTAAAGCTCATTGCCTGCATAGCAGGTCCAGCACCAGGTTTCCCTACTGGCTCTTTGGCCGTCTGAGCAGAGGCCAAATGTTCGTGCTCTGCTCACTCTGCTGCTAGACAGCCGAGAGGGGGCATCGCAGAGCTGGAATTCTAATGGACATTTAGGTGGGAAGGCGAGGAGTGGAAGCAATACGGGTGGCGCTGTTGCAATCCTTATTGTCTGCAGAAGAGGCCCAGCGCCAGCTTTGCCTCCTGGCTCTTCAGCTGTTTGAGCAGAGACCAAAACGTTTGTGCTCTACTCACTCTGATGCTGGACAGCCGAGATGGGGCACGGCAGAGCTTGGATTCAAATGGACTTTTAGTTTGGAAAGAGAGGAGAGACAGCAGTACGGGTGTCACCGTTGCAAAGCTCACTGCCTGCAAAAGAGGCCCAGAACCGGCTTTCTCTCCTGGCTCATCAGCGGTTTGAGCAGAGGCAAAACTTTCGTGCTCTACTCACTCTGATGCTGGACAGCAGAAAGGGGGCAGTGCAGAACTTGGGTTCAAATGGACTTTTAGGTATGAAAGCGAGGAGCAACATCAATGTGGGTGGCACCGTTGCAAAGCTCACTGTCTGCAGAAATGTTCAAGCACCAGCTTTCCCTCCTGGCTCTTTGGCTGTGGGATCAGAGGCCAAACGTTTGTGCTCTACTCACTCTGCTGCTGGACAAGAGAGAGGGGGCACTGGAGAGCTTGGATTCAAATGGATTATGTAGGAAAGCGAGGACCAGTGGCAGTGCCTTTGGCACTGTTGGAAAGCTCACTGTCTGCAGAACAGGCCCAACATCAGTTTTCCCTCCTGGCTCTTTGGCTGTGGGAGCAGAGGCCAAACATTCGTGCTCTACTCACTCTGCTGCTGGACAGCCGAGAGGGGGCATTGCAGAGCTTGAATTCAAATGGATTTTTAGTTTGAAAAGAGAGGAGCGACAGCAATGCGGGTTGCACCATTTTAAAGCTCGCTCTGTGCACAAGAGGCCCAGCAACAGCTTTCCCTCCTGGCTCTTCTGTGGGAGCAAAGGGCAAAAGTTTGTGCTCCTATCACTCTGCTGCTGGTCATCTAAGAGCATACGCATCAGAGCTTGGACACAAATGGTCTTTCAGGTGGGAAAGCAAGGAGAGACAACAATGAGGGTGGCACCGTTGAAAAGCTCACTCTCTGCAGAAGAGGCCCAGCACCAGATTTCCCTCCTGGCTCTTCAGCTGTTTGAACAGAGGCCAAACATTCGTGCTCTACTCACTGTGATGCTGGGCAGCTGAGTGCGGGCATAGGAGAGCTTGGACTCAAATGGACTTTTTGGTAGGAAAGCAAGGAACGACAACAATGAGGGTGGCACCGTTGTAAAACTCACTGCCTGCAAAAGCGGTCCAGCACGATTTTTCCCTCCTGGCTCTTCAGCTGTTTGAAAGAGTCCAAACACCTGTGCTTTTCTGACTCTACTGCTGGATACCCAACAGTGGGTGCCGCAGAGCTTAGACACAAATGTACTTTTAGGTAGGAAAGCGAGGAGCGACAGCAATGTGGGTGACACTTTTGTAAAATCGCTGTCCTCAAAAGCAGTCTAGCACCAGCTTACCCTCCTGGCTCTTTGGCTGTGGGAGCAGAAGACAAACTTTTGTGCTCTGCTCACTCTGATGCTGGACACCCAAGAGCAGGCGCCGCAGAGCTTGTATTCAAGTGGAATATTAAATTGGAAAGCTGGGAGTGCAAGCAATTCGGGTGGTACTGTTGCAAAGCTCACTGTCTGCACAAGGGGTCCAGCAGCAGCTTTGCCTCCTGGCTTTTCAGCTGTGGGAGCAGAGGGCAAATATTTGTGCTCTACTCTCTCTGATGCTGGACAGCCAAAAGTGGGCGTCGCAGAATTTGGAGTCAAATGGTCTTTTAGGTAGGAAAACGAGGAGCGACAGCAATGCAGGTGGCACCATTGCAAATCTCACTGTCTGCAGAAGAGGCCCAGCACCAGCTTTCCCTCCTGGCTCTTCGGCGGTGGGAGCAGAGTCCAAACATTCATGCTCTACTCACTCAGCTGCTGGACAGCTGAGAACAGGAGCCACAGAGCTTGGATTCAAATGGACTTCTAGGTGGGAATGCGAGGACAACCAGCTATGCAGATGGCACCATTGCAATACTGACTGCACAAGAGGCCCTGAACCATATTTGCATCCTGGCTCTTCTGCTGTGGGAGCAGAGGCCAAACATTCGTGCTCTGCTTCTGGACACCGAAGAAGGGGGGGCCACAGAGCTTGGATTCAAATGGACTTACAATAGGTAAGTGAAAAGCAGCAGCAATGCATGTGGCACCATTGCAAAGCTCACTGTCTGCACAAGCGGCCCAGAGCCAGCTTGTACCTCCTGGCTCTTCAGCTGTTTTACCAGAGGCCAAACGTTCCTGCTTTACTCCTTGAGCCGAGACAGGGGCGCCGCAGAGCTTGGATTCAAACGGCAACACAAACTCTGAGCTCCCAGAGGGTGAAACAAACAAGGCAATCCTCTTTTGCTTTGTTCACTAAAACGTTTCTTTGATTCCTCTTGCTCTGGTGCCTTCTCTGAGACATCCATTTACAAAGGGATGTGTCCTCAAACTGTGAAGGATCTAGGAAAGAAAGCTCATGCTGAGAATCACCTGCACACAGTGAGCTCTGCTATAGTGTAAGGCACATTGCTCTCTTCCCCAGGTACACAATGGAAAGTCCATCTATGTACAGTGCCTCTTAGTTATCACTCCCGACATCCAGGAGTACTTCTCGCACATTACCAATGTCAAGGTAACATATATACTGCCAAGGAGAGGGATCCTAAAGCTAGTACTGGGCAACACCAATAAAGAGTTTGTTCAGCAACCGTGGCATCAAAGTATCAATCCACCCTACTTTTTCTGACTAAAAGTGTAGGGGTTTGGTTCTCAGGGTGAGAACATCCAGATCCTACTTATATAGCCTTGGAGCCACATCAGAAAGCTGCTGCTTGGCCCCACCTATGCACAGTCATCTCCCCAATAGGGACACCAACAGGCAATCCACCATAACGATATTAACTAAGGCCTTTCCGGTGACCTTTGCCAGGAGATCAGTTCCGAAAGGGAATTCTCCGTTCCCTTCTCCCAGTGTCAAGGATCCAGGAAAGAAAGCTCATGTTGAGAATCACCTGCACACACTGAGCTCTGCTACAGTCTCAGCAACATCGCTCTCAGCCCTAGCTTTTCAAAGTCCATCTCTGTACCTCTGTCATGTTCTTTTCCGAGATTCAGGAATAAGACTCACAGAAAGCAAATGTCCATCTAATATACAACCTAGAATGAAGATTAGAAAGTTGGTACCAGGCATCACCAACAAAGAGTGAGCTCAGCAATGGTATAAGCAACATTTCAATGCACCCTACTTTTTTTGAATAAAACTTCGAAAAAAGGCTCTCAGACCGCAAACTTCCAACTCCTGATATATAGGCGAGGAAGCAGATGGGAAGGCTGACGTTGTAGATATAGCCACAAAGTTAGAGTTCCCAAATAGTGAAATAAGCGAGGCAATCCTTTTTCGCTTTGTTTACTAAAACTTTTCTCTGATTCCTCTCGTTCTGGTGCCTTCTCTCAGATGTCCAGTTCCCAAAGTGAAGGGTCTATTCCCTGCTCCCACTGTGGAGGAGCTAGGAAAGAAAGATCATGCTGAGAATCACCTGCACACACTGAGCTCTGCTCCAGGCTCAGCAGCATGGCTCTACTACCTATCTTTCCAATATCCATCTCTGTACAGTGTCTCTGTCATTTTCTCTATTCAGCCTCAGGCCGAAGACTCACAGATTGCGACTGCCCAGCCAATACACATGCAACCTTGAATAAAGATCAGAGAGACAGCACTGGACATCAGCAATAACTAAGCTCAGCAATGGCATAACCAACATTTTAGTCGACCCTACTTTTAATGAATAAAAATGAGGAAAAAGGCTCTCACAGTGCAAACATCCAGCTCCTGCTTATACAGCCGAGGAAGAAGATGAGAAGGCTGTTCCTGTAAATTCAGCCACAAACTCTGAACTACCGAAGGGTAAAACAAAAGGCACTCCTCCTTCACTTTGTTAACTAAAACTTTTCCTTGATTCCTCTCGTTCTGGTGCCTTCTCTCAGATGTCCAATTCCCAAACTGAAGGGCCCATCACCTGCTTTCACTGTGGAAGAGCTAGAAAAGAAAGCTCATGCTGAGAATCACCTGTACACAGTGAGCTCTGTTACAGTCTCAGCAACATTGCTCTCTGCTCTAACTTTAGAAAGTAAAACTCTGTACAGTGCCTCTTTCACGTTCTCTTCCGAGAACAAGGCACAAAACTCAGAGGTTGCGAATGTCCAACTATTGCAGATAGTTCTGAGGAGACAGATCGGAAACCTGGTGCAGGGCATCACCAACAAAGAGCGAGCACAGCAACAGTGTTGCCAACATTTCAATCCACCCTACTTTTTCTGAATAAATCTTAGGAGAAAGAGTCTCAGTGTGAAATTCCAGCTCCTGATAGATAGCCGAGGAACTAGAGGAGAAGGATGCTGCTGTAAATACAGCCACAAATACTGAAATCCCAAAGGGTGAAACAAGCAAGGCACTCCTCCTTCGCTTTGTTCACTCAAATTTTTCTCTGATTCTTCTCGTTCTGGTGCCTTCTCTCAGATGTCCAGTTCCCAAAGCGAAGAGTCTATCCCCTTCTCCCACTGTGGATGGAGGAGCTAGGAAAGAAAGCTCATGCTGAGAATCACCTGCACACAGTGAGCTCTGCTACAGTCTCAGCAACATCGCTCTCTGCTCTAGCTTTAGAAAGTAAACCTCTGTATAGTGCCTCATTCACGTTCTCTCCCGAGAACAAGGCACAAGCCTCACAGGTTGCCAAAGTCCAGCTATTGCAGTTAGTTCTGAGGAGACAGATCGGAAACCTGGTGCAGGGCATCACCAACAAAGAGCGAGCACAGCAACAGTGTCGCCAACATTTCAATCCACCCTGCTTTTTTGAATAAATCTTACGAGAAAGAGTGTCAGAGTGTGAAATTCCAGCTCCTGATAGATAGCCGAGGAACCAGAGAAGGATGCTGCTGTAAATACAGCTACAAAAAAAATTGAAATCCCAATGGGTAAAACAAAAAAGTCACTCCTCCTTTGCTTTGTTCACTGAACCTTTCCCCTGATTCCTCTTCTTCTGGTGCCTTCTCTCAGATGTCCAATTCCCAAAGTGAAGCGTCTATCCCCTTCTCACACTCTGCTGTGAAAGCAGAAGGCAAACGTTCATGCCCTCCTCGCTGTACTGCTAGACCCAATAGAGAAAGCTCCGGAGAGGTACAATAGAAATGGAACATCAGGTTTCATGCATCCCAGCACCAGCTTTCCCTCCTGGCCTTCTACTGTGGGAGCAGAAACAAAAAGTTCGTGCTCTACTCACTGTGCTGCTGGGAGGCCGAGAGAAGGCTCTGGAGAGGTTGCATTCAAATGCACTATTAGGTGAAAGCTAAAGAGAATGGAGCTGAGATTCTTCAGCACTGTCCTGGGTTCAGCATTAGCAGTCATGTTTTTCCTTTGTGTTAACTGGTGCAGTGGTGTGTTTTGACTTCTAGCTTGAGAACAGTGTTGGTGAAGCCGATGTTTTCGGTTGTTGCTAAGTGATGTTTACCCTGACCAAGGACTCTGTGAGGCTCATGCTCTGCCAGGGAGGAGGGGAAGCTGTGAGGAAGCAGAGACGGGGCGCCTGACCCGGGCTAGCCGGGGAGGTATTCCATACCACAGCACTTCATGCCCGGGGTGGGGGGGTAACTGGGAGTTACACGGAAGGACAGCTGCTCTCTGCTGCCCTGCAGCACCGTGAGTAGAGAACGAACGTTTGGGTTCTGCTCCCACAGCAGAAGAGCCAGGAAGGAAAGCTGCTGCAAATGATCTTCAGCACACAGTCTGCTAGTCAGCTTTACAACGGTGCGTCCATCATTGCTTTCGCTGCTCACTTTTATACAGGAAAGTGCATTTGAATGCAACCCATCCGGAGACTGCTCTCTGCTGCCCAGCAGCACCGTGAGTATAGCACGAACGTTTGGCCTCTACTCCCACAGCCGAAGAGCTAGGAGGGAAAGCTGGTGCTGGGATTCTTCACCACACAGACAACTTTGCAACGGGGCCTCCATCATTGCTTTCACTGCTCACTTTCATACCTGAAACAGCATTTGAGTGAAACCTCACGGAGGCCTGCACTCTTGCTGCCCAGCAGCACAGTGAGTAGAGTAGGAAAATTTGGCTTCTAATCCCACAGCGGAAGAACCAGGAGGAAAAGCTGCTGCTGGCGTTATTCAGCTCACACTCAACTTTTTTGCGTC